>NC_029786.2:53152576-53157764 GCF_000816755.2 Arachis ipaensis | reverse complement strand
GTCTCTCAGTCAAATGGATGTGAAGAATGCATTTCTTAATGGGGATTTGAAAAAGACAGTCTATATGAAACCCCCTCCGGGATATCCTTGTCCTTCTGATAAGGTTTGTCTCCTTCGCAAGGCATTTTATGGACTTAAGCAAGCTCCTCGTGAATGGTTTGACAAGTTCAACACTACCATATGCAGTCTTGGTTTCACTTCTAGCCCTCATGAGAATGCGCTCTTCATTCGTAAAAGCGAACGTGGGGTTGTTCTTCTACTTTTGTATGTTGATGATATGATAATCACTGGAGATGATGTTGATGGTATCTCTGCTCTCAAGGCCTCACTTCACCATACCTTTGAGATGAAGGATCTTGGTTCTCTCCGCTATTTTCTTGGTCTTGAGGTCATCTCCACCGATGATGGCATCTATCTCTCTCAGGCTAAGTATGCTTCAGATCTTCTTGCTCGCGCTGGGATTACAGATAGTCGCACTGAGTCTACTCCTCTTGAGCCTAATGTTCGATTTACCCCTATGGATGGCACTGTTTTGGATAATCCGACTCTCTATCGACAGTTAGTTGGCGGTCTGGTCTACTTGACTATCACCCGACCGGACATCGCCTATCCGGTTCATGTACTTAGCCAGTTCTTGTCAGCTCCTCGTACTACTCACTATGCGGCAGTTTTACGCATTCTTCGCTACATCAAAGGCACTCTCTTTCATGGTCTTTATTTTTCTGCCCATTCCTCTTTGTCTCTTCAGGCTTACTCCGATGCTGATTGGGCTGGTGATCCCACTGATCGTCGTTCTACTACTGGTTACTGTTTGTTTCTTGGCGACGCTCTCATTTCTTGGCGTGCTAAGAAGCAAACGTTCACTGCTCGCTCAAGCACAGAAGCTGAGTACCGCGCCCTCGCTGACACCACTGCTGAAGTTATCTCGGTTCGTTGGCTTCTCGAAGATTTGGGTGCTCCTCAGTCGTCCCCTACTGATGTTTTTTTGTGATAACCGCAGTGCTATTCAGATCGCCCATAATGATGTCTTTCATGAACGCACCAAACACATTGAGCTTGATTGTCACTTTGTTCGGCAACGTATCCTTATTGATGCTATTCGTCTCATTGCTGTTGGAACACTAGATCAGACTGCTGATATCTTCACGAAAGCTCATCACCCGACTCGTTTCCGGACTTTGTTATCCAAACTCAAGTTGGTATCCTTGGCTCCCACTTGAGTTTGAGGGGGGATGTTAGAGAATCATTAGCATCAATTAGAATCAATTAGTATCGTCTATATTTATGTATATTAATTATAGGATTCTATACCTTTATTACTCTGATTCATTTAGCACCTATAAATAGCTCTTGTATATTGTACTTTGGTACACAACTCAATAATATACCATCATTTCTCCAATCTAATCTCTTGTTTCTAACACTAAGAATTGAAAAATTCTCGGCACCAAATTTGCAGATATTGCCCACAGCATCTAAAATACCACCAATTTACGCAGCCAAAGCCACTATACTATTGAATAACTTCCACATGACCCTCGCTCTCAAATGTCCACAATGGATCCTCCTCGACTGATTTTCTATTCTTAATCCACTCGGAGGCCACTAATAATAACGATTTCGACGACATCTACATTCTTTGAGCATCTGCTTATTATATTCAGAAGAATGACTCTTGAAAATTCAAAGCAACGGTTAGGTTCAAATACGAGTATGCATGGCATGTGTTTGTGCATGTAATAAAATGTGATGACTAATGACTAAATAATTACTCTTAATGTATTTATGTACGCATTCAGTCAGGTATGTACAATATCATGCATGAATTTTACGAGTTCAAAATGTGCTGGAGAAGGTACCAGAATTTGTTTTCCCATTACTTCCTGACTCCAATTCAGTATGGGATTTAGTGGCAGTATTGGAAAGTATAATGCTTGATGCATTTGTAGCAAAGAAGTCTGTACGATTAGGTGTAACTTCACCAGCTTCAATTTCAAGCCATTGACCACTTTCATGTTTTCTTTTCCATAAACCCTTAAATCTTCTACATGCATCCCTGAAATATTGCAAGATTTAGCATTAGCAAGACCATTATGTGCTTGTTTGAGCGCCATTATTTTGATAAAAAAAGATCTTTTTTCAATGAAAAAAGATTTTTTTTATTTTTTAGCGTGTTTGGCAAATTTCTAATAATAAAAATAAAAGCACTAGAAAAAAAAAAAAAAAAAAAAACATCTTTTTTGAAAAGCTGTAATTTACATCTTTTTTTAAAAGATCTTTTTCTCTTAAAAAACAGATGTTTCTCATGTAATAAATAAACAAAAAAATACTTTTATATTTTTATACCCAAACATAATTGATAGATAAAAAGAACTTTTTGCATGAGATACCCAAACATAAAATTACTTTTACTTTTTCATAAGATCTTTTAAAAAAAGATAACTCGAAAAAAGATCTTTTCTTAGAAGTTCACCCAAACAAGCTCATGTATGTTTAAGACCAAAGAAATTTAGTTCTTACATCAAGCGTGACGCTTCAAAGCATTCAGCAAATGACATTAAAGCTGGCAGGCAGTCAATGTCAAAACCAGCAGCAAAAGCACGTGCAAATGCCATTCCTTGCTCTTTCTGCAGCATTGACTTACGTGTCACCAGGACTTTCAAAATCTGACCTCTATTGCAAAACAATGAGAACAACCATGAATATGAACTGGCTTCTAAACAACCTGTTTTACACAGTAACTCAAAGACTATTATAACAAACAAAGCTGCAAAATACATTATGTTCAGCAGCTGAACTCTATCCCAAATGCTTGAGTGATGACATCCTTCAAGGGTGCTAAGCCAGGCAAAGACACCCGAAGAAATTGATTAGCCGGAGGTTTAATTCATGTATTAACAAATGTTGCGAAGTCTTAATACAAAGGGAGCAATTCACAGCCAAATTGAGCTTTAATTTGAAATATAAGATAGTGAATAAGTATATAGAACTAACTTTTAATTAGCCAACATTAGCCAATTTTTTTTCTTTATTGTAAAATTATTTTTTCAACCCACATTATTTAGAGGGTTTAGGGTTTAGAATTTAGGTTTCAGAATATATAATTTATGGTTTAGGGTTTAAAATTTAGAATTTAGAATTTAGTATTAAAAAAATTGGCTAATATTGACTGAAAAATTTGGCTCCCTAGTTGAACTCAAAGATAATATATAAACAGCTATCCTGAAACCTTAAGAGATGCCATCCTTCAAGAATGCCAAGTCAGGGCTAAAAATCATTTAGGGAAATTTTCTACTCATTTTGTAATGAATGGGATACAAAAGATGAAAAACCATTTGAAGAGATATAGAATTTACTTTGACTCTGCTTTTGTCCTTCCATTTGCTTCAGTTCCCTCTGTAACGGACTGGCAGATATACACAGACTTATTATGATAAGATGATAATAATCGGGAAAAGGAAATTAAGGAACTCAAGATCTACTAACCTCATAAATTATAATTGATTTCTCTGCATTAATGTCATTGCCTGCATAGAGCACTCAAGTTTTTTTAGTTTAAAACAACAATAAATTTCAGCAAAAAATTGCGATAGAACACTTGTTATTTCAGTAGTACCTTCAGCACTTTCCACTTTTTTCATTTGTTCTTCTTCCAACTGCAAAAATACAAGATAACCTTAGCAGATCTTTGATTGCAGTCATCCAATTTGAAACCATGTTAGCTATTTACATACCGTGCTAATCCCTATACAATTATTTCCTTGAATTGCTATTGCCTCTTCAATTTGTAAGACTTCAGACTCTAAATTATACACACGTTCCAATATCTCAGGAGTGTTCACAAAGCGAACGAACCTACAGGAGCAGAGAAAAATCAGTTCAGCATTCTCATTTATATGAAAATTAATTATCACCTAGAAGAAGTTGTAAAGGGTAAAAGTTTTAGTACTCCAACTGTTACAAGTCACTAGATATATTTAACTTTCAAAAGCATGATTTCAGTGCCATTTCTTCACAACTTCCCTCTCCTTTAGAAAGAGTAAGAACATAGATATAAATGGAAATCTTGATCTATAGGTTATAACAAATAGAAAGGAAAAAAGGGTCTCTAAAGATGGCGGCATTGCAGATCCATGCTAGGCACTAGATGAACTAATACCAAAGGGTAAATTCTAATAAGATTGTTTAAATGAATGATCCAATCTCAAATTCAATAAATGGAGCGACAGGACTCCGGAAAACCTTTCAACAGTTCCCTTGGTAAACCAGGCGGCATCACTGCCGCAGTCGGGCACAAGAACAATGGAATAACCACCCTTGCTAATTTGATCCTGAGCAACCTTCAAGTGGGATAGAAATGGATTGAGCAAACCCGACGCAACTTTCTCCTTCTTTCCATTCGTGATTATAACCAAGTCAAACCTGATTCAAAGAAAAGTGAACCAAAGCAACTAGTCAGGTTGCAAATACTATTCATTGTTTTGAGTGAGCTTCGCGGACTAATTAATAACACACTTTTAAAGAAACAAAATAAATTCATCAGAAAAAGCATGTTTCTTAAACTGAAATTCTGGTACACTTAGCTTATCGGCAACATTGCTAGTACATCAATATCTACATAACTTCACTTCTGATCACATTTCAGAGACATAATTTTATCAATAATATGGAGGCTCCAATTAAAATAAATCACTAATTCACTATAGTTTATAGAAAAAATGAACTAGACCACTTAATCACAGTCCCTAAATCGTTACTTTAAGACTAGCACGTATCCTAACTTTTTAGTAAAAAATAAAAAATAAAAAACTAACTTACTATAACTTCATTGTTTAATTTCTTTCTTGGCTGAAGAAGTGGCACAAATAGAACCCCAACAAGAAGTAAAATAAATAAATAAATAAATATGATGAAATGGCTCTTTACCTGGTTCTAGTTGGTGTGAGCTGAAACACAGCTGAATCCAACTTTGTTGAAGAGTTCATTGTCATTGTGACAAAAAAGAAGAAAACAAAAAGAAAAAGAAAAAAGAGCTACTTGGTTTTCTCAGGGATCACACAAGTTTTCAAAAAACTAAAGCTAAGATCAAATAATAGACATTCCCAAAGGGTCTCGAAAAAAATAATAATAATGAAAAAATTAAACCCCACAAAAAGATTATGCAGTCCCAAAATGGGTTTTGACTTCA
>NC_029786.2:53138187-53152557 GCF_000816755.2 Arachis ipaensis | reverse complement strand
CAAGCTTCAAGCTTTTCAAAAAAAAAAAAAACAGTTATCTGAGTAAACTTGAGGAAGAAAGTGAAAGTGATGAGAAGAAGGAACACTTTGGGTTTTGGGTTTTGTGTATGAGACAGGATCCAAGTTTGTGGTGTTCTTCTTCTTTGGATTCCAACACCAACCAGGGACCATTACCATTATTCAATCTTCTGCTACTACTACACAATATTATTATTATCATCGGAGAGTGAGGGACTGCGGGGCATACTTTTAAGCTTCAGGTCGGAATAACTGAAAAGACTGAGGGTATATTAGGAAATTCGTTTAAATTGACAAGCGGCACCTATTGTCAGTGTCAGACAGACGGGAGAAACACACATATTATCGCCATGAAACGTTCATTTTTTCGTGAGAAGTTACGTCATTGCCCTTCAGGTTTTCATTAATTCTAACCAGATTCTCGCTACTTTAATTAATGGGATAGTGCACAAATAATGCTTTCTTTTAATAAATAAAAAAAATCATATTTATGTTTTTAGTTAAAATTCAAATTTTTTTTATCGTTTTAGATATTATTTTTTTATTTTACAGTCAGATACTATATAATACAGTCGGAAGCTACATAATTGAAGAAAAAAGTTACAGCCCGTTCGCTGCTAGCACTGTAGCAACGAAACAGATCTCCACCCATAGCATAGGTTTTGTTGTGATAGAGGCATAGAGCTGGATAACTTGTTTTTATTAATACTATCTTTGGTTTAAGGAAAAATTAGAGAAAAAAAAAGTAGTGGAAAAAAAATGAGTGAAAAAAAAATTTTTTTTTGTTTGGATACCAAAAAAAACAAAAAAAAAAGAAAATTTTAGTATGGTCTCACAAAAAAAATTTTTCATCCATTAAAAGTAAAAAAATAAGAAGAAAAATGTTATCTTTGGTATATTTACAATATTATCCTTAATTCTATTATTATTAATAATTATTAATATAAATTTAGTTTTAATAGTTTTAATACATTATTATAATAAAATTTACATTTAAACATTATATATGTATTAGATAAATAATTTATAAAATTATAATATTTTATAATATTGATAAAATACAATAAAACACAAATAAATAAAAAGTTTAATTACTCTGTTAGTTCCTATAGTTTCGCGAAATTTTCAATTAGGTCTTTATACTTTTTTTCCTTTCAATTGGGTCCTTATACGTTAATTTTTTTTTCAATTTAGTCCTTATTAACGTTAAACGTCAAAAAAATGTTAGTGAATTGTGAAATTACTTGTATACCCTTAGGGACCCAATTGAAAAGAAAAAAAGTATAGGGACCTAATTGAAAATTCGATAAAACTATAAATATTCAATGAAAGATATTTCTATAATCCCTATTCAATGATTCTACAACATTATAATATCATACAATAATCTTTAAATAATAAAAATTATTCTTAAACAAAATATATTTATATAATGAACCTTAAGTATTGGAATGATCATAATTTTGAGTATTCATACATCTCACACTAAAGTAAACCTACTCGTTAAAATATGCACGAGACCACTTAGAGTTTACTACTAATAAACTACAAAAAACCAAAATATTATATCCTATAAAGGTATCTTTTAGTAAAAGACATCATTAATCAACCATATGTTTTCAATTTCCAAAACTCCATCTTTGTCAATAAACCATCATGATAAATATCTCAATCTTCATTTACATCTCTAAAATTATCCTGCATAATTATATAAAAAAATAATTATGATTTGAACAAAGTGCAACAAGAAAAAGAATAATTATCTTAATCTTCTATTGGATTGAATTATACCAAGTGCAGCAAATAAAAAATTACAGCAAACAAATTAGCTAAAAATAGAATTGTAAAAACCAATTGTGCAAAATAGAATTGTAGAAAATAGAGTTGCAGTAAACAGAAGTTTAGAAAACAAAATTGCCTGGATTATATTAGTTTAATTTAAACATAGTTGCAATAAATAGAAGTTTAATTATTATAACTAAAAAGAACATTCCTGAGTGTTATAGATATAAGTCAGGGATATTGAACAAAGGGTAAAAACATACCTGCAGTGCACACTCATTGATTCTTGTATATCAAAAGACTCATTCCTTTGCTTCAAAGTAGGATATCCACGAAAGTCTGAGCAACCGAATTCTCCAAATCTACTTATATTTTCCTCATAGATATAAGTTAAATTCTTAAGAACTGGTGAAGGTGTGGGTGACTTTGGCATCAGTTCAATAGCTTCTTCCACAAGAAGGTAACATACCGGGCATGCTGCACATAAACAACCCAGGAATATACATAATTAGCCTAGATCTATATTATCCCTCATCCTTTGCATCATCATGAATTACTGAAGTTTGAAGAACTGACACAAGCAGGGATAATGGCTGCAATTCCAAATTATTTAAACACAAAATTTTCTATAAATTCTTACAGCACACAAAAATTCTAAAATAAGACTTATGCCATGGCCCGGTACACTTTGGGTCAGAAATATTCTTAAATTAAAAGAACATTTTTAAATTCATAAATTATAATCATGTTCTAGCAACACATGCATAATTCAATAATGCAATCTATTTCTATCCGGATCCACCAATGACATTATTTACCGTTCACATATAGTAAATGCTTTCACAAAAATACTACCCAACCAATGTATCCACAACCATAATGCAGGGGATAATAGTGTAACACACTACATTTATGGCGGCTACAAATTCTTGTCCTGTCATGTGTTTCATTTCATCCAATTCCTTTTCATAGTTGCTGATCTGTAAAAACAGTGATAGATACAGAATTATATATAGAATTAATTGATTGAAGTGAAGCATCAAGTTACATAGAGTAAATTACAGGAAAGTTGGTAGTAGTGGATGTCCCCTTCTGTAGCTATTATCCTAAAGATGAGCTTCATATCTCACGACCTGGGCAGCAGGATAGGGACCACGATCTCTGAGAGTCCTGTATGCCTCTATGACAATGATCAATTAAACTCATAATCAATTAATAATAGATAAAATATATAATCAGAACTCATAATCAATTCAACTCTCTCAAAGGCATTTAATCAAACACCTTATCTCCAATCTCACCTCTTTTCTTATTTCTAACATAATCAATTAATTACAGATAAAATACATAATCAGAACTCATAATCAAAATTTTTTAACACAATCAAAACTAATTTTAGCAAATTAAGCTTCACAACTAGATCAATTGGTTCTCCTTGTCATTCAGAATGCTAGTTACCTAATCAAATAAAGTCAAATTACATACAAGCAGCAACCAAAAATAAGCATAAGCAAAATTAGAGGTATTTAACAATCAAGATTTCTCAACATTGTACCTGAAGCATTAGAATCGGGAGAGGATGCCATTTGACTACTAGTTGTTTTAAGCATAACATTCCTCCCGTTCTAAGTGTAGTGGGAGGAAGACATTATTGAGAAGAATTATTACCCAAAACGCTGACAGAAACCCACATGTTCATTCTACACCCAATCTTTGCAATTCAAACAAATGAAAGCCATCTAACTGGTTTCCTTCCCACATGCCACCTGGTCCCTTCATCTCCTCCGATCCAACAGTTGAAAAATCAAAACAAAATTCAATCATCACCTGTTGTTGCAGAACCAGTCCAGACAGCAAAACGGAGTCGAGGAGCGGCAACTCGAGACAAGGCACCCGAGGTGCGGTGGCAAGGCGAGACGAGGGGATGCAATAGGCAAGGCGGACGAGCGGAGCAGAACACAGCACCCGTGGGCGACGCAGAGGGACGACGACCTTCCAGCGACGGACGACGGCAACGCCATGGAAGACGGCAGTAGAGTGCGACGGAGGAGAAATCCAATTGGGAACTTAGGAGAATAACTTAGGGGTTCTCTGATTTTGGGGACAAAATATAAAGGGTATTTTTTGGTATTTCAAAAAAATAGAGATGTTTTTAATTAGGTTTTTTAACTAAATTATGAGAATATTCGATTTTTTGATGGAATATTCTGTTATTTCAAACAGTTTTATGACGGTAGGGACTAAATTGAAAAAAAAAATTAACCTATAGGGACCCAATTGAAAGGAAAAAAAGTATAGGGACCTAATTGAAAATTTTGCGAAACTATAGGGACCAACAGAGTAATTAAACCTAAATAAAAATATTTATACTTGTTGAGTTAAGAAATTAACTAAATTAATCAGTGATGACAAACATTATTTTTGGGCAAAGTAAATAATTAGTGTTGATTAATTATATTTACTTATTACTAATTATTTATTATTGTAGGTAAAAATTTCATAGCCCAAATGGAATGAAAAGCAATCAGCAAGGTTGGTGGGCTGAAAGCAAAAATCAGAAGTCCAAAAGAAACAAAGCCAAAGAAATCAAAACGGGTTGCTTAATGGAAATCCAATCCAAGCTCGTATCCATCCCACAAAGCTTCTCTTGTAAGATTGAAGTCTTCACTCTTTCAATGTGCAACGTTCCTCTCCTCTCTGACCAAGTCAAATTAGAACTTCAGAAAAGTAAGAAAGAGAAAGAGAGAGAGCTTCTTCACCAAGCTAGTCACCAAAGAAGCAAGAGAGAGAAGGATTAAGCTTGAAACACAAAAATCTAAATCAGAAAATCCAAACCAAATCAAGCTTAGGTTATAGGTAAATCATTTCCTCATACATGCAACTCCGCTTCATCTCTTCTTCCCAACTCTCTGCTCTATCCGAAATGGGATACAAAGGTAAGAGGATTTCTGTTCTTCTCTGCTGTGTATCTATGGTCTTAAACAAGACTTGGGGACCAAGTTGGTTTTCAAGGGCTAAGATCAAGTTGACCATGAGAAGATTTCTATGGTTACTGTTTTATGGCTTTCGGTCAAGATGAGGAAGTCAGAAGGAAAGTTTCTACTCTGGGAATTAAGGAGAAAAAGTGAATCTGTCGGTTGGTGAAGCTCAAGGCTCAAGGTGTTGACCTTGGAAGAAGAACCAAGCAACATGCAAGGAGATAAAAGAGGTTTGCTGTTCATTCAGAAACTAAGGAGAGAAAACCAGAGTGTGAGAACAGTGTTCTGTTAAGAAGTTCCTCTACTTGGATAATGCTTTCTTTCAAAGAAGCATTCGGCCAATACTGAAGAACTGCATCTGAGGTTTGCGAATCTGGTTTTGCACATAGCAAAGAGGCTGCTGATGAAGTCAATCTCCTTTATGTCTTACTGATTGTAATGTACTTTTCTAAGTTTATCTTTCTGTAATTTCTTGAGAGAAAAGGCATTGTGAGAGAGCTTAAGAAAAAGCCATGAGTGAAAAAAGGCTGAGTGAAACACTTGAGAGAAAAGTCTAGAGTTATTTTCTGATTTCTTTAGGTTGGTTAAGTGTCTTGTATCTTGTACCTGTAAGTTATCCATTTCGTAGTTGGGTTAGCACTAAGAGGAATAGTTAGGTATTAACATAGCCAATATCAAGTTAGGTTAGAACTTGAGTGTGAAAGGATTGGGTCAATCCTGTGAAATTGGTGTATGTAATACTGTTAACTATAGTGAAATTCTTCCATAGTTGTGGAGGAGACTGGATGTAGGTTGCATAGCACAAGGCAACCGAACCAGGATACATGCTGGTGTTAGCTTTTCTCTTCTCTGCTGAGTTCTGTTTTCTGATATTCATGAGACAAAAATAAATTGTCTCATAAATTTCCGCTGCTGAGTTCAAATAGAACCTGAATTGAAAGTTTGTTTTAAAAGGGTAATAACAGCAACTAAAAGGAAGGCATAGATTCAACCCCCCTTCTCTAAGCCTACCACAACCTTCAATTGGTATCAGGAGCTAAGGTCTCAAGAATCAAGCTTAACCGCTTGGAGCAAAGATCCAATGGCGAATAACTTGGGTACAACTATAGTTGCCTACACCCTCACTGAAGGCCAGTCAAACAACCGGCCACCTTTCTTCAACGGGAAGAACTACTCCTACTAGAAAGAAAGGATAAGGATTTTCATCCAATCCATTGACTACAACATATGGAAGATTGTTGTGAGCGGTCCATAGATCCCAACAAAGACAAGTGCTGATGGAGTGGTGACTCCAAAAGAAGAAGCTGAATGGAATGAAGATGATAAGAAGAAGATAGAGCTGAATGCCAAAGCAATCAACCTTCTTCACTGTGCTATCAGCTTTGAAGAGTACCGGAAGGTGTCTAGATGCAAGACAGCCAAAAAATCTGGGAAAAACTCCAGGTTACACACCAAGGCACCAAACAAGTAAAAGAAACGAGGATTGATATGCTGCGAAAAGAGTACGAGATGTTTAGCATGAAGGATGGAGAAAGCATTGATGAAGCATTTGAGAGATTCTCAATCATAATCAACAACCTTAATGCTATGGGTACAAACTATACAGAACAAACCTTGGTGAGAAAACTCCTTAGAAGCCTCACAAAAGAATGGGAAAACACTGCCACTGTCCTAACCGAGAGTAACAACATAAGTCCCATAACCTATGATGAGCTGAGAGGAAAAATCCTTGCTTATGAAGCCACACACACAAACACAGACTCAAAGAAAAAGGGAATAGCCCTCAAGTCACAAATAGAACTGAAAGAGAGTGAGTCTAGTGATGGTATTTCAGATGACGAGCTTTTGTTTTTTGCTAGGAGATTTAGAAGGATGATGAAGAACAAGGGCAAATACAAAGGTTCAAGTTCAAAGGAGCATAAGATCGACTTGAACAAGGTGACGTGTCATCATTGCAAGGAGGCTGGACACTTCAAACTAAACTGTCCAAAGCTCAAAAAGGAGGACAAAAGAAAGAAGAAAAGGAAGAGAGTACTCATGGCAGCTTGGGAGGATCTTGAGAATGACTCAAATGAAGAAGAAGAATCTGAAAGAGATGACAAAGACTGCTTCATGGCTGGAAACAACAATCTTGATGAGATAAACTATTATGATTTGACCATTGAGGACTTGCATGCTATTATTGATGATCTCACTTTAAACACATCAAAACTGCTTGATAAATACAATGAATGCAGATCTGAAAGAGATGTGTTAAGAGCTGAAAATGATTTTTTAAAAGAAAAAGTGAAGGAAACTGAATGTGCTTTGGACATCATTGAAGAAAATATATTTCTAAAATCTGAACTTGAAAAATTAAAAGGAAAGCACATTGTGGATCCTTCTCATGAGTTAATTGCTGAAAATGAAAGATTAAATGATATGATTAAAAGGCTGAATGGTGACTTAGAAAAATTTGCTCAATGTTCTAGTAACTTGGACAAATTACTTGCAAGTCAAAGACCATTGTTTGAAAAATATGATTTAGGCTACATAGTCAAGGAAGATGCAGTTTCTAATACTTCCTCTATAAAATTTGTGGCTTCTTCATCAAATACCAAATTCATACCAAACAAATCGGGTATTGGATATGTTTCAACTTTTGAAGAAAAATTTGATGAAGTATACACAAGTGAAACTGAGCCTTCACCAAGAATTGATCCGAGTTCAAACCGGCCAGGTTTGGGTTACATTTCAAAAAATGAGGCTGTTTTCAAGAAATCACCATTTTACAACAAAACCTCATATTCGAAAGGTAAAAATGTTCAAAGAAATTCTAGTGAAAATGCTTTTGCAAAGAGGAATAACTTTAACAAAAATCAATTTGTCAAAAGAAATGCATCTCCTCCAAAAACCAGAAAATTTCAACACTTTAATCATTTCAAGCAATTTAACTCACCTAAATTTCAGCGACACACATCAGAGAATCATTGTGTTAATTGCAAGAAAGTTGGTCACTCATATGAACAATGCTTCATTGAAAAGAGAATATAACTCATGACCAATAACAAGGCACTTTATTGTAATTCCTAGGGAGAACGACCCGAGGTTTGAATACTTCGGTTTATAAATTTTAGGGGTTTGTACTAGTGACAAACAACTTTTTGTATGAAAGGATTAGTGATTGGTTTAGAAACTATACTTGCAACAAGATTTCATTTGTGAAATTCTAAACCATCAAAAATCCATTCATCAAAATGGCGCCGTTGCCAGGGAATCGCAATGGTGTTATGTTATTGGTTATTGTACATATGTGAATAGTGTGAATATCTTGCTTTTTGCTTTATTTGCTAGTTGTAGAATTTTATTTCTCTTATTTTCCATTATCTTTTGATTTTTGTTTTCTCTTTCCATTATGAATTCTCATTTTGGCTATGAGTGTGATTACAACTATGTTGTAGGTGATGAGGACTATAATGGAGATGTGTATCAAGGATGGGACAATCAAAGGTGGGAAGAGCCATATGCATATGATCAATCCCAATTTGAAGAACCTTCTCCCAATGAGATAGAAAGCAATGTGGAGGTAGATTTCTCTCAACCTCCCATTTATGATTTGAGTGATGAGGAAGAGTTAGATGAAATTGATGAACAAAGGATTGAAAGTGAAGAAGTTTATGAAGAGGTGGAGATTGACAAGGAAGCAAACAAGGGAGTAAAGCTTGCTAGCACATTGGAGATACCTCTCCCCAAGCCACCACCATCCATTCTTTCATTCAAGTGGGTAAATTCCTTACACTCAAGCTTTATCATTCCCCTTGAATATGGTTTGCTTGAGACGGATGGTCAACTTAGACATATTTGTGGCTTTAAAAGCAAAAAGGAAATGGCTAGTGGTTGGAAACATTATTCTAGGCTCATTATGGTTGCATGTTCAAAGCTTAATTGCACGGTTTGGTATAGAGCTAGATTGTTTGGGTCTAGGAGAATGTTTGGTCACTTTATTGAGAATTCTAAGGTCATGCCACCCAAATGGATTGATGATAATCAACTTGGAGATGGGTGTGAAGACAAAATATGGGATCCGGGAACACATGAGGATCAACATTGGGAGCCCATTTATTTTGTGTATTCATGCATTTATATGATTGAGGCCATCATTTCATTTAGCTCACTTACCCAAATAGCCTACCTTTTATCTTCCATTGTTAGCCAAATTTGAGCCTACGATTAATCCACTTGTTCTTAATTTAGCACATTACAAGCCTTAAAGCGAAAAACAATAAATGTCCTTATTTGGATCTTTGATTAGCTTAGGCTAGAGTGTGTGTATCATTCAAGCGTGGGAACCTTGGGACATTGGGTGAATAAAAGGGTAGTTTTGTATTTTTGTTGGAAATATTGGGAATTGGGTACATACTCATGTATTGATCAAATGTAAAACCTTATGCATTGGGGTTCTTGTATATAAAAAGAAAAAAATGAGAAAAACAAAAGGAAAAAAGAAAATAAAAAGAAAAACAATATGGAAAAGAAAAAAAAATAGAAAAAGAAAGAAAAAGAAAAAAAAAGAAAGAAATAAAAAGGGGACAAAACGCCCCAAAGTAAAGTCCAATAAAGATCAATGCACAAGTGTTGTGAAATGAAAAGAAAATGCATGAGTATGTAAAAAGGTGAAAAATGGGTAGTTAGATTAGAACTTAATTGTATAGGATGTCATAGGTTAGGTGGGAAGTTTAAGTTTATCAAAGATTCAAATTTCAAGCTCACTTGACCAAATATGCATCCTACCTTGACCCTAACCCCATTACAACCTAAAGAAAAGACCTCATGATATGTGTATGCATGCATGAAATATTTGTTGATTGTTAGAAGAAAAACAAATCTTATAAAGCATGATTAGGAGAGAATTGAGAGAATCAACCCTAAACACTTGAGTAAATAGAGTGCAAACACTACCGGTGAGGGTTTGATGCTCAATTACATGTTTTCACTTATGATCATAATTTTCATGCAAGTTTGTAAAAATATTTAATGACTCAATTCAATTGTGGATTAGGCTTGCTAGTCCTTAGCCCTTGAGCATATATGTTTCTTGGGAATTGATTTATTTTGACCCAGCACTTGCATTCATTTAGATAGTTGCATATAGGTAGATTGCATTTAGTTAGTTTCCATTGAATAAATGACAAGACACTTTATTGTAATTCCTAGGGAGAACGACCCGAGGTTTGAATACTTCGGTTTATAAATTTTAGGGGTTTGTTTTAGTGACAAACAACTTTTTGTATGAAAGGATTAGTGATTGGTTTAGAAACTATACTTGCAACGAGATTTCATTTGTGAAATTCTAAACCATCAAAAATCCATTCATCAAGAGTCCATACATGTTATATTTTGTGATACTAACTTGGTACAAAGCAATTTGGAAGATTGTGATGCAGGAAATCAAGCTCAAAAGGAAGATGAAGTTGCTCAAAATCATGAAAAAGAAAATTCTGGACAAGATGAACCAGAAACTGCTAATGCTGAAAATTCAAGAGACAATTCCATTTTGTCTCATGAATCTGAAGGAAATCCTGTAGCCAGCAGCGTTCAGAATCCCTTGGTGACTGAATCTGCCTCCAAGTCCACCAGACCTCGTGAATGGAGATTCTTGAAGAATTATCCTGAGAAATTTGTCATTGGGGACGTATCTCATGGAGTGCAAACAAGGTCTTCCACTAGAAAGGCAAATGAAGGATCAAACATTGCCCTTCTTTCACAAATAGAGCCTCAAAACGTCAAGGAAGCACTTAGTGACCCTTCTTGGGTTAACGCTATAGAGGATGAGCTTCTTGAGTTTGAAAAGAACCAAGTATGGACTTTGGTTCCAAGGCCAAGTGGAAAGAAAGTGACCGGCACCAAGTGGATTTTTCGGAACAAGTTGGGAGAAGATAGTAACATTGCAAGAAACAAGGCAAGGCTAGTGGCACAAGGATATGACCAAGAAGAAGGAATAGACTTTGATGAATCCTTTGCCCCTGTTGCCCGAATGGAAGCCATAAGACTTCTCTTAGCTTATGCTACATATTGTGGTTTTAAATTATATCAAATGGATGTGAAATGTGCATTTTTGAATGGAATAATAGATAGAGAAGTGTATGTGGAGCAGGCTCCTGGTTTTTAAAATAAAGAGCATTCTAATCATATTTTCAAATTATCTAAAGCTCTCTATGGTTTAAGACAAGCTCCTAGAGCTTGGTATGAGAGACTTAGCTCTTTTCTTTTGAAAAATAGTTTTCAAAGAGGCACCACTGACACAACTCTATTTATCAAGAACTCTAATGATTCTTTTATTCTAGTCCAAATATATATTGATGACATTATTTTTGGATCAGCCAATGAATCCCTGTGTTCTGAATTTGGAAAACTCATGACAAGTGAATTTGACATGAGTATGATGGGTGAACTTAATTTCTTCCTTGGGCTGCAAATTAAACAAACTGAAAAAGGTATTTTCATTCATCAAGAAAAGTATGCCAAGGAATTAGTTAAGAAATTTGGTATGAAAAATGCCAAACCCATGGGAACTCCCACGCATCCTAGTTCTAAATTAGATAAGGGAGAAACTGAGAAAGATGTTGATGAGACTAGGTATAGAGGAATGATTGGTTCTCTTATGTACTTAACTTCCTCTAGGCCCAATATTGTGCAAAGTGTTGGATTGTGTTCTAGGTTCCAATCCAAACCAAAAGAGTCACATCTTTCTGCAGTTAAGAGGATCATTAGATATGTTCATGGCACATCCAATTTTGGTCTTTGGTATCCTAAGATTGATGATTTTTCTGCAGTTGGTTATTGTGATGCAGATTTTGCTGGTGATAGAGTTGATAGAAGGAGCACTTCATGCTTATGTTGTTTCCTTGGAAAGTTCTTAAATGTATGGTCAAGTAAGAAGCAACCAACAGTGGCCCTATCCACTGCAGAGGCTGAGTATATAGCTCCTTCTTCTTGTTGTTCTCAGCTTTTATGGTTAAAAACCCAGCTTGCTGATTACAAATTAAATGCTGAAAATATTCCCTTGATGTGTGATAATATGAGTGCCATTAATATTTCTAAAAATCCAGTCTTGCACTCTAGGACTAAGCATATTGAAGTGAAATTTCACTCAATAAGAGAACATGTCCAAAAAGGGGATATTTGCATTCAATTTGTTAAATCTGAGGAGGAATTAGCAGACATTTTTACAAAACCATTAGCTGAGGATAGATTCTGCATGCTTAGGACTTGTCTAGAAATTCTGAGTTATGATTCTTTATTTGAAAAATGCTGATGTATTTGCTGGAGCTTTTTGTCTCATAAACATGTATGAGACAATTCTGGGTAGGTGATGAACATTTCCTTCAAGTCAGCGCGTATTGGGCTTACTTTAAGTAAAAAATTGATCTGGACTAACCTCAAATCAGATTTGGGTAGTCCTAAATGTTTCACTAAAATCCAAACCTCATTTGGGCCCAATATGAATGTTACATTATTGTTTACTTGATTTTTTGATGATTTGTGTGCTTAAGTTTTATTTAA
This sequence comes from Arachis ipaensis, assembly GCF_000816755.2. NCBI lineage: Eukaryota > Viridiplantae > Streptophyta > Magnoliopsida > Fabales > Fabaceae > Arachis > Arachis ipaensis. Next base: position 53,140,237 of record NC_029786.2, on the reverse strand, counting down.
AAATTTTTTTTGGCCCAAAAAGTTTTTCAAGCTATTTTATTTTTGTTTTGATCCAAAAAGGGTTTCATTTTAATTTTGTTGACTTTCAAAATTTAAAATTAATTTCCTTATTTTGAAAATCAAATCAAATCTTTCTTTTATGAGATCATGTTTTTTCAAGTCTTTTCAAATGGTGATGCAGTTGCATGGTTTTGGAAATTTTCTTTTGGGTACGGTTACCAACACTCCCTCTCTTCCCTCCATAACTCCTTCTCTATCCCTTCGGTTCTCACCACTACCCTCATTACTCTTTTTCTTCTTAAACCAAATAACCACCAAATGAGGAAGAAAACCATAGCACACAAGCCTCCTCGTGAAAAGGTGTATAAACTTCCATCCAAGCCCTCCACTCGCTCCCAAGACCGAACCTTCACACCTTCACCATCTCCTCCAACCTCTCCTCCTCGCACTGCTCCCATGGCGCGAACCAAAACTACACCACGATACCCTGCCCCTGCCAAGCCGACGCCACCACCTAAGGCAACGCCATCCAAACCAAGCTCTTCGAAACCTGGCTCATCCAAGGGTAAGCGTCCTGCTGTTGAAGAACCTGTTGCTGAGACAGCAAAACCTAAGTCAAGGTCTGTTCCTGTCTGCTCACAAAGAGGTAACTCTCATCGTCCTCTCAAATCTGTTAGAGAACCAAACATTGATCCTTTTGCTCACAAATCACACTACATGACATCTCACTCAGACTATAACCCCCCATCGTTTCAAATCTGCCATGAACCATGATTTTTATGAGGGAGTTATTCAGTATCGTACTCTATGTCCCTCCTTTCTTGCAGATTTACCTGATTTGAAAAAGAAAGGTTTTCCTTTTGTTGAAAATTTGGAATTTTTAGACTGGAATCACCTTTTCAAAATCAAAAAACCTGTATATCCTCAGTTAGTCAAAGAATTTTATGTAAACATGACTTACCATGAAGGAAGTGTGCATTCTTATGTTAAGGACAGAGACATTATTTTGAATAATGAAACTATCAGTGACTCTTTGAAGTACACTGATGTTGGGCCGTGTGCTTATACATCTGTAAAGTGGGATGATAGAGTTGGTATCTCTTACCATGATGTTTTGGCTCACATTTGTGAACATGTTTCCTTAATTGATGGCATCACACCCACTCACAAAGTCCTAGGATATGAACGTACTCAGTTGCACCGAATTGTCAACCACATCTTAATTCCTCAAAGTGGTTCATAGTTTCTCAATGGCTAAGATCAAGTTGACCATGAGAAGATTTCTATGGTTACTGTTTTATGGCTTTCGGTCAAGATGAGGAAGTCAGAAGGAAAGTTTCTACTCTGGGGATTAAGGAGAAAAAGTAAATCTGTCAGTTGGTGAAGCTCAAGGCTCAAGGTGTTGACCTTGGAAGAAGAACCAAGCAACATGCAAGGAGATAAAAGAGGTTTGCTGTTCATTCAGAAACTAAGGAGAGAAAACCAGAGTGTGAGAACAGTGTTCTGTTAAGAAGTTCCTCTACTTGGATAATGCTTTCTTTCAAAGAAGCATTCGGCCAATACTGAAGAACTGCATCTGAGGTTTGCGAATCTGGTTTTGCACATAGCAAAGAGGCTGCTGATGAAGTCAATCTCCTTCATGTTTTACTGATTGTAATGTACTTTTCTAAGTTTATCTTTCTGTAATTTCTTGAGAGAAAAGGCATTGTGAAAAAGCTTAAGAAAAAGCCATGAGTGAAAAAAGGCTAAGTGAAACACTTGAGAGAAAAGCCTAGAGTTATTTTCTGATTTCTTTAGGTTGGTTAAGTGTCTTGTATCTTGTACCTGTAAGGTATCCCTTTCTTAGTTGGGTTAGCACTAAGAGGAATAGTTAGGTATTAACATAGCCAATATCAAGTTAGGTTAGAACTTGAGTGTGAAAGGATTGGGTCAATCCTGTAAAATTGGTGTATGTAATACTATTAACTATAGTGAAATTCTTCCATAGTTGTAGAGGAGACTGGATGTAGGTTGCATAGCACAAGGCAACCGAACCAGGATACATGCTGGT
>NC_029786.2:53081309-53138083 GCF_000816755.2 Arachis ipaensis | reverse complement strand
TGATAAAAATTAAAAAAAATAAATTAAATAAATAAATATGATTTTTTTTATTTTAAAATAAAAAACAACATAAATAATTGTGTTAAAGTTTATAAGTGGTAAGTATACAATTTTTTTCATTATTTTTTTTTATCATGGTGGGATGAATAGAATATAATGATTAGAAAAATCAATTTAAGTTAAATCACTTGTCTATTTAACTAAGTATCGGAAGTATTGAATTCTGTTTTGTGCATATAGTAATTTATTGGCCAACGATACACTCTTAAACAGAGGTTTAAACCCCAAAATGGTCTCTGAGATTGGCGTAGTGCACTAAAATCGTCCCTGAGATTCCAATTGCACCAATTACGTCCCTGAGATTGAGAAAAGTGCACTATATTAGTCCCTGACCCATTTTTCCTTAACGATGTGATGACATGGTTGGATGACGTAGACGGTAAGTGACACATGTGACTCTATGATATGGCCACGTATAATGATATGGTGATATGGTGACCAGTGACACGTGGCATGCTGACATGGATGGTTGTGCCACGTGTCACAATGTTATTTGGCTACATGTTCGTTTGTGCCACGTGTCACAACAGTATTCGTCTGCGTGTCATCCATTATGTCATCATTATAGATGCACCAAATTAGTCCCTCACTTTGCATTAAGTGACTCATTTTAGTCCCTGAAGTTGAATGTCGTGCACCAAACTAGTCCCTTCACCAATTTTTTCTCATTTTTTTTCTATAAATTCAAAATTCTCAATATTTTTAAATGCATTAATTTCAATTCTATTTTTTCACATGTTATTCAAATAAAAGTGTTTTTATAAAATATTTTTTCTCTTGCGAATACCCTAACCGCCGACTTGGAGTTGACGTGAAGGCATTTCAAGCACCTTCACTACTATCTCCGACCTCTTTTAGTGCTTTTATAAAATATTTTTTTCTCTTGCGGATACCCCTAACTGCCGTCTTGTAGTTGACGTGAGGGCATTTCAAGCTTCCCTTGTTACCATCTCCGACCTCTTTCATCTAAACTGCAGAGGTTGGAGATGATAGTGAGAGTGCTTGAAGTACCTTCAATCTAGCTCATTTACACATAACGAAAATGTGTATTTCATAAGAATAAAAAAAAAGTATATTTTAATGATTGATTTCTTGTTAAAAGCACGTTTTTTTATGAAAAAAATGTGTCTAATCAATCATATAATTATTTTTTTATAATAACATACTTATATATTACAAAATTTACCAATGTTAAATTATTAAAAAAATTATATAATTAAAACTAAAATCTTAAAAATTTTTATGAAAGCACTTGTATTTAAACAATATGTGAAAAAATAGAATTAAAATTAGTGCATCTAAGATATTGAAAATTTTAAATTTAAAAAAAATGAGAAAAAATTAGTGAAGGGACTAGTTTGGTGCACAACATTCAATTTCAGGGACTAAAATGAGTCACTTAATGCAAAGTAAGGGACTAATTTTGTGCATCCACAACAATGACATAATGGATGACACGTGGACGAATACTGTTGCGACACGTGGCACAAACAGAAACGTGGCCAAATAACATTGTGACACGTGGCACAACTATCCACATCAGCATGCCACGTGTCACTGGTCACCACATCATCATATCATTACACGTGGCCAAATCATGGCGTGACATGTGTCACTTACCGTCCACGTCATCAAGCCATGTCATCACGTCGTTAATGAAAAATGGGTCAGGGACTAATATGGTGCACTTTTCTCAATCTCAGGGACGTAATTAGTGCAATTGGAATCCCAGGGATGATTTTAATGCACGACGCCAATTTTAGGGACCATTTTGGGGTTTAACTCCTTAAATAGAGCTCAGATCTGTGACGAATTAGTCCTTGGCGTGTTAAGCAACAAAAAATTTTTAATTTGTAAAGGTTGAATAAAATATATTTATATTAATAATTGTATATAGTGAAAAATATAATTAAAATAATTAAAAATAAAGTTAAATGATATAAAAAGAAAATTGTTCATATACTGACCCAAAAACAAAGTTAGCCCCAATAAGGATAAAAGTCCCACCAAAAAAAGATGGCCTCTTTCACTTGCCTGATTTCTTAAGAGGTCGGTCATGATAAGAAGGTCCATTCTTACTTATCTGAATGAGTAACTGCCTCCCTAAATCTCTGATACTATCTCTATCTTATCTAGAAGATAGATCCCAACAAACTCCCAAGATAAAGAGTACGGTTATCCACCAACAAAGGTATAAGTACTCCAAAAAGGTGGTTATCTATTTTACTATAAATACACTGACATTCTTCAAGTATATTCAAGTCTCAATTTACTAAAAACTTGCTTAAAGCCCTTGCTAACTTAAGCATGGGAGTCTCTTATAGGTACCACCCCCACCTCCTCACGAGGAACTCGGATGGTGGCACCTCAGCATCTGTAAAGTTGGATGCTGCCTCAAAAGGAGTCTAGACCTCACGTTCAGGTCCAAATCACCGTTTCTGGTAACCCACGGAATATTGGCGCCGTTGCTGGACACTTGGAGCTCAACCCTTGATAATGGAGGACAATCAATACGAAGACGGTCATACGGCATCAGAGTCTGAACCAGAGCACCACCATGACGACTTGATGCTAGCATTATTACCTCCACCTCGGAAAAGAACGAATGCCCCCTTACAGAAAAGGAACATCGAAAAATCCTCAACCACGACAAATTCATTCAGAGGTTCACTCACCCGAGGACGATGAACCACCCCATCTAACATAAATACTAAGGTTAGTTCACAGTTACCGTGGGCGACTAGAACAACTCGAACTGGAAGCTGAACGACAATGAGAAGCAGAACGGGAATTACGAAGGTAGGTATGGCGATGAAAAGAGCTAAAGGAAAAGCTCTTAAAGTGGGAGGCCGACCTCTTGAAGATGGAGCAATCGGGTAGATCGGGAGGAAAGTCCTTTAGAAGGAGAGGATCCATTTGTTGAAGAGATCATGCGAGCTAGAGTTCCCAGGAATTTTAAAACTTTCGACATGGATCTCTATTACGGAACGACCGATCCGATGCACCATCTCAGCAATTTCAAAAGTCGGGTGTACCTAGCCGATGCCTCTGATGCAACTCGTTGTAAAGTCTTCCTGACAATATTAACCAAAACCGCAATGAAGTGATTTTATAACTTGCCTCCCAGGTCGGTGACTTGCTTTGATGACCTGGCAAGGAAGTTCCTTACCAGATTTTCAATTTAGAAAGATAAAGTGAAGCATGCTCCAAACTTGCTAGGGGTTAAACAAGAAGTTGGAGAGACACTCTGAGATTATATGGAAAGATTCAACAAAGCCTGCTTGAAAATGCAAAACTTACCTACTGAAGCAGTGATAATGGGTTTGGTTAATGGCCTTAAAGAAGGACCGTTTTTCCAATTCATTTCCAAGCGACACCCGACCTCTTTTATGAAGTACAAGAGCAGACAAAGAATTACATCAATATGGAGGAAAATTTCCGACTTAAAGAACCTCTCCTGAGGCCCAGCCTGCCTTACCTACCTCGAAAAAAGGAGAAAGAAACTAAAAAAAAAAGAAGAGTACAACTCAGAAAAATTTTGGAGGTATCATAACTATACCCCACTTCGAGTTTCTCTTGTAGAAATCTACAGAAAAATATGCCACACTGATAAGCTTCCACCTCATCCCCCTATCAAACACAAAAAGGCAGGAAGTCGAATAGAATACTGTGAGTACCACAAACTTTACAGACATTCTACCAACGATTGCTATGCTTTAAAGAATGTCATTGAGAAGTTGGCCAGGGAAGGTCAACAAGACAACTACTTGGCTGAGTAATCAGACGAGGAAAAGAGATGAAGACGGAGGTTGGCAAGAAAGTCAACCTCAAACTCTAGAACAACACATACATATGATAAATTGAGGGTTTTCTAAAGGGGAAATCTTAAAATCTTCACGGAAAAGGCATCTTAAAGAGGTGTATCAGGTCAGAGAAGATAATAGAACTCCTGATTTACCAACCATCTCGTTCACCAAAGAAGATGCTCAAGGAGTGACACCTGGCCACGATGACCTAGTGGTAATAACAATAATTCTCGCCAATGCAAATCTCCATAGAACTCTGGTTGATCAAGGGAGTTTGGTAGACATATTGTTTATGCCCGTTTTTGACAAACTCGGGTTAGAAGGAAAGGATCTAAAGGCATACCAGACAACCATTTCAGGATGAGGGACACGTCGATCCAACCTTTTGGATTTATCTCCCTATACACTACCTTTGGAAAGGGCACAAAGTCAAAGACGTTAAGCATTGACTATATTGTGATTGACGTCATGTCAGCATACAATGTCCTAATAGGTCTGAGCACTTTAAACCGACTTGCAGCAGTTGTCTCTACACCTCATTTGTGTATGAAGTTTTCCATTTCAGAAGAAATTGTCACCATAAAGGGAGAACAAAAATTGGCACGAAAGTGTTATAATGAAAGCCTTAATTTAAAAGGCAGCTCAGGAGGAAAAGTAGTCAACACTATCAAGTTCGGTGGCATTCAAACTCGGGAAGAGCTACGACCCCAACCTGGAGAAAAGGTAAAAAAAGTGCAAATTGGAGATCATCCTAAAAAGACAATGAATATAAGGGCTAACCTGGAAAAAGGACTGAAAGCACAACTCATTGACCTCCTATGAAGATACTCCAATCTCTTCGCTTGGAAAGCCTCCGATATGCTTGGTACAGATCCCGACTTGATGTTTCATAAACTCACTGTCTACCTTAGTTCTAGACCTATTCAGCAAAAGCATCGAAAACTTGGGTCTGAAAGGACACAGATCGTGGAAGAATAGATGGAAGCATTATTGGAAGCCGGATTCATAAGAGAGGTCAAGTATCTTTTATGGCTACCTAACTGACAGAGGAAAAATGTCAGTAAAGATTTTCACAAAAATATCACGTTGCAAGTATAGTTCTAAACTGAAAATTAAACCTCAATCAACATTTAGATTGTTTGTCACAAATACAAACCCAATAAAATTAACCGAAGTATTCAAACCTCGGGTCATCTCTCAAAGAATTGCAGGGAAGTTTACTTACTATTGGTTATGGGAAAATATTTTTTTGGGTTTTGTAATGAGAAACAAGAAAGTAAAATGGCGAGAAAATAAACTAATAATTAAGAAAGCTCTTAGCAAGGAAAGAAATTAAGAATTCCTATCCTCATTATCATCGTCAATTGTGATGGTAAATGTGAATTGCCTTCACTTAGTTAACCTCTAAACAATGGAGGAAGGTTAAGTGCATACAATCAACTTGAGTTCACAAGTCCTAGTCAATTTATAGTGAGAGACTAGCTTTGGTGAAGTTCAAGCTAACCGGCAATGTTCAATTACCAATCAACAAAAGACTTTTACTAACTCAAGAGTCTCTAAATAATCAATCCAAGTCAAGAGCGTAAAAATTTAAATTAAAATCCAACCAAACATTTTATCAAACACTTGGAAGGTACAAAATGAAAAAATAGAAAATTAACAAGGAATATTAAATCTAAACAACCAATTGCAAGCATCAATGACTAACAATCAAAGAGAGCAACAATAAACACAGAGAACATAAATTGCATTAAAAGAAATCAAACGTAACAAGAGCTCATAAACATAAAAATGGCGAAAAAGGGAAATTAACAAGAGAAGAAGATGAACTAAAGTGCTTAAACAAATAAAAGCAAGAGAAAACTAAATTAAAGGAAGATTGAACCTGAACCTAAGTTGAAATTAGAAGAAGAAACCCTAAACCTAGAGAGTGGAGAGAGGCTCTCCCCCTCTAGAATTCTACATCTAAACCCTAAAGTGTGTGAATAAAAGTATAAATGATTGATGCCTTCCAGCCTCAATCTGCAGTCTCTAAAGCAGCCCAGAAATCGGCGCTAGCGTTTTCTGCAATTGCAGCACGTGACGCTCTGTCATGCGTACACGTGGCCCACCCGTACGCGTCGCTTGAACTCAGCACTGGCCACGCGTAGGCGTCAGCCACGCATGCACGTCATATGTATGCTGGACCAGTCACGCGTACGCGTCGTCCACGCGTGAGCATCGCTACCAGATTCTGAAATACTTAATTTTTTGTGTTCCTTCCACTTTTGCATGCTTCTTTTCCATCCTCTAAGCCATTTCTGCCCTATAAACCTTGAAAACACTTAACAAACATATCACGGTATCAAATGGTAATAAGAGAGGATTAAAATTAGCAAATTTAAGGCCAAAGAAGCATGTTTTCAATCATAGCACAAAATTAGGAAGAAAAATATAAAACATGCGAATTATATGCATAAGTGTAAGAGTAATGGATAAAATCCACTCAATTCAATATAAAATAAACCATAAAATAGTGTTTTATCAATCTCCCCACACTTAAACATTAGCATGTCATCAGGCTAAGCTCAAGAGAAGCTATAAAGGAGGTGAAGAGGAATGGTAGAAATTATGAAATGCAACCTATCTATATGAATGCAATGAAATGAAAAATACTTTTACCTACTTGGTTAAAAGTAAATAAATCTTGTAAAAACGAATATGGACTGGATTCCACTAATTCAAATCATAAAATGAAGTACAAATAGACTTGCAAGAAGGAAGCTCGTGAAAGCCGGAAACAAAGAATCGATCATCAAACCCTCACCGGAAGTGTATACACTCTGATCACTCTAGTGTTTAAGGTTCGATTCTCTCAATTCTCTACTAATCTTGCTTTCTAAGACTTCACTACAACATTTTGGGTCTATGGTCACGGTTTTTTTGGTCATGGTTTTTAGAAAAAGGGTGACCATAGGGTACCTATGGTCACGATTTTTTAAAAAAAGGTGGCCTAAAAGGGTCTATGGTCACGGTTTTGGTGGTGACCTAAAGGGGTCTATGGTGACGGTTTTTTACAGTGACCAAAAAGGGTCTATGGTCACGGTTTTGGGAGGTGGCCTAAAGTGGTTTATGGTCACGGTTTTGGGGGGTGGCCTAAAAGGATCTATGGTCACGGTTTGGGGGGTGACCTAAAGGGGTCTATAGTCACGATTTTTTACGGTGACCAAACAGGGTCTATGGTCACGGTTTTTTAAAAAAGGGTGACCATAGAGTACCTTGTCCAAAACGGCGTCGTTTCTCTTCCTTTTAAAAATTCACATTTTTTTTATCCAAACGACGTCATGCAAACACCCTCCCTCCCCCCAACCAAAATCCCTCATCCCCCCAACTTTCCCCATTCCCTCGTAAGTTCTCCCCAAATTTCCCCAATCCTTCAGCTCGTAAGTTCCTAAGTTAGCGTTAAAAAAAAATAAGAGAACTGGCCAAGCCTTCTTTTCTGCCCAGCCACGCACCCTCCTCCCCTCTCTCGTCGTGCAAAACCTAGTCGCCGGTCACCAGCTTCGAAGCCCACTGTCCGTTGTCATCTTGCTCCAACCCGTGAAGCTGGGCATCAGCTCCGCTTTGCCCACCGTCCGTCATTGGCGTCCGTTGGGTCATCCTGGAGCTTGTCTCGAAGCCTCAAACCCGTCGCCGTTCGTGTCATCATTGTGGAAGCCTCAAAGCTCTCCCTAAATCTGCGAATCACCAGCTTCACGGGCCTGGTGTACAAAGCCCTCAAAGCTCTTCGTGTCAGCATTCACTCACTCCATTGAGTATTCCAAGTAAGTTTCTTTTTTTTCTTTTCTACAAACACTCTGTTGCGTTCAAGATCCGTGTTGATATTTCCTCTTAAAGCATGCAACCTTAACTTTGGCATCTTTCTTAATGTAATAATGATTATAGGTAGATCTATTGTAATTTGAATCATATCTACAATCATGCTTTTCAACTTCATGAATTTTATCCTGCAAAATAGATCAGCATTGCAATACAATGTTAGTACTCTGTAAGTAATATTTTGATACATACATACATACACTTATCTTGAAGACAAAACCATTAAAGCATGATTTTCTTACTCTTTCATGTTGGAATATATTACAGACTTCTTCGGCGTTCCATAGTCTTGTTTGTTGACAGCAATTTTTGCTAGACTCTTCATGAATGATTTTCCAACACATTTTTTTAATCAAGCTATGCATTTTTATATATTTTTTATTATTATATGAATAAATACTTATAAGAGACTTGTCTGATAGGCTTTTTATCCCTATGTCTGCAAAGAAACCACAAGAATTTAATTAGTTTAGTTTTTACAATTAGCTAAGTTTTTTCAATTTGATCTCATAATTTCAATTCTAATGAGCATTGATCTGCATTCGGAGAGTCCCTTTAGGGTTTCTCTTTAGCTATATATCATATCCTATTATTCTAATTGAAAGTGTACTAATACATATAGGGATACCCTGAAATCGAAGCATAATAAATGGAATGCAAGTTTGACTTTTAACTTTCAATTTTTAGGGCTTGTAATTTGTTCATTTATTAGCTAGGGGCATATGCTTGTAATCTATTGTAGCACTACTGCTGCTGCTTCTATTAATATGTCTAGTTATTTTAGAGGAATATTATGTATGATGCATTCATGCTTGTCTCTCATTACATTCTCCTTTTAAATGCGGTTGATTTTTATAGTTTTAGTATATAAGTTTTCTAATTTGCTAATTTAGTACTTCATTCTATTTAGGATCATGTAATTGTTTAATGTTTTCCATGTGAAATGTGTGTCTTGGTATCATCTACTCTATTCTTAGTGCTTCAAATGAATGCTATGCTACCCTATTCTTACTGCTTCAAATGAATGCTATGATGCAGATGTTTGGTGAAAAAGCTTTTGAGAAATATGGAAAAATTTTAATTTCCTTTACAATCAGGGCATGTCTTCTAGTTTAGGATGCTTTGGGTGGGAGTGATTGAAAAAGTTACTGGTTAATCTGAAGGAATTTAGACATTGTGAGAGTTAAATAATTTGCATCAGTTTGTGGATTATGTATTTTTTATCATCTATAGTAAGTATCTATTTGAATGTTTTGAGTTATAAAATAGAATAAAACTAAGGAGCTTGCTATCTTCTGCGATGTAGAAGTTGGTCTTGTTATATTCTCCAACACTGCAAAACTTTATGAATATGCAAACACAAGGTTTCAACTTTCAACCATACTTCATTTAATTCATTTTCATTTTAATTAATAACCATGCTGATAATTAGTACATGATTTATCATAATAATATTATTGATGATTATGCATGACCAAAATCTTATATATCGATAGCCTTGTTACATTTCTAATTAACAACTTCTAACAAGCTTTATAAGATTAATAAAGCTAAGCCATATGCTGTGTTCATCCGAAGACAGAGCTGCAGAGAGAAGAGATCTAGTATCTTAATTAACTAGTATTCATCAGATACTCTTTTTCCTTAATCAATAGTCTTAAATTTGACTTTTGAGAATGAAAAAATGGGGATTAAAAGAACTAGCTATATCCCTTATTATAGGATCTTAAATACTCTAATAAAATTGTCTTTTCATATATAAATATGTTTTAAAACAGATAACTTCTTTCATTTTACTTTTCATGCATTATTGTTACCTTCCATCTTAAGTAAGTATATATAAACTGCAGAACTAACATTGAGAAAACTTTTTCTAGTCATGAAAATCAATTATATGGTTTATTCTATAATGATGATATACATAATTTGTTCAAAGAAGAAATATATTCATATATAGTGTTTCGGGTATAAACCTTTTTTTATCCTGCTCATATATAAGGTAAGGAGCAATGATATCTCAACATATTAGCTATCAATTATTATAGTAAGATTATTTATATACTTCGATTTCGTTAACATAATAATTTTAGATTATTTAAGGATTTTTGTATCTATTTTCTTTGATTTTTCAAATAGGTTTGTGTTTTCCAAAATATTTTCTAATTATTGATATGTAAAATCTTCAATTGTTAAATTGCATATATTTTCCAGAACATGCTTGATTATGTCTCATTTTAAGATTGATTATTTTCAAGAAGTTTAAAATAGAAATTATCTTGTATTTTATATTAATTCAGGATTAATATTTATTAATTGATTATTTTATTTACCTACTTTTAAATGTTCTTTACCGTCCTTTGATTTTTTTGTTTTGTTTTGTATACAAGATTATTTTTTTGGACTGGTAAAGACAAAAGGAGTTGATTAATTGTTGTGGCACAGTGTATAACAACTTTAAATAGTATCTCAAAATAAAGGAACTAAGCAGTAAGTTTATATCATTCTTGTCATATAAAATAATTTGATCTTCTATTTATTTAGGTAGTAAGTGTGTATATAGTAGCTAAATTGTCACTATAATTGACTTATTAGATCTTATTTAGTAAGTTCAGATATTTGCATTATTAGGTTTAATCATTCAAGAATTTTCATTCACCTTCTAATTTCTATGTTCTTCAATCCAAATCATATTGCTTATGTTTCTTAATTTGTTCACTTATACTACTAGTAACTTAGTTTCAATACACGAATTAGTCATATATGAAAACCTTATTTCAGCAGCTTACTTACTAACTAAATGCAAAATCAAGTAAGAAAAAGGTTTAAAACTCCTTTATTTTATCTTTTGCTGTATTAATAATAGAAATGAGTTCTTTTTTATTATTTATTTATTTTGACAAATGAAAAAACTCAATGAGTTACTGCAGCAAGTATAACTTGCAAAGTTCCAATAGCAAGAAACTAAATAAGCATAGTTTATTTTATAGCCTTAGTTTGCTGCATATGTACTGCATCATGAAAAGCATTTTTGCTCTGTTCTAACATGTTTATTTATTTTGCTAGCAGGAAGACATGATGTGATGAAGAAAATATGTTCCATACATATATGACATGGGATGAGTCTTACAATGACCTTAGTTATGTAAATGTAATATTTTGATGTGTTCTGTACTTTTTGAGGTATTATATGTAATTGGATAAATTACACTCTATTTTGATTTGTGTTGTTTAGAGTAAAAATTAAACATATCTATCTTATAATGAAACTTTTATGATTTAGATTTCTTGAGTTTTTTATTTTTAGATTTATTTTGTGATTATCATTATTTTGGGATGTGATTATAATTTAAAAAAAAAATCCCATAAACAACAACAGGCTATAGTCACCGTTTTTAAAATAGGGTGACCATAGATAACCTATGGTCACGGTTTTTTACCGTGACCATAGATAAGGCTATGGTCACGATTTTAAGAAGGAGTGACCATAGATAACCTATGATCACGGTTTTTTACCGTGACCATAGATAAGGCTATGGCCACGGTTTTGAGATGGGGGTGACCATAGAAGCTATGGCCATGGCAAAAACCGTGATCATAGATAAGGCTATGATCACGATTTTGAGGTGGGGTGACCATAGAGGCTATGGTCACGGTTTTAAAGAGGGGTGACCATAGAGGCTATGGTCACGGTAGAAACCGTGACCATAGATAAGGCTATGGTCATGGTTTCCACGTGTGACCATAGATTAACCTATGGTCACGGTAAAAAAACGTGGCCTAAAGTGTCAGATTTTGAAAATTGATACCATGACTATAGAAACCGTGACCATAGATAAAAAAATCATGACCATAGACCTATGGCCCCGAGAGAATAGGTCACGGTAAAAAACCGTGACCATAGGTCCAAAACTGTGACCATAGATCTATGTTCACCCTTTTTACTAGCTATGATCACATTTTTTTACCATGACTATAGGCCTTTTTTTGTAGTGCTTGCTCTTCTTCTACCAATCAACAAAAATTTAATGCAGAAATACACATATCAAGAGGTCTTTCCAAGGGTTGTAATGGGGTTAGGGTCAAAGTAGGATTGTATTTGGTCAAGTGGACAAAGATCTGAATCCTTGATTAACCCAAACTTCCCACCTAACTTAAGACAATCCATGTAATCAGAATACAAAATCTAACTATCCATTAACTGTGTTTACCACATATTCATGCATCCGATTTTGAGTACAGTACATATGCATTGCTATCACTATTTACTTTGGGGCATTTTGTCCAATTTTATTATTTGCTCTTTTTTTTTCTTTTTTTTTCCTCTTTTTTTTTCCTTTTTATCTTTTTATTTTTCTTTTCTTTTGTTTTTCTCAATGCATATGATTAAGGTATTGAATGCATAAATATGTCAATATTCTTTTCACATTTTTACAAAAAGTATAACATATCCAATTTCCAAACCAAATGTTACCAACTTACCATACCCAATTTTCCCACACTTAATTCATGAACACTTTCACTAGTCTAAGCTAACCAAGGATTCAAATTAAGGACATTATTTATTTTCTACTTAGAGTTAGTTATGAGCCAAAGTAAAGAATAAATAGGGTTAAAAAAGGCTCAACATTGGTTTGCAAAGGATAATGAAAAGGGTAAGGCCATATGGGTATGTGAGCTATAGTGAAACAAAGGCCTGAATCACATAAGTGCATGCATACATCAATCAATGGAAATATAGAATCAAGCAAGACAAATATCACAATTTTAGAGAGAACAACACACACCAAAACAGAATATTAGTTGATAAAATGAAACCAAACAAATATGTTCAAAAATCTTACTAGGTTTGTGTGTTCGAGCTCTAAACCATATTTCAAAATAAATTTCTTCAAGCAAGTTCGAAAATTTTAATTCAAATTAGTGAAATGCTCTAAAAAGTTTCTTGAAAAAGAAAATATTACTTCAACCAAGTAGAAGCTAAATGCAAGCAACTAACTGACCATGCAATCTATTATGCAATGCAACAAATCATTAACAAAGAAAATTAAACATTGGTGTTGAAAAGAAAGTAACTAACCCACGGAAGTCGGTATCGACCTCCCCACACTTAAAGATTGCACCGTCCTCGGTGTATGCAAAGATGTGCAAGTGGACGGGTTGCTACAACTGATGCTCTTTCTCCAAAGAGTGTGCGGCGGGACTTGTTTGCTCGCCCTATTTAGAAGCATTCCGTTTCCCTTCTTGGTGGCCATCCTGAAAGAAGAGAAAGAGGAAGAAGAATAACCCACAAATAAAGATATGCAAACAAATAAAATATAGGTGGGCTAATGCCAAATAGTAATGAGGTTCTCAACTACATGGTAGCTACAACATGTAAGTGAGAAGACAATGTAAGCAGAGGGCATATCAACTAAATATCAACCAAGTCAAGAAGCACCCAAAATAATGCAGGAAATATGCAACAGTTGAGTAAGAAAATTTTAACACCAATGTGAAAACAACAAATATAGAAAAGAAAAGGAGAAGAAACAACAAAGTTAAAATACCATGAATGCGAGTATGCAAATGTAATAAATAAAACAAAGAAAGAGAATAAGGATGAGAAGGGAGGAGAAGAAAGTGGGAAAGGAGAAGGAAAGAATAAGAAATGAGAGAAAAAAGATGAAGAATGGTAAACAGGAAGCGACGCGTAAGCATCGCCCATGCGCACGCGTGGGTAGAAGGTTGAAGGAGTGACGCATAAGCGTCGTCCATGCCTACGCGTGGGAAGCCAAAATTGCAAATGACGCGTACGCATCGCTGACACGTACGCGTGGTTTGGGTTGTGCGCCTGGCACCCCACCCGCACAGTTCCCGCACAACTCTCAGAAAAAATGAACCAAAGAGCAACATCCAATATAACGCATGTGCGTCGGCCACGCGCACGCGTGGAACACTTTTTTTTTTAACAAACAAGTTATGAAATTAATGCCAAACATTATTAAACAAGTAAAACCACAACTTAAACTGAATAAACCTAACTAGAATTGAAAATTCAACTTATTACCAATATAAATAAAAGATAAAATAGGAAGAATTTACCATGGTGGGGTGTCTCCCACATAGCACTTTTAGTTAAAGTCCTTAAGTTGGACATTTGGTGAGCTCCTTGTCTTGGTGGCTTGTGCTTGAACTCATCTTTAAACTTCCACCACCGCTTGGACTTCCAATAAGCTCTAACATTTCCAAATGAATTCACCAAGCCTTGATGACGTTCTTCACAAGCTTTGAGCTCCCAAAATTGATCCTCTTGTATACCGAGATCCCAAATGTTGTTTCTACACCTGTCTTTAAGTGGATCATCATTGTTCCAACCGGGTGGCAAGCAATCTGAATTCTCAATGAAGTACCAAACTCTTCTCTTAGATCCAACCAATTGATCACTACTCCAACCCTTGCATCTAGCTTTTGAAATCTTAACCTTGATGAGTCTTAATTTGCAACTCTAACCACTAGTCCTTCTCTTACGCTTAATTCCACAAAGTCTCCTAAGTTGGCCATCTGTTTCAAGAATACCATACTCAAGTGGGACAATAAAGCTAATAGAGATAAGTTTTACCCCTCAAATAAAGGAGTATATGGCAACCTAGGTAGAGAAGTTTCCAATGATCTTGATAAAGCATATTCAACTCCTGTCCAACCTTGTCAAAGGACTTCCACCTTTTGAAAAGATTTTTCATCTTCAAGCTCTTCCTCACTGAATTCATCCAACTCTTTTCCATCACTCAAATCATAAATATGAGGTTGAGAGAAATCTACTTCAACGTTGCTTTCAATTTCATCGGGAGAAGGCTCTTCTAACTCAAGGATTTCACTTGTGGATGCAGATTTATTACTAGGAGGGCTTGATTCATGATCATCATTACTAAGGGAACTTACCTCTTGATCTATTCCGTCCAATTCTTCATAGGGAATATGCCTTGGATGTTGTGCAGACCCTCCTCAACATTAATTTCAAGCTTCTTAGAGGAATACTCTACAACTCTAGATTCACATGGAGGTTCAGCATCTCCTAAGTCTTCGACCACTTCTTCCTCTTCAATAATTATGGCTTCTTCCAATTGTTCCAGTACGAAATCACATTCTTCATTCTCCACCGGAGTTCCTAATCTCTCCTTCATGCTACCTTCTTCATTAGATTCTCCACATGTAGCCATTGAAGTACTTTGAATGTCCAAACATTGGGAAGCTAATCGACTTACTACCTCTGTCAAGGTAGCCATGAATTCTAGTACCTCCCTTTGCATCTCTCTTTGCCCTTAAAGAAGAACACCAAGAGTGTCATCTATTGGAGGTTGGAGTGGATATGAGGGTTCATTTCTTAGGAGGAAAGGTTCATGATAGAAGGGTGGTTCATCATGATAAGGATGTGGTAGTTCAACACTCTCCATCTTTTCCACTTGTTGCACAACACACTCCAGTCCCTTATTCTCAAGTTGAGATTTGTTAGCCATGAGAGCTTCATGTGCTTTTTGGCTTTCCTCTCGCTCTATTTGATGGATGGTTGCTTGAAGTCGATCCATTGCTTCCTTAAAATGATCCCGTGGCTCTTGTTCCACTTGGCTATCATAAGTAGGATCACAGTGCTCTTGGATTGATGGATATGGACATTCTCCTATGGAGGGTTGTAGTGGAAAAGGAAATTCATATTGTGGTTGAAAATTTTCATACATTGGAGGTGGTGTATATTGAGGTGGTGATTCTTAGGAGTAATTATATTGGAATTGGGGTGATTCTATGTATGGTTCATATGACTCATAAGGTGGTTGGTATAGTGGATCAGGGTTAGGATCATATGGAGGTGTTTGGTGGTAGGGGGCTTGTGAGTATGGTGGTTCAAAGCTATGTTGAAGAGGGGGTTCATAGGCATATAGTGGTGGTTGTTGGTAGTTACAAAGAGGTCCACCATATCTATTGTCTTGGTACGCATCAAAAAGTGGTTCTTGTTCATAGTGCATCGGAGGTGGTTGTTGCCAAGATGGTTGTCCATAAGCTTGAGGCTCCTCCCACCTTTGATTGTCCCATCCTTGATGCATGTTCTCATTGCAGCTTCCATTTCCTACAACATAATTTGAACCAAACTCATAGCCAAAGGGGTGAGAATTCATAGTAACAAGAGAAAATAAAAATAAAAACTAATAAGAAATAATGAAATTAAACTACTAAAGCTAGCAACAACTAACAAGGAAACAAAAAGGCAAACATATTCAGAATAACCAATAATAAGGCACACATTTTCAAGTCTCCTGCAACGGTACCAAAAACTTGACGGAGGAAAAATGTCGGTAAAGATCTTCACAAAAATATCACGTTGCAAGTATAGTTCTAAACTGACAATTAAACCTCAATCAACGTTTAGATTGTTTGTCACAAATACAAACCCAATAAAATTAACTAAAGTATTCAAACCTCGGGTCGTCTCTCAATGAATTACAGGGAAGTGTACATACTATTGGTTATGGGAAAATATTTTTTTTGGGTTTTGTAATGAGAAATAAGAAAGTAAAATGGCGAGAAAATAAACTAATAATTAAGAAAGCTCTTAGCAAGGAAAGAAACTAAGAAGTCCTATCCTCATTATCATCTTCAATTGTGATGGTAAATGTGAATTGCCTTCACTTAGTTAACCTCTAAACAATGGAGGAAGGTCAAGTATATACAATCAACTTGAGTTCACAAGTCCTAGTCAACTCATAGTGAGAGACTATATTTGGTGAAGTTCAAGCTAACCGGCAATCTTCAATCACCAATCAATAAAAAACTTTTGATAACTCAAGAGTCTCTAAATAATCAATCCAAGTCAAGAGCATAAAAATCCAAATTAAAATCTAACCAAGCATTTTATCAAACACTTGGAAGGCACAAAATAAAAACATATAAAATTAATAAGGAATATTAAATCTAAACAACCAATTACAAGAATCAATGACTAACAATTAAAGAGAGCAATAATAATCATAGAGAACATAAATTGTATTAAAAGAAATCAAACGTAACAAGAGCTCATAAACATAAAAATGGCGAAAAAGAGAAATTAACTAGAGAAGAAGATGAACTAAAGTGCTTAAACAAATAACAGTAAGAGAAAACTAAATTAAATGAAGATTGAACCTGAACCTAAGGAGAAATTGGAAGAAGAAACCCTAAACCTAGAGAGTGGAGAGAGCCTCTCTCTCTAGAATTCTACATCTAAACCCTAAAGTGTGTGAATGAAAGTATGAATGATTGATGCCTTCTGGCCTCACTCTGTAGTCTCTAATCAATATTTTTGGGCCTGAAACTGGGTCAAAAGCAGCCCAGAAATTGCTCCCAGCATTTTCTACAATTGCAGCACGTGACGCTCTGTCACGCGTACACGTCACCCACGTGTACGTGTCGCTTGAACTCGACACTAGCCACGCGTAGGCGTCAGCCATGCGTGTGCGTCATATGTATGCGGCCCCAGTCACACGTACGCGTTGTCCACGCATGCGCATCACTACCAGATTCTGAAATACTTGATTTCTTGTGTTCCTTTCACTTTTGCATGCTTCTTTTTGATGCACGAAAATTTGCCTCTCAACAAATTTCCACCGGCAAGTGCATCGGATTATCGTCAAGTAAAAACTCACTATAGAGTGAGGTCGAATCCCACAGGGATTGGTTGGTTGATCAATGTTAATTGGAGAATTGTTCTAGTTGAACTGGATCAAATTTGAATTGGGATGTGTAGGAAATTAAATGGCGGGAAAAGTAAATTGCAAGGAATATAAATGGCGGAATGTAAATTGCAAGCTGTAAAGAGCAGAAAACTAAATTGCAAGAAATTAAATGGGAACGGGGGAATTAGACATCAAATTAAAGAACACAATGTCAAAGAATGGGTAGATCAGAAATGGGAAAGCTCATTGGGGTCAGGAGATGTCATAATTCTCTAGATCAAGTTCATTTTCATCTCTTCCTCAATCAATACATTCATTGATCTCCTTGGCAATCTTAGGTGATTGAATCCTAATTCCTTGGCAATCCAATCTCTCTAAGCATGAACAATTGCCCAATTCCTTGATTTAAGTGCTCATGGGAAGAGATGATGTATGGTCACTGATTATACCACAGACATTCATAGATCAAAGTATTGGTATGATTACATGTCACGATATCCATCCAAACCCCAACCTAATCCTAATGTGAGAAAGAATTCAAGCATGATTTTGTAATTTCTCTTCCAAGCTTATCACATAACCCAATTACATTCAATTTCTTTTCCAAGACAATTGAATGATTAAATGAAGAACGAATCCTTTCTAGGTAGATCAAGAGAAAAGATAGAAGAAGAAGTATGAAAACTAATATTGATCCATTGAATTACACAGAGCTCCCTAACCCAATGAAAGGGGTTTAGTTGTTCATAGCTCTAAAAATAGAAAATGGAATTGAGAGGTACATTGCATAATGAAAAAAACAGAGAAAGTAAATTTGGGCAGAGTTTCAGCACTTCATGTGTAAGGCCCCCTTCTAACTAAAACTCTAATATATTTATACACTTTCTTCTTTCAGTCTTCAAGTACTTGGACTGGGCCCTTTGGCCTCTGTTGAAGCTAGTTGGAAGTGGCCTGTAGTGAAGTTGATGAGGAAGTTTAAAAGTTAACGTTCATACTCTTGCTAGGTGCCTTTTTGTATTGAAATTGGCTTGACGTTGGAGTTCAACGTTTGAGCTCAAACGTTGGGTCAAACGTTGCCAATTGAGGCTGGGACGTTGGCCTTGGCATTTGACCAACGTTGGACCTAACGTTGGAGTCCAACTTTAGCTCATCCAAACGCGTCACTTCAAAAATTTCCTTGGAATTTGTCGAACACGTTGGACTCAACGTTGGACCACCAACATCTGCCAATCCACGCGTGCGCGTTGATTGGCCAAAATGCAAACCCACGCTTACGCGTGATCCACGCGTACGCGTCATTGCACATTTTCCCAATCTTCAAAACTTGAAAACCATCGCGTACATTGGAGGGAACGTTGGACCCCAACGTTGCCTCCAACGTTGGCACCTTTTCTACCTCAACGTTGGACCCAAAGTTGGAGTCCAACTTTGGCTCCAACTTTGGTCTCTTGAATTGAAGTTGGAGGCAAAGTTGGAGTCCAACTTTGGCTCCAACTTTGCACCCTTATTAGCCAACGTTTGAGGTAGCGCTTGAGGTCCAACTTTGGGCTCAAACGTTTCCTTCTTGCTTATAGTTTGAGGCAATGTTGGAGTCCAACTTTGGCTCCAACTTTGCACCCTTCTTGGCCAACGTTTAAGGTAAAGTTGGAGTCCAACTTTGGCTCCAACTTTACACCTCTTTGAGTATGGACGTTGGACCTAACGTTGGAGCACCAACTTTGGCTCCAACGTTGGTCTCCCCCTCTTCTTCATCAACGTTTGAGGCAATATTGGAGAACCAACTTTGGCTCCAACGTTGCTTCCTTTTGCTTTCTTCATTGGCCCTTTTGTTGCTTCTTTGCTCTTCCTTCCTTAGCTTCCTTTTCACCTATCATCAATCAAACATGTGCATCAAAGTTTGCTATAATCACAAGATATTTGCATCATTCAATCATCAAGCTAAAATTGCATAAAATATTGTAAAAAGCACATAAATAACCAAGTTTAATTGAATCAAGGGATGCATGAAATTATTATCCAAATACTTACTTATAGCTCAAGAAAGTGCATAAAACCTAATGAAAATAACAGAAAAAGGCTTGTGAAACTAGCCTAAGATGCCTTGGCATTACAACACCAAACTTAAATCTTGCTTGTCCCCAAGCAAGCACTAAATCATGAGAAAGAATGAATGAAAACAGAGAGGGATATTAGTCCTTATTGGAAAGCAATTAAACTTGGTTCATGGGGTTTCACGCAGATAATTTTCCAGCTCAACTTTTATTAATCTCAAGATGTAAGATGTCCTTCTAAGTTCTAACTAAGATGCTGCTATGACCCTTGTTGTTTATTCATCCTTGGTTTTTGCTTTTTCACTTAGGAACTTTATTCTTTATTTATAGCTCAGTGTTCTGTGTTGAGGCAGCTTTTTAGATAAGCTTTTAGTCAACACTCCCGACCCATATGGCTCAAGGTGTTGGGTGATGAAGCACCCCTCGGACTTACTAGCTCAAGCCTCTTCTCATCACATACACACTACAGACACTTGGCTCAAATTTCATCCTAGAGACATTGGTGCCCAACACTTTTTTGGGTTACTAAATGCCTTGTAACTAGGTTGCTCTTGATGGTGGACTTTTGGTTGATAATCCCGAGTTAGTTAACCCAAGTTATCAAGTGTTAAAACACTCTTCAGAATCTATTTATCCAAGCAGATCCTAGTACAAAAATACCACAGACATGTGTCTCAAGGCTTAAGCTATTGGTGCCTAGCTTATTCTTTGTTTCTTACAATTTTGGTTGCCAACGTTGGGGCTGCCATTGGAGGTCAAACTTTGCCTCCAACGTTAGCTTTTCTTGTTTTTCTTGTTTCTATTTCTTTCTTCCAAGGCTTATTATTTTCAAGAGTTCTATAAACAGCAACTAGTTTCATCTGAACATCTCTTGAAAAGGTACGGTTCATCCCAGATGAAGTACTTTGCATCATTAACAAGCTTCCTCCTCTAATGTTTGTTGAATTCTGGAGGTACCTCCCCAGTGGCTTTAAAATTTGCAATGTCTGTAAACCAGGGTGCCTTGTGAACCAACATCAGTTGCTCATCAGGGAAATATTCATTTATATTCAGGCTATGTGTGTTTCCTTCTTCATAGGGAATCATTGACAAGTGATCTGCCACCTTTTTTTCCACTCCCTTCTTGTCTTTAATCTCTATGTTAAACTCCTGCAGCAATAAGATCCACCTTATCAACCTTGGTTTTGACTCTTGCTTGGCAAGTAGATATTTCAATGCTGCATGATCAGTAAAAATAATCACTTTAGATCCAATGAGATATGATCCAAAATTATCAAATGCAAATAATATTGCCAGTATTTCCTTTTCAGTAGTTGTGTAATTTCTTTGGGTTTCATTTAGGACTTTGTTGGCATAGTATATGACATGCACTAAATTACCTTTCCTCTGTCCTAACACTGCCCTAATAGCAACATCTAATCATCGCACATCAGTTCAAAGGGTAACTCCCAGTTAGGTGGGGCAATTATAGGTGCTGAGGAAAGCTTTTTCTTTAGAGTTTCAAAAGCCAATATGCAATCTTGATCAAAGACAAAAGGTGTATCAAAGACAAGTAAATTGCTCAAAGGCTTGGCTATTTTTGAAAAATCTCTGATAAACCTTCTGTAAAATCCAGCATGTCTTAGGAAACTCCTAATTGCCTTGACATTACTAGGTGGAGGTAATTTCTCAATTAATTCCACCTTAGCTCTGTCCACTTCAATGCCTTTGTTAGAGACTTTGTGACCAAGGACTATTCCTTCTGTCACCATAAAATGGCATTTCTCCCAGTTCAAAATCAGATTGGTCTCTTGGCATCTCTTCAGCACCAAGGCAAGGTGGTGTAGGCAATTAGGGAAGGAATCTCCAAATACTGAAAAGTCGTCCATAAAGACTTCAATGAATTTTTCAATCATGTTTGAAAAGATAGACAACATGTATCTTTAGAAAGTTGCTGGTGCATTGCACAATCCAAATGGCATGCATCTGTAAGCAAAGACTCCATATGGACAAGTGAAGGATGTTTTCTCCTGGTCTCTTGGATCAAATACTATTTGATTGTATCCTGAATAGCCATCCAAGAAGCAATAATATGCATGTCCTGCAAGCCTTTCTAGCATCTGGTCCATGAAAGGGAGTGGGAAGTGATCTTTTCTTGTAGCTTTATTAAGCTTTCTATAGTCAATGCACATCCTCCATCCCGTGACAGTTCTTGTAGGGATGAGTTCATTCCTTTCATTGGACACTACATTGATGCTTCTCTTTTTGGAAAACACTTGAACAGGGCTCACCCATGGGCTATCTGAAATTGGGTAGATCACCCCTGCCTGCCAAAGCTTCATAACTTCCTTTTACACCACCTCCTTCATGACTGGATTCAATCTTCTTTGGGCTTGAATGGAAGGTTTAGTATCTTCTTCCAATAGGATCTTATGCATGCATATGGATGAACTTATCCCTTTTAAATCAGCAAGGGTCCATCCAATGGCACTTTGGTACTTTTGCAACACCTTGATTAATTCCTCTTCCTGTTCTTGACTAAGAGCAGAATTGATGATTACTGGGTAACTTTCATTACTTCCCAAGTAGACAAACTTGAGAGTGGGGGGCAATGCTTTCAGTTCAAGTTTAGGTGCCTCTTTCTTCTCTTTCTTTTCTTCTGATGTGGTCTGGCTGAGCACTTCAGCTGATTGGATTTCGGTAGCCTCCATGTTTAATGTGGAACCCTCTTCCGTCACCTCTTCAAGTTCTTCATCAAAGGTTTCTTGCACTACAATTTCCACTGCATCTAACCTCATACACTCTCCTAGTGACTCCTGTGGGTAGCTCATGGCCTTGAACACATTGAACACCATTTTCTCATCATGTAGCCTAAGGGTAAGCTCACCCTTTTAGACATCGATGATGGCTCCAATAGTGGCTAAAAATGGCCTTCCTAGAATGATTGAGGCTATGGCCTCTTCCTCCATATACAATACCACAAAGTCAGCGGGGAAGATGAAGTATCCTACCTTTACCAACAAATCTTCTACTATTCCATGAGGGAATTTGAATGATCGGTCTGCCAATTGGAGGGCCATTCTTGTTGGTTTGGCTTCCTCAATCTTCATTCTTTTTATCATTGCCAAGGACATCAAATTTATGCTAGCTCCCAA
The DNA here is from genome assembly GCF_000816755.2 of Arachis ipaensis. NCBI lineage: Eukaryota > Viridiplantae > Streptophyta > Magnoliopsida > Fabales > Fabaceae > Arachis > Arachis ipaensis. Next base: position 53,115,494 of record NC_029786.2, on the reverse strand, counting down.
ATCACATAAGGCCTTTTTAACTGTGATATCCCCTATAATACAGGGGATTTGGAAGCTCCCTGGGTCCTTCAATTTTTGAGGCAGTTTGTGTTGAATGATAACACTACATTCTTCAGTTAAAACCATAGTTTCATCATTCCTCTAACTTCTCTTCTTGGTCATTAATTCCTTTAGAAACTTAGCATAGAGTGGCATTTGATCTAATGCTTCAGCAAAGGGAATGTTGATCTGCAGTCTCTTGAACACCTCCAAGAATCTGGAGAATTGACTGTCTTTTGCATTCTTCATTAATCGCTGAGGGTAGGGGGCTTTAGGGACATATGGCCTTAAGACTTCTTCTTCCTCTGGTGGATTGGGAGCATGTGTTTGTGCCTCTTTCTTGTCACTTGGACTCTCATCTGTCTCTCTCTCTTGAGTTTCTTTTGATGTCTCCTTCAGTTCCTTTCCACTCATGAGTGTAATGACTTTGCATTCCTCCCTTGAGTTTGCCTTGATGACATTATATGGGTTATGGCTAGGGACATGCTTGGTGAGGTATCCAATTTGTGCTTCAAGTTTCTGAATGGCAGCATCTTGGTTTTGCAGATTGGATCTCACTTCCTCCTTGAATTTTTTCATATCTTCAGACTCCTTGCAGAGATGTGCAAGCATAGCTTCAATGCTAGCTAGCTTATCATCAGATGGTGGGTTGAGATTTTGATGTTGAGGCTGGTTGTTTTGGGTACAGTATGGTGGCTGGGTGTAAGTGTTTTGTAAGGCTTGGTATGATCTTTGATTGGGTTGATGGTAGGTTGAATTGTTGTAATGATTGGAGTTGTGAGGTTTTTGGTCTTGGCTCTGGCTTTGTTGATTTCCCCACCCAAAGTTTGGGAGGTTCTTCCAGCCAGGATTGTAAGTTTTGGAGTATGGGTCATGGGGTTGTCTTGATGAATTTCCAATGTAGTTAGCCTGCTTCCAATCTCTTCCTTCTTCTGCATTGAACTCCTCTTGGGTTGTTGCTGGTTGAGTATTAATTGCTGCAACTTAGTTCTTCTCCATCTGCTTGGTTAGTGATGACCGGAATTTACTCCCCATATAAAAATAATGAATCCGTTCTTTTGGCAAGTGCAACAAAAATATCGTCAAGTAATAACCCATTAGGAGTGGGATCGTATCCACAGATATTGGTAGATTTGAGCAATTTTAACCAATGGGTGAATTAGTTAAGCTGAGCAATATAGATTGTGATTGCAGAAATTTAAATGAACAGGAATGTAAATGACTCAAAAATAAAATGAAACAGTAAAATGCAGAAAAGTAAATGGCAAGAATGTAAAGTGCAGAAACATAAATGACTTAATTGTAAATGGGAATGGGGAATAATAGAATGTAAAGAAAGCTATAAAGAATGTGGAAGATGAGAATAGGGAAAATTCATTGAGATCAGGAGATGTTGTTCTCTTTGGATTAAATCCAGCTCATCTCATCTTCAATCATGCAACTCATTGACCTCTTGGCAATCATGATTGATTGAACCCCAATCCCTTGGTGATTCAATCTCTCAAATCTTGATAATCAGCCAACTCCTTGGTCTAATTGCTCATGAAGAGAGATATGCTTGGTCCCTGATTATACCACACATCCTCATAGATCCAAATAGTGGGTGGATTATATGTCACCATATCCAATCACCAAAACCCAGATCTACTCAAGTGTGAGAAGGGATTTCAAGCATGGTTTCATGTTTCCTTTTCTAAGGTTCCCATGAAACCCATTTTGCATTCAACCTCTTTCCCAAGATGATTGAACACTAGCATTAAAACAAAATTCCTTCTAGCAAATCAAAGAGAAGATGAAGAGAAGAAGAAATTCACTATCATTAATAAATCAAGTACAACAGAGCTCACTCTCTCAATGAGAGGGAATTTAGCTACTCATAGCTTAAGAGAAAAGTACAAGATATGGAAGAGATGATGTGAAAAGTAAATCTAACTATACTTCAACAAAACTGTTACTCAACAACCCCTTCTCAGTACTTTCAGGGGTTATTTATACTACTCCTAGCACTAGAATTAAGAAAATACAAAAGAGAAAAGAAAATTACAACTGGAGGGAAAGAAAAACTCAAAAAACGTGACTTCTCCAAGCTTGGCGTGTGGCTGGCGCTTGAGTGGCGTGCCACGCCTAGCCACTGATTTTGGCTTGGCACACTACGCCCAGCTCCCCAAGTGGCACGCTCCATGCATCAAGCTCCCTGGCGTGGCATGCCTTTGAACCCGAGTGGCACGCCCAGGATCTTTTTGAACTTTGGTTAGCCTGGCGTGCCATGCCTTCGAGCCCAAGTGGCATGCCCAGGCCTTTTTTTAAAGCTTGGTTAGCCTGGCGTGCCACGCCTTCGAGCCCAAGTGGCATGCCCAGGCCTTTTTCTTCTTCTTCTCCTCTCTAGAAAGTTGAACTGGCGTGGCACGCCCAGGGTCTGGTGTGCCATGCCCACTTTGTGCTTCCTCTTCTTTTCTGGAGAGTTGAACTAGCGTGGCACGCCTAGGGTCTGGCGTGCCACGCCCCTTATGTGTGCTTGATTCCTTCTCTGGAGAGTTGAACTAGCGTGGCACGCCCAGGGTCTGGCGTGCCACGCCCCTTATGTGTGCTTGATCCCTTGGTTGGCGTGCCACGCCCAGAGCTCAAGTGGCACGCCCAAGTGAGAAATGATGGCTGGCATGCCACGCCTTCGATACCAAGTGGCACGCCAATGAGTGGTTGAGCATTGGCGTGCCACGCCTGAGACTCAAGTGGCACGCCCAAGTGATGAATGAAAGATGGCGTGCCACGCCTTCGATACTAAGTGGCACGCCCAGTGAGTGGTGGAGCATTGGCATGCCACGCCTGAGACTCAAGTGGCACGTCCAAGTGAGGAATGATAGTTGGCATGCTACGCCTTCGATACCAAGTGGCACGCCCAAGTGTCTGGCCCTTCACCTCCTTCTTTGGAAAACTGAACTGGCGTGCCACACCTAGGTCCTCAAGTGGCACGCCCAAGTGCTGGATGAGAGTTGGCGTGCCATGCCTTCGACAGCAAGTGGCATGCCTAGGCTTATTCTCTTCTGGCATGCCATGCCCACAAACTCAAGTGGCACACCCCATGGTATGCAATGGAGTTGGCGTGCCACGCCCAGCTTGGCGTGCCACCCCCCTTTGTGGCCTTCAACTTTGCTCTCTGGAAAATATAACTAGCGTGCCACGCTTGGCTCCTGGCGTGCCACACCCATGTTAAAGATTTGAGAACCTTCTCTGGAAAATAAAACTGGCGTGCCATGCCTAGCTCCTGGCGTGCCACGCCTAGCTCCTGGCATGCCACGCCCACATACTTTCGTGGCGTTTGTTCCAAGTGGCACGCCAGTTTCACACGCCCAGCTTTATTTTGTTATTTTCTTCCCTTTTTGTTGCTCTTTTCACCTGAAATTTTGCACAAACTCATTTCAAAGCAATGTACCATAATATTCATCAATTAGTTCATGAATTGCAATGATTTAATGAGATTATGCTCTTTTATGGTCCTTTTTAGATAAGAAAAAAGGGTAAATGATGCAAGTCATCACAACACCAAACTTAAGCTTTTCTTGTCCCAAGCAAATTAGTGTGAGTCATTTTTAATTGGATTGAGACTTGACCTTAGAGAGATGCATTCATTACCAATGATAGGGTTAAGTGTTAACTCATGCATGAATCTTATTGATTTAATGTCATAATGAACTCCTAGACTCTTGAGGATTCTTCCAAGTATTTGCCTTAGACTCCCTTTCTATTGATTGTCACCTTGAAGTAGCAAGAATTGTTTCTCTTTCTTTTGATTGTTCTTTTCTTTGTACTTCTCTTTTTTCTATTGACCACGACTCTAAATATTTTGTCTCAAGACGACCCTTTAGTTAGGCTTTCAATTAGCACTCACAAACCAGTTGGTTTTAGGGTACTAGGTGTTGAAACACCCTTAAGAATTTACTTGCCCAGGTCTCTCTTTTTGACACATCTTTACCACAAGCATCTACTAGGATTTCTAACTCTTTTGAGCTATTTAGTGTTTTCTTCCATCCTAGTAGTTGATGCTCAAAGCCTTGGGTCTTTTTGCTCACTACTTCTTGGTTCTATGGATATTCAAGGGACATCCTTGGCCTCTACTTATCATATCCCTTAAGTCTAGTTGCTCATCAGAGCTTATTTTCTTTCAGATTCATTCATTGTCTCATACTTAAGCCTTTCTCTCTTAGTTTTGAATGGTCTCACTTGGTCTTAGTCTCGTTTACTCTTGTTTTTATACAACTCACCATAGACTCTTATGGAAACAAACTATTTTTTTATTTGATGATCATGAGACTTAAACAACATTGCATTTTCTTTCTTAAAAATTAAAGTTAAATCCCAAAGGACTCATAAATAGATTAAGTATAAGGAAATTAAAGCAACTATCCTAGCACTACAACTATTATCAAACTACTAACAGAAATTCAGAATTAAAAACTTGAGATTATCAATCATGGGACTCAACAACCTTTGATTCTTGGAGCAGCTTTAATCTCTGAAAACACTTAACACACATATCAAGGCATCGAATGGTATAAAGGGAGAATTAATATTAATGAAATTAAGGTCAAAGGAGCATGTTTTCAATCATAGCATAAAATCGGGAAGGAAAATATAAAACATGCGATTTCTATGAATAAGCGTGAGAATAATGGATGAAAAACCACTCAATTTAGCACAATATAAACCATAAAATAGTGATTTATCAAGCTTCAATTCATTGGCTCTTTTCCTTTGTCTTTCTTCTTGGAGGAGGAGTCATCACCATATTTCTCTAAGGATCTTTCTTGTGCCTTGGTGTCCTTAGGCTTCCAAAATCCCAGCCTTCTCATGTAGGCCCTCTCATCTTTCTTGTGCTTGGCCAATATTTTCTCTTGCCTAGCACTTAGCTCCTCCATTCCTTTCATGAATGTGGGGTATCCAGGGTTCAAGGCAGCCACAACATTGCACAAATGATTCATTTTTGCTTGTGTGTTGATGTCATACTGCCTCCTTGAAGTAGTTCTAGCATTATAAAGATGCCTACACTCAGCAAGGTCCCTCTGCTGCCATTTGCCTTGTTCCACAATTTTGTTGAGGATGCCTTGCATCTCTTCCCAGTTGAATTGGCCTTGTTGCTCCTTCATGTACTCCATGCTTCCTTGGAGTTATTGTATGCTCTCTTGCATTTGATCTCATTGTTGTTGTTACTCTTTGAGTTGGTGACATCTTCTCTCAAGTGGTGTATATCTCCCCTTATCTGGTGAATGTCTCCTTGTATTTGTTCCCAATTGAAACCTTTAGAAAATTGTTGATATGGTGGTGGTAGAAGTGGTAGGTGATGTGGTTGATCTTCAGCTTCTTCTTCTTGGTGTGGTGGACCTTGTGGCTCATGAACATGAGCTCTGTGCTCCCTTGCTCTCTGAAGTGGATTGAAAGCCACCACTTTGGCCATCTTCTTAGCAGTTATAGGCTTCTCTTGGTCCACTAGCACTTCATCAATGATCTTCTCAACTCCTGCTTCATCACACAGCCTTTGAATGATGCTTGGAAAGGCCAACCTTATGCTATCATTGGTACTTTTCAGCACCCTATTGATATTGTTGGCAATCATCTCCCCAACATTGATATTTTCTCCCTTCATTATGCTGTATAAGAGCACAGCTCTTTCCAATGTCACCTCTGAAGTGTTGGATGTTGGGTTGAGAGACCTTCTTACAAAATCCAGCCACCCTCTAGCTTGGGGGCTCAAATCCCTTCTCCTTAGTTGGTTAGGCCTTCCATCTTTGTCATTGATCCACTGTACATTCAGTACACAAATCTCATTCAGGATTTTTTCAAAGCCAGGATCTTATTGCTTTATCTTCTCTTCATAGCTCCGGGTAGAGTTTGTTTGCTTCACCATCAGCATCCTATCTATGTTGGAGGGGCTATAGTCAATAGCTTTCCCCCTGACATAACTCAGATAGGCATAAGGTTGCCCAAGTTGTGGCACTGCATTGGTGTAAAATTCTCTGACCAAGTTCTCTACCACCTTCCTTGGTGAATTTCTGGATGCTCATTCCTTCCAAGTTGGAAGTCCATCTCCGGAATGATTTACCTCTCACTCACCCAACCATAAAATTTATTTTGGTTGAATGATGAGAGGAACTTGTATTCATTGAAGCTTGAGGATCTGGAGGTTGGTTCCTTGGTCATTCTCTTCTTTGATGAGGGGGCTCTTGATGGTGCCATTGGGGTGAGAAAAGAGGTTTAGAAGGTTGAAGAAGAGTTAAAGAAGAGGTAAAGAACAGAAATCAAAGCAAGGATTTGCTCCACAACACCAAACTTAGGACTTGATTTTCCCTAATCAAGTAGAAGAAAATAGGAAGTAAGGGAACAAAAGGAAGAAGAAGTGCAGAGGTTTGGGAGTGAAGTTGGGTTTGAAGTGTGGAGGGGAGTGGAGGGGTAAGTGGCTTTTATAAGAAGAAAGAGTAGCCTGGAGGGTGGGGAAGATGGGAAGTAAAAAGCAATTAAATGTTTTCCTACTTGGGAATGGTGCCTAGCGTGGGAAGAGGCGCCAATCCTCATCCCTTTGGCTTCCTTCAGATGTTGGGTTCCAAGGTGAAAGTACACTTTGACTCTTTGCCCAGTGAACTATTAATCAAGTTGGCCCCACCTCTCCTGAAATTGAAGACCAAAAACCCCATCAATAATGACAAAAAGAATTCTTCACATTCCCTCTATTATGAGTCAATTAAGATGCAATTGATGAGTGTCCCTTGGAACACCAAACTTAATCTCATTGCATCTAATAAATTGCGTTCATCATTGAATTTTAATGTGTTCATAAGGGTGGAATAAATTTACTTCTTTCACATTCCTTCTCTTTGATGACATGTCACCATGTCATGTTTTTCTATGCTTTTTCATAGAAGAAATTAATGATTTGTGCTTAAATATTGAATGCTTTTGTGCTTAAATGGTATATTTTCTTGATCTTTTAATTTTATAAATCTTGTAGGAAATAAGAAGAAAAAGAAGCAAAGAAGCACAAAATAAGCTAAAAAGGAGAAAAAAAGAGCTTTGGGGAACACTTTGAAGTTGGAGCACACTTTGGAGCCTTAGGCCACGCTTTTAAAAGCGTGGCCCATGACCAAATAAAAGGAAAATAGGCAATCAGCACAAAGCTTAGCTCACAGAGTGAGCAGAGCGCTACAAGAGTGCAAAATGAGCTTGGAAAGCAAAATTTTGGCTAAGTTAAAATCTGGGCGCTCATAGCATGACCATGCCTACTTCAAAGGGCTATAACTTGAGCTACAGATGTCCGATTGATATGCTTCCAGTTGCGTTGGAAAGCTGACGTTCAGAGCTTTCCAACGATGTATGGCAATCCATATTTGGCATGAAATTGGGGCACGAACGAGATGCATCTTTAAGGGCTAAAAATAAGCAAAAATAGACCAAAGTGCAACCACCAAGATTCGAAGAGGGAGACACAAGGAAACCAAGGGAGCGCTTTCTCTCAAGGGACCAAATTTCATTTAATTTGTTTTTCATTTCAATTTCATTTTATTTTGTAAAAGCCTATATAAAGGCATCATTCCCATTTTCAAAAGGGAGCTGGATTTTAGAGAGTATAGGAGAGCTCTACTAGAGAGCACTAGGGGGAATTGAGAAGGAGAATTGATCTCTCTTCTTCCTTGTTCTTGCTTCTACACTTTTTCTTTTCTTGCTTTGAATTTTGGGTGGAGAATTGAAGAAATTCTGTTTCAATCTCACCTTGAATTCTCTCTTGTTCTTTTACTGCATAATTCAAATTTCATTTGCTGTTTTAAATCTTCTTCTTCTGCAATCTGTTCTTTTACTTTTCTACAATTATTCTCTTGTTGGATCAAGGAAGAACTTGAGATCTAGACTTGTTTTCTAGTCTCTTTGATTTCCTGAGATCTTCAACCACTTTTAAATTGCTGCAAATTAAGCATTGCTTTCTGTTTTTTTTTTTTAATTCTTCAAGCACTTTTGTTTAAAATCTGCTGCATTTGATTTCACATTCTGGTTCTCAGATTGATTGCTCTCTGATCTCCTTGTTCCCGATTTACTTTACTGCACTTTTGTTCCTCTGCACTTTACAGTTGAGTTGTTGTGATCTTGATTTATTCATCTTGCAATTTAAATTTCCAGTTGCTTGATCTATTGCTTTCTTTAATTTTCAGCACCCACTCCCTTTTATATTTCATGCAATTTATATTTCTTGTCATTTAAGATTCTTGCAATTTACATTTCTTGCTCTTTAAGTTTTCTGCCCATTTACTTTTTGCAATTTATAATTCCTTGTCATTTATATTCTGTTGCTTCAAGTTTCACCCAATTTCACTTAAATGTTAGCTTGACTAAACTAATCACCCACTAAAGTTGCTTGATCCATCAATCCCTGTGGGATCGACCTCACTCTAAGTGAGTTTTACTACTTGATACGACCCGGTACACTTGCCGGTGAGTTTTTGGTGTTTTGAAAAATTCGTTTTTCCATAAAAGTACCATCAAGTTTTTGGCGCCGTTACCGGGGATTGATTTAGATCAACAATGATTAACTGGGTGAGAAGTCTAGATCAAGCATTTTCTTTATTTTTGTTATCTGTTCTAAGTTGAAACCAAGGTGTTTGAGTTATTGCCTCTCTAAGAAATTCATCTCTGAAATATGAATTTCAATTTTCCTTGGTTGTGTGTTTTACAAAACTCAAATGGAATTCAACTCATCTTATGATCAAACAAGTTTTATGGGATATTACCCACCATCACCAATCTCTAATGGTGGCTGGGAATATCACCAAGAGAATACACATTCTGAGCACTCCAATCCATGGAGATTTGTTTCAGAAACACAAGATGAGCAAGAGAATCATATGGGATATCTTCCTCCACCACAAAATGATGCAAGTTGCTATTCTAATGGTGGCTGGGAGGAGCAAAACCAGAAAACATTTGAGAGCCCATATTCCACTTATCAAGAGCCATCTTCACTTGAACGTGCCTTCAATTCACTTATACAAAACTGTCCAACCTCACCTTCCAGTTTTTCATCTGAAAATTCTTCATCACTTGACTATGCCTCAACACAAAAACCATCCCAAGACTCACAACCAACACAAACTTCCACGAGCCAAAGATTCTCAATGTTTGAGTCCAGATTTAACAGACTTGTGGAGAAACAATAACAATTCTGGAGAGAACTAGAAATCATTTCTCAGGAGACGGATGAGCAATTGGAGGACACAGAGAAACACTTAGAACTAAAAAGCAAGGAAAATGAAGACCAATTGATGGATGTGAAGGATAAAGTGGAAGAGAAGGATGAGGAGGCTACTGCATCAAGTGAACTTTCAATGAAGAATGAGGTGGTTGAAAATGAAACTGCACTTGAGGTGACAAAGGAACATGGACATTCACAACCCTCACAAACTTCCCTTGAATTTGTGATCAAAAAATATAAAGAGAAAATGAAGAAATCTTGGGAAGAACAACAAACCTCCTCTATAAAAGAACTATTAAGTCAAATGTTGGGTGCAAAGAAAGGAGTGGAGGAGCAAGAAGGTGAGGAAGTCATTCAAGAAAATTCAGACTCAAGTGTGGCAGAGAAGTACATAAAGGAAGAGCTCACGGAACCACCAATGCAAGAAGCTCTTGATGAAGAAATAACTCCAATAATCACACATCAACCAAGTTTTAAACTCAAAGGAGTGAAGGCAATTAGCAAGAACACCAATCCTGTCCCTGATCTAGCAAGCAAGATTAATCAAGCCATTTGCAAAAGGAAGCTTGCTGAGGAAAGGCCAAGACAAGGGACACTAGCTGAATCTTCTCCCCCCTTAAGGTCATTCCTCTTAACAAACTGGAAGAAGAGGAAGAAAGTGAAGAACAACATGTCAAGCTAATGACACTAAAAGAGCACTTGTTGGGAGGTAACCCAACCGTAGGTAACATTTCTTCTCTGCTTTGTTTTCGTTCTTTGTTTTGTTTAAATTCAATAAATTGGCATATGGTTACATTCTAAGTTTGGTGTTTCCCTGCAACAATTTGTTTTCAATCCCTTTGAATGATTGCATCAATTCTACATGAAAGTGACACACCAAGATTCTAAGTTTGGTGTGCCACCTATTTTTTTATGCAAATCATTCAGCAACACCACTTGTCTGCATAACCATAATGTCTTTGCAGTGTTAATTTTCTTTTGGTTTGATATTTTGTTATTCTGTTTACTTTAGTTAAGTCTTTGTTTTTAATGCTTTCATTTTAGTTTGCTTATTTACTGTGTTTGTTAATACATTACCAAGAGAGCTTTATTAATGACAGATTCTTGGCTTGGTGATTGTATTTAACATACAACAGTTTCATTTAGTTTTATTTCAAATAAAATGGACATAGGATTGCATTCTAAGTTTGGTGTTGCTATGCAACAAAATTTGGTTCTAATTCTTACAAGATACTTGCATTAATTCCAAGTGAAAGTGTCACACTAAGTTTGGTGTGCCACTTATCTTTTATGCAATGTATTGTGCACACCTTCTTATCTATGCAATCAAAATGTCTCTGTCTCTTGTGCCTTGATTATTATTTTTAATTTTGCTTGCTTAAAACACATGTGCTACTAACATTTCATTGTATAAGGCATTCATGATCCATCTTAGCCCCATAGCCATTATTCTAATTGTTGCTTGAGGATGAGCAAGCATTCTGAGTTTGGCAAGGAAAAGGGAAGAATAAGAGGAAAATGACAACAATAGAGAAGATGGACTACAAGGTTGTAAAGTTCCTTTTCCTCTCCTTTGTTTCCAGCACTTTATTTTGCATGATTATCTTTATATTCTCTGTATGCATGTGTGGTATGAATAAGCATAGCTTGAATGATGATTTGTAACATGTTGCCATGCCATTATGACTACCAACTTGAGTTTTGTAAAGCTTAAAGCAGTAAAGTATCATGATCATAAACAAACAAGGAATTAAAGAAGAATTTAGCATGTGCATACAAGTATTGGAAAGCTAGTATGATTAATTGTTGCTCAATTGCATTAAATTTTATTTAATTGAAGTTTTCAGCTAGTACATTTTGTAAAATCTTTTGAAAATCATGAAAACCTTGAAGAAGCAAATACAATTAAAGCAAGAAAAGAAAAAGGGAAAGAATGAGAAAGCTGAAGGCTCTGAGTACCAATGGCAATTTATTTGCTAAGTACTTGTGGTGTTTATGTATCATGCCAAATGCTTGAAAACAAAACACTTAGAAGTCAAGGTTAGGCTCAAAGTGCAAAAGCACTCCCTCAAAGCTCAAGGTTCTGAGCATCAATGATTAGAGAGTCAAGAAAAGAAAAGAAAAATGAGCTTAATGAAGTCCTCTAATTAAATGCTTGTGGTGCTTATGTATCAAGTGGTAATATTTGAAAACAAAGCATTTAGAAGTCGTAGCTTTGTTATTAACTCATGGGGCAAAGCACCCAAAAGGAGAAGCTAATAAGAAAATCAAAAACTTGTTTCAAGGAAGAAATATAAGAGAAAGATTTCATAAATTGAGCTAGATAGAAGCATCAATCATTTACATCTCTTTTGTGATTGTAGCATGCTTAGAACACTAGCTAACCATGAATATTGAGTTGCTATTCTTCTTACCTTGGATTGTCAATCTTTAATGCATGATTCTTTTCTTGCTTGGGGACAAGCAAGGTTTAAGTTTGGTGTTGTGATGACATGTCACCATGTCATGTTTTTCTATGCTTTTTCATAGAAGCTCATCTCTTCACCAATTGAACCAAGGCCATCTAGACCCACTCTTCCTCAAATCCAAAGCAAGCAAAGCCCACATCATCACTTAAAGGCACAAGAACAAGCTAGAATTAGGATTTTCATTTAATTTGTTTTTCATTTCAATTTCATTTTATTTTGTAAAAGCCTATATAAAGGCATCATTCCCATTTTCAAAAGGGAGCTAGATTTTAGAGAGTATAGGAGAGCTCTACTAGAGAGCACTAGGGGGAATTGGAAAGGAGAATTGATCTCTCTTCTTCCTTGTTCTTGCTTCTACACTTTTGCTTTTTTTGCTTTGAATTTTGGGTGGAGAATTGAAGAAATTCTGTTTCAATCTCACCTTGAATTCTCTCTTGTTCTTTTACTGCATAATTCAAATTTCATTTGCTGTTTTAAATCTTCTTCTTCTGCAATCTGTTCTTTTACTTTTCTACAATTATTCTCTTGTTGGATCAAGGAAGAACTTGAGATCTAGACTTGTTTTCTAGTCTCTTTGATTTCCTGAGATCTTCAACCACTTTTAAATTGCTGCAAATTAAGCATTGCTTTCTGTTTTTTTTTTTTAATTCTTCAAGCACTTTTGTTTAAAATCTGCTGCATTTGATTTCACATTCTGGTTCTCGGATTGATTGCTCTCTGATCTGCTTGTTCCCGATTTACTTTACTGCACTTTTGTTCCTCTGCACTTTACAGTTGAGTTGTTGTGATCTTGATTTATTCATCCTGCAATTTAAATTTCCAGTTGCTTGATCTATTGCTTTCTTTAATTTTCAGCACCCACTCCCCTTTATATTTCATGCAATTTATATTTCTTGTCATTTAAGATTCTTGCAATTTACATTTCTTGCTCTTTAAGTTTTCTGCCCATTTACTTTCTGCAATTTATAATTCCTTGTCATTTATATTCTGTTGCTTCAAGTTTCACCCAATTTCACTTAAATGTTAGCTTGACTAAACTAATCACCCACTAAAGTTGCTTGATCCATCAATCCCTGTGGGATCGACCTCACTCTAAGTGAGTTTTACTACTTGATACGACCTGGTACACTTGCCGGTGAGTTTTTGGTGTTTTGAAAAATTTGTTTTTCCATAAAAGTACCATCACTCTTCCAATCCCTTCGTACACATTAAAATCACCTTTTATGCACCCACCAATTTATTAAATGCTTCAACTCAAACTACCTTGGGCTTGCTGTGTGAGTTTTTTATGGTGGTGGCCACACCAAACTTAATCTTTGGGCTTACTTTCAAAGTTAATTCAATCAATAAGTTGTAAGACTAAATTAAGTGGGTTAGTGTTCATACCCTAGGTCGAGCTACCCGACCTGGGATGATTGGCGACAAAGCGACCGACCTCTTTAGGTCAGGCTACCCGACCTCTTCTCAAAGAGGTCGGCCAAATCAATAGGAGAGCCCAATAAAGGGCCCAAATAGAGGAACACGACCCAAATCCAAAGGCAATCCAAGCCTATAAAGATAAAGGCGGTTCCATTGAAGATAAGCTGACCTCTCCAGAAGATAAGATAAGATAAGATAACCAACTTATCTTATCTAGAAAGGTCACTCTACAACCACTATAAATACACTGGAGCACCCAGGTATAACTCATACTCTGATTCTACATAAAACCTGTTTAATACCCATGCTAACTTAAGCATCGGAGTCTCTTGCAGGTACCCCCTACCCTCCGGTGACCCAGGATCAGCAGTGCAGCAAGTCCAACAAGTCGGACACAACAGCTCCGGCCGCCACCAGCCAGCCGGACATGCCATCTCCGACTAGTATAGAAGATCTCATCCGAGATCGACCTCCAGTTTCAGGAAACCCTCGGAACATTGGCGCCGTTGCCAGGAAACCTGGAAGTCATCCCATCACCATGGCGGACGACCATGACAACGACCACGATTCAGATCTAGAAGATAGAACGCCACATAAAAACGCAGACACTACACTGAAAGATACCTCAGAATCCAACGGGGACAAAAACTCACCGAATCCGGGAGCAATAGAAGCGCTTCAAGATCGCTTAAAGCAACTTGAAAAAAAAAGCCAGCAACAACGAGAGATCGGAAAGGATCTACAAAGAGAGGTACGGTGACACCGAGAATTGGAAGAAAAACTACAGCAATTAGAAGCCAATATCAAATCAAAAGCTCCTCGGACCACCCCAGATGAAAATTCGCGCAAAGAGCAAGACCCATTCACTAGGGAAATTATGAAAACCAAAATTCCAAAAGACTTCAAACTCCCGGATATGACTTTGTATGATGGCACCACAGATCCCAACCACCATCTCAGCAATTTTAGAAGTAGAATGTACCTCACCGACGCCTCAGATGCCGTTCGCTGTAAAGCCTTTCCAACAACTCTCACGAAGACAGCGATCAGATGGTTCGACAACCTACCTCCAAAGTCCATCTCAAACTTTGACAACCTGGCCAAAAAATTCCTAGCCAGATTTTCCATCCAGAAAGATAAGGCCAAGCATGCCCCCAGTTTACTAGGGATCAAGCAAGGAGATCGGGAGAGCCTCCGCAACTACATGGAAAGATTCAACGAAACATGCATGGACATACAAAGCTTAACAACAGAGGCTGCCATCATGGGACTCATCAATGGCTTACGAGAGGAACCTTTTAACCAATCTATATCAAAGAAGTACCCTACCTCCCTAGACGAAGTACAGGAGCGAGCAGAAAAATACATCAACATGGAAGAAAACACTCGGTTGGGAGAAACCTCAAAATTTGGGGCCCCTACTGAGATAAAGACAAGGAATCCAAAAGGAAAGAAGATCGACAAGGGGAGAAAATAAAAAAATACCATAATTACACTCCTCTCAGGGCATCCCTGGTCGACGTATACAAAGAAGTCTGTCATACGGAGAAAATCCCCCCAGCGCGGCCACTCAAAGGCAAAAGGGGAGGAGGAAACCGGAATGAATACTGTGAATACCATCGAGTCCGAGGGCACTCCACCAACGAGTGCTTTGACTTAAAAACATCATAGAAAAATTGGTGAGAGAAGGAAAATTAGATCGATTTCTGGCCACTCGAGATGAGGACCAAAGAAAGAGACGAAGGGACGAAGATGCTGGACGAACTAAACGATCACCTCGGACACCAGAAAGACACGTCCACATGATACACGGTAGATTCGCAGGAGGTGGGATCTCTAAATCATCTCGCAAAAGACATCTCAAAGAAATATATCATGTCAAGGGAAAGGAGGAAGCACCCGACATCCCTACAATAACATTCACTAAAGAGGACGCATCCGGCATCATCTCGGGACACGACGATCCCATGGTCATCACTATCATACTGGCAAACACGAATCTACACTGCACATTAATAGACCAAGGGAGTTCTGCCGACATCTTATTCAAAATAGCCTTCGACAAACTCGGCTTAAAAGGAAAGGAACTTAGAGCATACCCGAACAGTCTGTTCGGACTAGGAGATACCCCGGTACATCCACTGGGATACGTATCGCTACACACAACCTTCGGAAAAGGGAATCAATCCAGGACCCTCAAAATATACTACATTGTGGTCGACGTAAGTTCAACCTACAATGCTCTAATAGGTCGGACAACTCTCAATCAACTCGGCGCAATAGTCTCGACTCCACATCTATGCATGAAATTCCCAACTACAGAGGGGATAGCCACGATAAAAGCAGATCAAAAGATGGCACGCCGCTATTATAACGAAAGTCTAAACCTCAGAGGCAGAGGAGAAGAGTTTCATACAATTGAGCTTGGCGGAGTTCAGCAACGACAAGAACTCTGTCCACAGCCAGAAGGCGAGATAGAGAAGGTTCAGATCGGAGACACCCCGGACAAAACAACTAACATCGGAACGATCCTAAGAGGAGACTCAAAAGAATTACTGATACAATTCTTATGAGATAATGTCGATCTCTTCGCATGGAAAGTCGCAGACATGCCAGGCATAGACCCCAAGCTAATGTGCCACAAGTTGGCGGTCTATCCGAGATCTCGGCCGGTGCAGCAGAGACGAAGGAAACTTGGGCCAGAGCGATCCTAAGTTGTGGAAGAACAGGTGCAAGCACTACTGGAGGCAGGATTTATAAGAGAAGTCAAGTACCCACTATGGCTAGCCAACGTCGTCTTGGTGAGAAAATCAAATGGAAAGTGGCGAATGTGCTCCGATTACACTGATCTCAACAAAGCCTGCCCAAAAGATCCTTACCCACTCCCAAGTATCGACGCTCTAGTAGACGCTTCCTCCGGATATAGATACCTCTCGTTTATGGACGCATACTCAGGATACAACCAAATTCCCATGTATCCACCAGATCAAGAAAAGACCTCGTTTTTAACGCCGAAAGCAAATTACTGCTACATCGTGAACAAGCCTTCCAAGACTTCAAGGAATTCTTAGGATGGCCGCCTATCTTATCTCGACCATGAGAAGGAGAACCGCTCATATTATATCTCGCAGTAGGAAGCCGGGCAATAGCCTCAGCACTAGTCAGAGAAGACGAAAATGGGCAACAACCCGTCTACTTCATTAGCAAAGCGCTACAGGATCCGAGCTGAACTACCAGAAAATAGAAAAATTTTCCTATACTCTCATCCTAACATCTCGACGACTTCGCCCATACTTCCAGGCTCACACCATTAAGGTTCGAACTAACCAGCCCATAAAAGGAATACTGCAGAAAACAGATTTAGCAGGCAAAATTTTACAATGGGCAGTTGAATTATCAGAGTTCGACCTCCAATATGAAGCTCGGACGGCCATTAAATCACAGTATCTGGCCGACTTTATCGTAGAATTCACAGATGCCCTGGAAACCCCACAGAATGGAATCTCTATGTGGACGATTCTTCAAATAAAACTGGAAGCGGTGCAGGAGTGATAATAGAAGGCAACCAAGGAACCCAGGTTGAGCTCTCCCTCAAGTTCGGGTTCCCGGCCTCAAACAACCAGGTAAAATATGAAGCGTTATTAGTTGGTTTGAAGCTGGCTAAAGAGGTTGGAGCTCAAAACTCAACATTTACAGCGACTCACAAGTAGTCACCTCACAGATAATAGGGAGCTATCAAGCCAAAGATCCCACCATGAAAAAGTATTTGGATAAAACCAAGGGACAGCTCGGACAACTCGGGGAATATAAGATCTGCCACATACTCACGAACAAAATGCCCGAGCTAACGCACTTTCGAAACTAGCCAGCACCAAACTAGGGGGCAACAATAGAAGCCTCATCCAGGAAATGCTACAGAACCCGTCAATCTCGGAAGAGGAAAAAGTCCTAGCCATAACAAGTCAGGACCAAGGATGGGTGACCCCCATAATTAACTACCTCAAAGCAGGAACACTCCCCACAGAAGAAAAGGAGGCAAAGAGGTTAAAAAGGGAGGCACAGTACTACACCATCATAAACAACATCCTGTACAAAAGAGAGATCTCAATACCATTACTAAAATACGTGCCGACCTCCAACACAAGGGAAGTGCTAGAAGAAGTACACGGCGGCATTTGTGGTAATCATCTCGGAGCACGAGCTCTCGCCAAAAAAGTACTCCAGGCGGGATTTTATTGGCCAACTCTACAGAAAGAAGCTACAGAATTTGTAAAGACATGTCCACCATGTCTGAAATATGCCAACTTTTACATCGCCCCGCTAGAAGAGCTCATCAGCGTGACTTCGCCTTGGCCGTTTGCAAAATGGGGACTCGATCTTCTCAGCCCCTTCCCCCAGGGGTCAGGACAAGTTAAATTTCTCATAGTAGGGGTAGACTATTTCACAAAGTGGATCGAGGCAGAGCCCCTAGCCAACGCCACCGCCCAAAGAAGCCAGAAATTCTTATATAGAAACATTGTCACAAGGTTTGGGATTCCATATTCAATAACCACAGACAATGGCACTCAATTCACAGATGCAGGCTTCAGAAAACTAGTAGCCGACTTAAATATAAAGCACCAGTACACCTCCGTTGAACACCCACAAGCCAATGGACAGGCCAAAGCCGCCAACAAAGTTATATTGGCTGGGTTAAAATAGAGATTACAAGATGCAAAAGGAGCTTGGGCAGAAGAGCTCCCACAAGTCCTATGGGCGTATCGAACGACGCCATTCCACCACGAAGGAATCCCCCTTCCGGCTAGCATATGGAATAGAAGCAATGATCCGAGTGGAGATCGAGGAAGGATCGCCTAGAGTGGTTCATTACAATGAGGGAGCAAACTCCCAACTTCAGAGGGAAGAGCTCGACCTACTACCTGAAATCCAAGAAAGAGCTCGGATCAGGGAAGAAGCACTAAAGCGTCGAATGGCTTCCAGATATAATCAAAGGGTAGTGCCGAGAAGTTTCGCGGAGAATGATCTCATCCTAATCCGAAATGATATTGGAACAACTCGACCAGGAGAAGGAAAGCTGGCAGCTAACTGGAAAGGACCCTACCGAGTGGTAGAAGTACTTGAGAAGGGCTACTACAGACTGTCCGAACTCGATGGACGAGAGCTTCCCAGATCATGGCACGCCTGCAACCTAAGAAGGTACTACAGTTAGAAAAAGTAAAAGATCTCATTATTGGATGCACTCTTTTTCCTGAAAGGGTTTTTTAACGAGGCACCAAGTTGAGACTTAGACACTATCCGACTTAAAGGGATGAAAAATTCCCACATGTATATATTTGCACTTTCCTTTGAATAAAATATATTTTAGATATTCTACAAGATTTCAAGATGCATTAATCTGAAGCATTCATCGTCCGATTATAAAGCAACAGATCGGCAGAAAGTGAAAAACAATTTCACTGCACGATCACGATAAAGATAACCGTCCGATAAAGGTGAAAACGCGATTCACCCAAAAGACGATCTAAAGATAACAACCACTTCCTACAAATCGGCAAAGATGAACACAGAATAATGTAAGAAGTTATCGAAAGCAATCCGAAAAAGAACCTGACGAGGTCTTATGGATTGCTAAATAATAACTTAAAGACTGGCCGACGTTAAGAAGTCAGACCAAGTCAATCCAAGTTATAAGTAAACCCTAGAAAGAGGTCTGACCAACCCTATTAAAGAGGATTACTTTAACTTAGAAGGGCCCAACATGACAAAGTCAGCCCAAAATGAAAAAGTTATAAAAGTAATCCCTGAAAGAGACCTGACAAAGGTCCAAGAAAGAGGATTACAAAAATAACTTAGAAGAGATCGACCTAACGAAGTCGGTCTCCTACAACAAAAGGTTATAGAAGTAATCCCTGAAAGAGACCTGACAAAGGTCCAAGAAAGAGGATTACAAAAATAACTTAGAAGAGAACCGACATGATGAAGTCGGTCTCCTACAACAAAAGTTATAGAAGTAATCCCTGAAAAAGGTCCAAAAAAGAGGATTACAAAAAATAACTTAGAAGAGATCGACCAAACGAAGTCGGTCTCCTACAAAAACCAAGTTATAAAAGTAATCCTTGAAAGAGACCTGACAAAGGTCCAAGAAAGAGGATTACAGAAATAACTGGAAAGAGGACCAACGTAAAGAAATCGGTTATGAAGTGCTAAAAATACAAGCAAGAGCGAGAAAACCGAAAAAGCAAGTTGGACCCACAACCTCAAAGGATCCAAGCTACAAACAATAAAGTACAAAGCAATCCAAAGAGGTCGAGCCGCAAGGTTCCAACACTCTCAGAGAACAGAAGAGATACCAAGTCAAGCGCAAAAAGCATGATATAATCTACGAAGTTATAAAGCTTCAGAGGCCACCAAAATTTACCTCAAAAGGCTAGCAAGCTACTTTTGTTTTTCAAAGAAAAAGTTGCTAGGCAAGAAACTAGAAAATGTCAGCAATTAACAAAACAAAGTTTAAAAGGCCACAAGCCGGGCCAGCTGCATAAATTTCCAGAGAGAGATCAGCAAACATTAGGAGCCTTCTTGGCAGCATCAGGACAAGGAGAAGGAGGGCGAGTCTGAATAGGCACAGCATCCACAGTTCCATCCTCCCGGTTCAGAATCTGGCAATCCGGATCGGCTACAACCGGAGGAGCTGAAGAAGTCGACAATTTGACAGAGGACACAGGGGGAGGTTCAACATCATAATCCTCGTCATCAGGGACAATCTTGCCATCCCTGACAACGTTATCCAGGCTGAAGAGGGTAAGGTCGGCCTCGGGAGCAATAACCCGAACTTGTTCCTTCAGGTTCTCGTAAGCACCAGTTACGCTGCCAACAAGATGACCTTGAAGCTCGGAGTAATCAGCTCGGGCATTCTCCAACTCCTCCCTCAGGCGCACAACCTCCCGATAAGATGTCACATAACTGTCCTTATGTCTCATAGCCGTATCCTCGGCCAGCCTCACCGAAGCCGCCAGAGAGAGGGAACTCGCCTTCTCATTCTCCAGATCCTTCTCCAACTTGGCTACCTTTACCTCAAGCTCTTCCTTCAAGCCCTTCATCCGGTCGAACTCCTGTTTAGCCTCTTCCATAAATTTCTTAGTGGTATGGAGAGGAAGATTCTGAGCAGTTCGGTAGAGAGCAGCCCCATATACGCCATCTTAACGCTGTTTCGGGTCATAAATTCCAAATGATGAAGGATGGACACATCGTCCATGGAGAGGGCACCATAGGGACCGATTTGCTGATCCACAAATTCAATTGCATTAAAGTCGGTAGCATCAAGGTTGAAAGGCTCAGCTGTTTTTTGTTTCTTATTGGGAGGAGCGCTAGAAGGAGCGACAGAAGTTGGGTGAGGGTCAGCCAGACGAACTCGGGGAGTGGGGATCACCTTCCTCGCCCCAGGAGAACTCGGCATGGATGGCTTCACACGCACTTGGGAAGATCCCTCCCCGGCCACTTTGGCCGAGATATTTTTAGCAGCAGTCGCCTTCTGTGCTCTTTTAAAAGCCTTCATGGATTCATTATTCTTCATTGTCTCTGCAAATAAAACACAACAGTAAGAAATTAAGCTGCAAGTCAAAAAGGCATTTACGAGCAATATAAACAGATAATAAAGGGAAAATCAGGAACGCAAAATACCTAGCTCAGTTTGAAGAAGAGAGGGATTGGTTAAAAATTTCTTTGTATCAAGATGGGGAGGTTGACCCCAGTGTTCTTCCAAGACAGTCACGAAAGCCCGCTCAGCTTCATCCAACATTTCTCACGTGTATCTGGACACTCTCACATCTTTTTGCCATTCCAAGGGAAATGCGGGCTCATCATTTTCATCCAGAAAAAAGGGCCGAGCTCCTTCAACAGCTCGGACCTTGAAAAAGTAGTTTTTAAAATCACAAAACGATTCGTCAAACATGGAAAAGACCTTCTTTCTCTGGGAAGATCGAAAGGAGACCCAAGCCGCCTTCTTTTTTACTACTCCAGGCTTCGTCAAGACAAATAGATAGAAAAAGAGAGATTGCGAGGCGGGAATACCAAAACCATGACACAACAATTGAAAAATTTTTATGAAACCCCAGGAATTAGGGTGAAGTTAAGAGGGAGCAACATTACAGGACCATAACAGGTTGGTCTCAAATTCAGTGAAAGGAAGGGTGATACCCAGTTGACCAAAGAAGAAGTCATAAGCATAGAAAAAAGGGCGATCTCTAACAACCCGAGTAGAGAAACAAACTCTCTCTTTAGAAGAGGGAGGGAAAAGTTCATAATTCTTCTCATCACCAGCATTACTACAAACCCTATGAAACTGCCTAAGCTACACACAAAACTCAGAATCAACCAAAGAGACACACATAAGAACCATTGAGTCCACCCAATCGGTCATGCCCTCGAGAACCTGGGAAGACATCTCTACAACGTTATTGCGAGAAGACATGAGACCAACTAATCCTACAATAAGAAAAGAAGACAGGATTACCAAAAATATCTCAGACGAGGGGCAAAACAACTCGACCAATATGATACAGGCGAACAAACAGAAAAGGAAAACCCCAAGACTCAAACCAAAGTCCTGGGGCATCCTTTGGAGGCAGTAACAAAGCAAGGTTTCAGGAAATTTCTACAGCTTACGTCCCGTCACTCATCAAACAAGAAAATAAGGTTTCAAATGAAATAAAGGAAGTAAAAACACAAAGTCATCTAAGTCACTACCTTTCTACAGTCTATCAGCAAAAAGCATTGTCAAACATAAAAAATGCCAAGCAGAAAATCATCAAAGACGCAATCTTTTTCAGAATCAAGCAAAAACCATCATTGAAGGCGCAAGCAGAAACAGTGACAACATGCAAAAGTCCTAAAAAAGATTCAAGCAACAAGAAAAGCAAAAAGATTCGCACCAAAAACGAAGAAATTCCAGAACACGCAACAATCAGGCACAATAAAAGCAGAAAGATCCAACCTTTCTCTGAGCAAAAATCAAACTTTCTAAAAACAGACATATAAAGAAACAGAGGAAGAAAAATTGAACCTGGAGAATAGAAGAAAACCTCGAAAGAAAGCTGAAGAGCAGAAGCAACAAAGCCACCCCTCGAAGCGGAAAACTGCGAAGATGGAAGGAGAAATCTGGAAATCACCCCTCTTCTACAGAAAGCAGTAGCAGAACAGACGTTGCGGGAAGGAACTACGAACTCCAGGCAAGAAACAGAAAATGAGAGAGTAAAGGGAGAAGTAACGAAGAAGAGCGAAGAAGAGAAACCGTTTTTGATTGAGATATTCAAAATAAAAAGCCAAAAGAAAACGGGGCAATTAATACCAATTAATGGAGGTATTAAACCCTCTCACGTTCCCAAGAACAAAGCGCTGATATAAAAGCGCGTGCTTTTAGAGGAAAACGTTCTACATTCAAAAGATTCTATAAAAGGAAGAAATCGACAAAATGCTTGAGTTCGGCTTCGTCAGAGAACGACCGAAGTCAAAGACTCGACCTCAACAAAAAGACCGAGCTCAAGCAGGGGCACTGTTCATACCCTGGGTCGAGCTACCCGACCTGGGATGATTGGCGACAAAGCGACCGACCTCTTCAGGTCAGGCTACCCGACCTCTTCTCAAAGAGGTCGGCCAAATCAACAGGGGAGCCCAATAAAGGGCCCAAATAGAGGAACACGACCCAAATTCAAAGGCAATCCAAGCCTATAAAGATAAAGGCGGTTCCATTGAAGATAAACTGACCTCACCAGAAGATAAGATAAGATAAGCTAACCAACTTATCTTATCTATAAAGGTCACTCTACAACCACTATAAATACACTAGAGTACCCAGGTATAACTCATACTCTGATTCTACATAAAACCTGTTTAATACCCATGCTAACTTAAGCATCGGAGTCTCTTGCAGGTACCCCGCACCCTCCGGTGACCCAGGATCAGCAGTGCAGCAAGTCCAACAAGTCGGACACAATAGCTCCAGCCGCCACCAGCCAGCCGGACACGCCATCTCCGACCAGTATAGAAGATCTCATCCGAGATCGACCTCCAGTTTCAGGTAACCCACGGAACAGTTAGTGACCACACCAAACTTAGCTGTTTAGCTACTCTCTCAGCCCATTCAACCAACCTCAATTAAGTGATTATGCAACCTTGCACTTCCAGTAATCAAAAGAGAATAAACTAATAGAACTATCAACTGAGAGACTAAAATTAAAACTACCTAACTTCATGATCAGAACTACTTTTAGAAAATAGAGAAGCATAAAAGGATATCAGTGTTGGGGTGCCTCCCAACTAGCGCTTCTTTATCATCACTAGCTTGACGTTCTTCCTTCTTTAGTTGAGATTGTAGCTCACTCTCTGCTCCTCCAGTGAGTCTCCCAAGTAATGCTTGAGTCTGTGGCCATTGACAGTGAAAGTCCTCTGTGTCTTGTCCTCCATAAGCTCTACATGACCATAGGGGGACACCTTGAGGATGGTGAAGAGTCCAGACCATCGAGACTTAAGCTTTCCTGGGAAGAACTTGAGCCTTGAATTGTATAGCAGCACTTTCTGACCTTCTGTGAACTCTCTCATTGCTATCTTTTGATCATGCCATATTTTTGTATTTTCTTTGTAAATTTTGGCATTCTCATAAGCTTGACTTCTGAATTCTTCCAGCTCATTGAGTTGCATTAGCCTTCTCTCCCCAGCAGCTTGATCATCGAAATTCAACATCTTTAGAGCCCAAAATGCTCTATGTTCAAGCTCCACTGGTAAGTGACAAGGTTTTCCAAACACCAATTGGTATGGAGACATCCCAAAAGGTGTCTTGAAAGCTATCCTATAGGCCCATAATGCATCATCCAGCTTCTTAGACAAATCCTTTCTTGAGCTTCCAACAGTTTTTTCAAGGATCCTCTTGAGCTCTCTGTTTGAGATTTTAGCTTGCCCATTGATCTGTAGATGATATGGAGTTGCCACTTTGTGCTTCACACCATATTTAAGGAGGATTGTCTTAAGTTGCTTATTGCAAAAGTGAATCCCTCCATCACTTATGAGTGCTCTTGGAACCCCATATCTGCTGAATATATTCTTCCTCAAAAAGTTGATCACTACTTTGTTGTCATTAGTTGATGTAGCTATGGCCTCTACCTATTTTGACACATAATCCGCTGCCACCAGTATATAGTTGTTTGAATATGAGGATGGCAATGGTCCCATGAAATCAATTCTCCACACATCAAACAACTCCGATTCCATGATAAACCTCTATGGCATCTCATTTTTCTTGGGTAGATTTCTAGCTCTTTGGCACTCATTGCATCTTGTTACCAAGTCCTTTGCATCCTTGAATATTGTTGGCCAATAGAATCCACACTGTAGTACCTTGGTTGCAGTTCTTTCCCCACTAAAATTGCCTCCATATGCAGATCCATGACATTGCCAGAGGACTTTTTGCCCTTCCTCATAAGAAATACACCTTCTCAAGATCCCATCAGCACCCCTTTTGAACAAATAAGGCTCATCCCAAATGTAGTGTTTAGCATCTTTGAGTAGCTTTCTCCTCATGTGTTTGTTGATGTTAGTTGGTAGCTCTCCAATAGCCTTGAAATTGGCTATGTCTGCAAACCAAGGAGCTTCTTGGATCATCATCAACTGCTCATCAGGAAAGCTCTTATTCACTGCAAGTTGGTGTGCTTCATCCTCTTCTTGTGGGATTCTTGATAGATGGTTAGCCACCTTGTTCTCTACTTCACTCCTATCTTTAATTTCAATATCAAACTCTTGGAGTAGCAGGATCCACCTTATCAACCTGGGCTTGAACTCTTGTTTGGTAAGTAAATATTTGAGAGCTGCATGATCAGTAAATACAATAACTTTAGAACTAATAAGATATGATCTAAACTTATCAAATGCAAAGACTATGGCAAGTAGTTCCTTCTCTGTAGTGATATAGTTCTTTTGATTCTCATTAAGGACTTTGCTGGCATAATAAATAACATGCACCAGTTTATCTCTCCTCTGTCCTAAAACAGCACCAACAGCAAAGTCTGATACATCACACATCAACTCAAAGGGTAGATCCCAGCAGGGTAGTGCTATGATAGGTGTAGAGGAAAGTCTGCTCTTAAGTTCATCAAAGGCTAGCATGCATTCCTTATCAAAAACAAAAGGTACATTAGAGACAAGCAAGTTGCTTAAGGGTTTTGCAACCTTTGAGAAATCTCTAATGAACCTTCTATAGAAGCCAACATGTCCTAGAAAACTTCTAATTGCCTTGACATGGCAAGGTAGGGGTAATTTTTCAATCACCTCCACCTTGGCCTTGTCCACCTCTATGCCTCTTTTTGAGATCTTGTGGCCAAGAACACCCCCTTTGTGACCATAAAGTGGCACTTCTCCCAATTCAAAACAAGGTTAGTTTCTTGGCATCTCTTTAGCACCAAGGCTAAGTGGTGTAAGCATTTAGAATATGAATCACCAAATACAGAGAAGTCATCCATAAATACTTCAATAAATCTTTCAATCATGTCTGAAAATATAGCGAGCATGCACCTTTGGAATTTTGCAGGTGCATTGCACAATCCAAAGGGCATTCTCCTATAAGCAAAAACACCATAGAGACAGGTAAATGAGGTCTTTTCTTGGTCCTTAGGATCTACAACTATTTGGTTGTAGCCAGAATAACCGTCCAAGAAGCAATAATATTCATGTCCCGCTAGTCTTTCTAGCATCTGGTCCATGAAAGGTAGGGGGAAGTGATCCTTCATGGTAACTTCATTAAGCTTCCTATAATCTATGCACATGCGCCAGCTAGTCACTGTTCTTGTTGGTATCAGCTCATTCTTCTCATTTGGTACAACAGTGACCCCTCTTTTCTTAGGGACTACTTGCACTGGGCTTACCCAAGGACTATCTGAGATTGGGTAGATCGCCCAGCTTGCCACAATTTCAACACCTCTTTTTGGACTACTTCATTCATTGTTGGGTTTAGCCTTCTTTGTTATTGTCTTAAGGGCTTGGCATCTTCCTCAAGCAGGATTTCGTGCATGCACATTAAAGAACTAATGCCTTTTAAATCTGCAAGTGTCCATCTTATAGCATCCTTGTGTTCCTTCAGCACATGGATAAGCTCCTCTTCTTGCCCCTCACTCAAGCTTGAATTGATGATTACTGGGTATGTGTTGTTGTCACCCAAGTAAGCATACTTCAAGCTTGGAGGTAGGGTGATGACCAGAATTCACTCCCATATAAAATGAATCCGTTCTTTGGCAAGCGCACCAAATATCGTCAAGTAATAACCCACTAAGAGTGGGGTCGAATTCCACAGAGATTAACGGATTAAAGCAAACAATAGTTGATTGACTATCCTAGTTTGACTATCATAATTGGAGTGATAGTCAAACAAAAAAAATGTAAATAACATGAAAGTAAAGAAAAGCAATAAAGTACAAGAAAGTAAATGGCAAAGAAAGTAAAGTACAGGAAAGTAAAGTGCTGGAAATGTAAAGTGCAGAAAATGTAAATAACCATAAAGTAAATAAAAGAAAGAAAGATAAAACAAACATTGGGATCGAGAGATATTGCATCCTCCAGATTGATTGACTTCATCTCATCTTCAATCATGCAACTCATTGACCTCTTGGCAATCATGATTGATTGAGCCCCAATTCCTTGGTGACTCAATCTCTCAAATCTTGATCAATAGCCAATTCCTTGGTCTAATTGCTCATGAGAAGAGATGAAAAATGGTCCTTGATTATACCACACACTTTTCTAGACCTAAATAGTGGGTGAATTATATGTCACCATATCTAATCACCAAAACCCAAATCTATTCAAGTGTGAGAAAGAATTTCAAGCATGGTTTTATGTTTCCTCTTCCAAGGTTCCCATAAAATCCAATTACATTCAATCTCTTTTCCAAGATAATTTAATGCTAGAATGAAGAATGCAATTCTTTCTATTAAATTAAAGAGAGATGAATAGAAGAAGAAGAATAAAAACAATCAATCCATCAAATAGCAATAGAGCTCTCTTTCCCAATGAAAAGAGTTAGTAATTCATAACTAAAATATTTACAAGTAAGAAAGTAGAAGAGGAGAAGAGAATGGTGGGAAGGAGGGTCCGAAGACTCACTCCTCCAAATGTGTCCAGCCTAGCATGCCTAATTCTATGAAACTAAGGCCTTTATATAGGCTCTCCTAAATTACAAACTTAAATGAAATTAAAAGAAAATTACAATAAAATAAAAATAAACTATTCTAGATGCTTCTTGTGGCCTTGATTGATTGATGAATGTGGCTTGAATGAGAGTTGGAGTGGGCTTGGTTGAAGGTTGGGGGCTGCAGGGAGAAGTTGGCGTGTGGTTTCAAGTGCCACTCCCACTTGATTTTGCTCTTTGGATTGTGACCCATTTGACATGCTGAAAAGATGGAGTTGTTTGGGCCCTAAATTGAATGTCCACTATAAAGTATTATATATTGTTGGAAAGCCCTAGATGTTAGCTTTCCAACACCACTAGAATAAACTTATTTGGACTTCTGTAGCTCAAGTTATGCCCATTTGAAGATGGATAGGTCAGTCTGTCAAGTAGCCCGGCATGCCACGCCCACTCTTTGGCATGCCACACCTTAAGTGATGCACAAAATCTTGCTCTCTGGCCATTAAAACTAGCATGCCAAGCCCAGAACCTGGCGTGCCATGCCCATTATGAAAATAGAGCTGGCGTGCCACGCCTTCGATATCAAGTGGCACGCCCAGGTTTTGCAATGCTGAAATAATGGTCTTTTTCACCTCCAGTTTTAACGTCTATCCTAGAGTGTTATATATCTTTGGAAATCTCTTGATGTCGGCTTTCCAATGCCACCAAAATCAGATCATTTGGATCTCTACAACTCAAGTTATATTCCTTTGAAAATGAAGAGGTCAGGCTGGTAACTCTGCGATGACATATTTTTCTCCTTGTATTTTCAGGGTCAATATCTTCCTCAATGTCAGTGTCCATTATAAAGTGTTATATGTGGTTGGAAAGCTCTAGATGTCTACTTTCTAATGGCACTGAAATCATCTCATTTGGAGTTGTGTAGCTCAAGATATCTTCATTAAATGAGAGGAGGTCAGGTTGGCATATGCTCCGGCGTGCCACGCCCAATGCTTGGCGTGCCACGCCCATAGTGGGCTCAAAATAACTCTTCTGGAACGTAAGCCTGGCGTGCCACGCCCTCTTTGAGATCTTGGCTTTACAAACTTGGCGTGCCACGCCCATAGCACCAAGTGGCATGCCCATGTTGGTCTTCATTCTTTCAAGCTTGGCGTGCCACGCCTAGAACCCAAGTGGCATGCCCAAGTCACAATTAAGGTTGGCGTGCCACGCCTTCGACATCAAGTGGCATGCCCATGTTGAATTCTTTAATCTCTCTTGCTGGAATGTTGGCCTGGCGTGCCACGCCCAGAGCTTCAAGTGGCACGCCCATTGTTGAAAGTTGGTTCAAAAGCTTGGCGTGCCACGCCCAGAGCTCCAAGTGGCACGCCCATTGTGTTATGTTACGTAACCCTTCTATGTTTCATAAGCCTGGTGTGCCACGCCCAGAGCACCAAGTGGCACGCCCAGCCTTATTTTGTTGTTTCCTTCCCATTTTGTTGCTCTTTTCACCTAAAATTTAGTACAAACCCATTTCAAAGCAATGTACATAATATATATCATTTGGTTCATAAAATTGCATTGATTCAATGAGATTATGCTCTTTTTATGGTCATTTTAAATAAGAAAAAGGGGTAAATGATGCAAGTCATAATAGGGTCTTCAACTCTAGTTTCGGTGCTTCCACTTCCTTGTTGCTTGTATGGTTTAACATGATTAAATCTTCTATGATTTCTTGTGGTAATTCTCCACCTGATGCTTGTTGCTCCAGCTCCATAGCTTCTTCACATTGTTCTTCTTCCAAAACTCCTTGAACTATCTTTTCTACGGTGTCTTGATAAACCACTATTTTATGGGTTATCTTGTGCTAATTTGAGTGGTTTTTATCAACTCTCTGCTCACTTATTCATATAATTTGCATGGTTTTACAAATTCTTCCTAATTCTGTGATATAGTTGAAAACATGTTTCCTGGGCCTTTAAACTGTCAAATTTAATTATCCTTTATTACCATGCGATGCCGTGATCTGTGTGTTAAGTGTTTTTAGGCTTTATATGGTAGGAATGGTTTAGAGGATGGAAAGGAAACATGCAAAAATGGAAGGAGCACAAGAAATAAAGGAGATAACTAGCAAGAAGCGACGCGCACGCATGGCTCACGCGTGCCCATGAATTGGAGTTTGCACGGCGATGCGTGCGCGTACCTGACGCGTACGCGTGACACACGAAGATGACCAGCGACGCGCATGCGTGACTGACGCGTACGCGTGACGTGCGCAACCTGCAGAAATCGCAGAAAATGCTGGGGCAATTTTGGGCTAAGTTTGGACCCAATTTTTGGCCCAGAAACACAGAATAGAGCGAGGGGACAAGCAGAGACTCAACACACATTCTCATTTGCATAGTTTTTAGTTTTTAGCTTTGAATCTTAGAGAGAAATCACTACTTCCTCTAGGGTTCTTCACATTCATAGATTTCTAGTTTTTATGCTTTTTGATGCTTTTGATTTGGATATTGAGAAGAGTCACTACCTCTGTTGAAGTTGCCATTATTCTAGTTTGTTTTCTTATTCCTTTACTCTTTTGATTACCTATTAACCCTATTCAGATAAGCATGTTTATGATTTTGGGATTTATTAATGCAAAGAACTTCTTTTACCTTTAATTACTTTTCAGTTATTATTCTATCTAATTTATCATGTCTTCCTCTTATTCCCTTTATATATCTGTGAAAGTAGTATCCATGTCAATAGAGAGTTAGCCAACAACTTTCAATTGAAATTGACACTTTAGTATTCCAACTCAAGGGTCTCCTTTTAATCAACCCCCAGGTTATGTCTACCATCATGCATTCTCCTATGGATTCCTTAGGGTAACTCATTGCTTTAAAGACATTGACGACCATCTTCTCTTCATGCAACCTCAAGACTAACTCCTCTTTTTGGACATCAATAATAGCTCCAGCAGTAGCTAGGAGTGGCCTTACTAGGATGATAGATGTGTTGGGCTCTTCCTCCATATCCAACACCACAAAATCAGCTGGAAAAATAAACTCTCCTACTTTCACCAACAAATCTTCTACTACCCCATGAGAAAACTTAAATGTTTTGTCAGCCAATTAGAGTGCCATTCTTATTGATTTGGCCTCCTCAATCCTCATCCTTTTCATCATTGCCAAGGACATGAGGTTGATGCTGGCCCCCAGATCGCACAATGCTTTCTCAATGTTGATATCACCTATGATGCAGGGAATTTAGAAGCTCCCAGGATCTTTCATCTTTTGAGAAAGCTTCTTTTGTATGATGGCACTACACTCCTCAGTTAGCACTATGGTTTCCTTTACACCCCAGTTCCTTTTTTCTTGTCATGAGCTCCTTTAAAAATTTGGCATAGAGTGGCATTTGCTTTAATGCCTCAGCAAAGGGTTTGTTGATCTGGAGCTTCTTGAAGATTTCTAGGAATCTGGAAAACTGGTTGTCTTTTCCATCCTTCCTCAGCCTTTGTGGATAGGGTGCCTTTGGCACATAAGGCTTTAGGACTTGCTTTGGTGAGGATAGTGCAGGGGTCTCTTCTTCTTTCTTGGTTTCAAGTTCCTTTGCAGCTTCTTCTTCTTGGTTGCTTTGGCTTGGGGATGCTTCCTCTATAACTTTTCCACTTCTTAGTGTGATGGCCTTGCATTCCCCTCTTGGGTTGGCCATGGTATCATTGGGAATGTATGTGTAGGCATTGGTATTTGTTTAGACAAACTCCCTACTTGTGCTTCCAATTTTAAAATTGCTACCCCTTGATTTCTTATGTTGGATCTGAACTCCTCTTGGTTTGCATCTATCTTTCTTTCAGCATGTATTTATTTCTCCAGAACAGTGGAAATAGTTCCTGTCAGTTGTGCTGACAATTGTGCTATGGCAGCCTCTAATTTTGCAAAATTGCTGCTGATTTCACATGATTACATGGTTGAGGATGATATATCTTGATGGTGGTTGTTGTGTGTTTACTGGGTGGAGTGATATGATGCATTTTGTAAGTTGTGGTAGGGTGTATTTTGTGAGTTGTGATAGGTTCTGTTGTTGCCTCATTGATGGTTGGGGTTGTGGTTGTTGTATGGGTTAGATTAGTATGGTTTGTGGTCTTAGCTGTAGTTTTGTTGGTTTTTCCACCCAAAATTTGGGTGGTTCGTCCAACCTGGGTTGTATGTCTTGGTGTTAGGATCATATGGTGGTCTAGAGGGATTGTTCACATAATTTGCTTGCTCCCATTTGTATTCAACTTCTGGTGCATCTCCTTCTTGTGGTGGTGCTTGGGCATGGACAATTGAGACTTGGCTTTTCTCCATCTTCTTTGTTAGGGCTGCTAATTGAGCTGCAATCATCTTGTTCTGTGCTAACAAAGCATCCATAGAATTGAGCTCCAGTACTCCTTTCTTTTTTGTTCTTTCTGAAGCATAGAAGTACTCATTTTCTGCTACAGTCTCTATAACATCTATGGCTTCTTCAATGGTCTTCTTCTTGTTGAGTGAACCCCCTGAAGAGTGGTCTATAACTTTCTTTGCTTCATATGACAGTCCTTCATAGAAGATGTGCAGTTGAACCCATTCGTTGAACATATCCGGAGGGCACTTCCTTGTCAAGTCTTTAAACCTCTCCCAGGCCTCATAAAGTGTTTCACCATCTTGCTGTTTGAAGGTTTGCACCTCAGTTCTCAATCTATTGACTCTCTGTGGAGGGTAGAATCTTTCTAAAAACTTATTCACAACCTCATCCCAAGTTGTTAAGCTCTCCTTGGGAAATGCTTCTAACCACTTTGCTGCCTTATCTCTGAGAGAAAATGGAAACAAAAGTAGTTTGTAGGTGTCAGGGTGTATACCATTTGACTTTACAGTGTCACAAATCCTCAAGAATATAGTAAGATGTTGGTTGGGGTCCTCTTGGGCATTCCCTCCAAATGAGCAATTAATCTGGACAAGTGTGATGAGTTGAGGTTTCAACTCAAAGTTGTTAGCATGGATTGTTGGCTTTAGAATGCTGCTGCCATAGTTTCCAAGATTTGGGTTGATATAAGAGCCTAAAACTTTCCTCTCTTTCCTAACATGATTGCCAGCATCTTCTCCAACATGGTTATGCACCTTTTCCTCCATAGTAACTTCCAGATCTTTCTCCACTACTTCCTCTCTAACTATTCCTTTGCCTCTTGCTTCCTTCCTTAATCTCAGAAAGGTCCTCTCAGGTTCACTATCAAAAGAGGATGAAGTTTCTCCTTTTCTACCTGTCATACATTCAACAAATAGCAGATAGAGGACAAGTGAAGAAATCACTTCTTGTTAAGACTGGTGGTTAGTTTGGTTGATGCAATTAATCAAACAGTTAATAGAGCAGTAAAAAAAATAGAAATATGAACAATGAACAGCTAAAATGATCAAATCAAAAATAAAAAGAATTAAGAAAACTAAAGAATTAAAATGAAAGGAATTAGCAAGGTAATTAAAAGTGCTTAATCTAGCTTCCCATCAATTTAATCATTGTCAAATTCAAACCAATCCCCGGCAATGGTGCCATAAAACTTGATGACCGGAATTCACTCTCCATATAAAAATAATGAATCCATTTTTTTAGCAAGTGCACCAAAAATATCGTCAAGTAATAACCCACTAGGAGTGGGATCGTATCCACAGAGATTGGTAGATTTGAGCAATTTTAATCAATGGGTGAATTAGTCAAGCTGAGTAATATAGATTGTGATTGCAGAAATTTAAATGAGCAGGAATGTAAATGACTCAAAAATAAAGAGAAACAGTAAAATGCAGAAAAGTAAATGGCAAGAATGTAAAGTGCAGAAACATAAATGACTTAATTGTAAATGGGAATAGGGAATAACATAATGTAAAGAAAGCTATAAAGAATGTGGAAGATGAGAATAGGGGAAATTCATTGAGATTAGTAGATGTTGTTCTCTTTGGATTAAATCCAGCTCATATCGTCTTCAATCATGCAACTCATTGACCTCTTGGCAATCATGATTGATTTAACCCCAATCCCTTGGTGATTCAATCTCTCAAATCTTGATAATCAGCTAATTCCTTGGTCTAATTGCTCATGAAGAGAGATATGCTTAGTCCCTGATGCTCGGTTTCTTGTATGGTTTAGAATTTCACAATTGAAATATCATTGCAAGTATAGTTCTAAACCAACAAAGAATTTTCACATGCAAAAATTTGGTTGTCACAAATAACAAACCCCAAATAAGAATTAACCGAAGTATTTAAACTTCGGGTCGTCTCACAAGGAATTGCAATGAAGTGATCAATTATTGGCTATGAAGGAACAAGGGGGTTTGATTTTTAATTGGCAAGAAAAATAAATGACAAGAAGGTAAAATGACAAGAACTAATAAAAGAAATGGAAAGAACTCTTGGCTAAGACATAGGTAATTGAGATCACCATCCTTGTCAACAAACCATATATTGATAATTATGAGAGGCCAACCTATTAAGTCTACCTCCAAATGCTTTAAGTACGTAATATCTACTCCTAAGCTTGAGGTACGTCAAATAGGCTTGATCACATTAACCCATAAGTCCCAACCTATCTACTAATTAGATTAGTAGTGGTTAGTGTCAATGGATATCAAATTGATCACCAAGGGTTCTCAAATCACCAAATTATTGAGACCCAATGACTCAAGGTCACTCAAATCCCTTAGCCTAGGCCAAGAGTAAAGAAAACTACTCAAAAACTAAAGGAAATATTCTATCAAACACCTAGTGTGCAATAAAAGTAAACATCATAAAATACAAGAATTAAAAGAACCCATAACTAACATAAGCAAGAAATCAACAATAACAATCAAGATCAACATAAAAGAAACATGGAAACATAAAATTGCATTAAAGAAAATT
>NC_029786.2:53069175-53072784 GCF_000816755.2 Arachis ipaensis | reverse complement strand
AAATGCTTCTAACCACTTTGCTGCCTTATCTCTGAGAGAAAATGGAAACAAAAGTAGTTTGTAGGTGTCAGGGTGTATACCATTTGACTTTACAGTGTCACAAATCCTCAAGAATATAGTAAGATGTTGGTTGGGGTCCTCTTGGGCATTCCCTCCAAATGAGCAATTAATCTGGACAAGTGTGATGAGTTGAGGTTTCAACTCAAAGTTGTTAGCATGGATTGTTGGCTTCAGAATGCTGTTGCCACAGTTTTCTGGGTTTGGGTTGATGTAAGAGCCTAAAACTCTCCTTTCTTGCCCAACATGGTTGCCAGCATCTTCTCCAACATGGTTATGCACCTCTTCCTCTATAGTAACTCCCAGATCTTCCTCCACTACTTCCTCTCCAACTATTCCTTTGCCTCTTGCTTCCTTCCTTAATCTCAGAAAGGTCCTCTCAGGTTCACTATCAAAAGAGGATGAAGTTTCTCCTTTTCTACCTGTCATACATTCAACAAATAGCAGATAGAGGACAAGTGAAGAAATCACTTCTTGTTAAGACTGGTGGTTAGTTTGGTTGATGCAATTAATCAAACAGTTAATAGAGCAGTAAAAAAAATAGAAATATGAACAATGAACAGCTAAAATGATCAAATCAAAAATAAAAAGAATTAAGAAAACTAAAGAATTAAAATGAAAGGAATTAGCAAGGTAATTAAAAGTGCTTAATCTAGCTACCCATCAATTTAATCATTATCAAATTCAAACCAATCCCCGACAACGGCGCCATAAAACTTGATGGCCGGAATTCACTCCCCATATAAAATAAATTTTTTTATTTTTTAGCAAGTGCACCAAAAATATCGTCAAGTAATAACCCACTAGGAGTGGGATCGTATCCACAGAGATTGGTAGATTTTTTAATCAAAAGCTGAGTAATATAGATTGTGATTGCAGAAATTTAAATGAGCAGGAATGTAAATGACTCAAAAATAAAGAGAAACAGTAAAATGCAGAAAAGTAAATGGCAAGAATGTAAAGTGCAGAAACATAAATGACTTAATTGTAAATGGGAATAGGGAATAACATAATGTAAAGAAAGCTATAAAGAATGTGGAAGATGAGAATAGGGGAAATTCATTGAGATTAGTAGATGTTGTTCTCTTTGGATTAAATCCAGCTCATATCGTCTTCAATCATGCAACTCATTGACCTCTTGGCAATCATGATTGATTTAACCCCAATCCCTTGGTGATTCAATCTCTCAAATCTTGATAATCAGCTAATTCCTTGGTCTAATTGCTCATGAAGAGAGATATGCTTAGTCCCTGATGCTCGGTTTCTTGTATGGTTTAGAATTTCACAATTGAAATATCATTGCAAGTATAGTTCTAAACCAACAAAGAATTTTCACATGCAAAAATTTGGTTGTCACAAATAACAAACCCCAAATAAGAATTAACCGAAGTATTTAAACTTCGGGTCGTCTCACAAGGAATTGCAATGAAGTGATCAATTATTGGCTATGAAGGAACAAGGGGGTTTGATTTTTAATTGGCAAGAAAAATAAATGACAAGAAGGTAAAATGACAAGAACTAATAAAAGAAATGGAAAGAACTCTTGGCTAAGACATAGGTAATTGAGATCACCATCCTTGTCAACAAACCATATATTGATAATTATGAGAGGCCAACCTATTAAGTCTACCTCCAAATGCTTTAAGTACGTAATATCTACTCCTAAGCTTGAGGTACGTCAAATAGGCTTGATCACATTAACCCATAAGTCCCAACCTATCTACTAATTAGATTAGTAGTGGTTAGTGTCAATGGATATCAAATTGATCACCAAGGGTTCTCAAATCACCAAATTATTGAGACCCAATGACTCAAGGTCACTCAAATCCCTTAGCCTAGGCCAAGAGTAAAGAAAACTACTCAAAAACTAAAGGAAATATTCTATCAAACACCTAGTGTGCAATAAAAGTAAACATCATAAAATACAAGAATTAAAAGAACCCATAACTAACATAAGCAAGAAATCAACAATAACAATCAAGATCAACATAAAAGAAACATGGAAACATAAAATTGCATTAAAGAAAATTAAGATCCAACAATTGTTCATAAACATAAAAGAGAGCAACATAAGAAATTAACAAGAGAAACTAAGAAGATTAAGACAATAGAACATTAAAATATCAAGAGAGTTGAAATCAAAACAAGAATTGAAAGAGAAATTTGAGAGTGATTATCCTAACTTTACCCTAATTTCTATCCTAAATCTAGAGAGAGGAGAGAGCCTCTCTCCCTAGAATTCTACCCTAAAACATGATGAAAACTAAACTATGACTACTTGGTTCCTTTCTCCTTCAATTTTTGGGTTCAATAGCATTAGAAATGAGTTGGATTTGGCCCAAAATGAGCTACAAATCGCCCCCAACGAGTTGCCCAAAATGGACCAACGCTGATCCATTGGCGTGTGTGCATGATGTGCGTGTACGAGCCTCTATACATTGGGAAACTACGGCAGATTTTATATCATTTCGAAGCTCTGGATGTTATCTTTCCAACGCAACTGGAACTGCCTCATTTGGATCTTTGTAGCTCAAGTTATGGTCAATTGAGTGCAAAGAGGTCAGGCTTGACAGCTTTACGGTTCCTTTATTTCTTCATGAGTTCTCCCACTTTGCATGCTTTTCTCCTCACTTCTTCCATCCAATACTTGCCTTATGAACCTAAAATTACTCAAAAAATACATCAAGGCATCAAATGGAATTAAAGTGAGTTAAATTTAGCTATTTTAAGGCCTAAAAAGCATGTTTTCACACTTAAGCACAAATTCAGGGAGAATTGCAAAACCATGCTATTTCATTGAATAAATGTGAGAAAAGGTGATAAAATCCCCCAAATTAAGCACAAGATAAACCACAAAATTGGGGTTTATCAAATCTCCCCATACTTAAACTAAGCATGTCCTCATGCTAAGAATAAAGAAGGACAAGAAAAGGGGTATGAACATTTATTCAATGCAAATAAACTATATAAACCTATCTATATGCATGCAACTAAATGCAATATGACTCTATCTACTTGGTCAAAAGTAAATCAATCCCCAAAAACACATATGCACAAGTTGAGCTAAGATCATATGATGATTCATGAATCCTACCAATTTGAATATCAAAATAAAGTTCAAACAGACTTGCAAGAAGAAAGCTCATGAAAGCCGAAACAAGGAATTGAGCATCGAACCCTCACCGGAAGTGTATCTGCTCTAGTCGCTCAAGTGTATAGGGTCGATCCACTCAATTCTCTTCTAATCCTGCTTTCCATGATTTGTTTTTCATCTAACAATCAACAATTATTCAATGCATGCATACATTCATCATGAGGACTTATTCATAGGTTGTAATGGGGCTAGGGTAAAGGTAGGGATGCATATGGTCATGTGAGCTTGGAATTTGAATCTTTGATTAACCTAAGCTCTCACGAAACACATATAACAACCTATATAATTCTAATACAATACCTAGCTACCTATGATTCCCACTTTTTCACATACTCATGCATTCATTTTAATTCACATTCTATATGCATTGATTTTTATTGAACTTTACTTTGGGGCAT
>NC_029786.2:53038171-53069103 GCF_000816755.2 Arachis ipaensis | reverse complement strand
TATATTCAACATTTTTTTCATTTTTTTTCAAAAGTATATACAAACGTATCAATGCATATGGTTTTACATATTTAATGCATAAGCATGTACCCAATCCCATGATTTTCAACAAAAATACAAAATATAATTTTACCTCAACCAATGTTCCAAGTTTCCCATACCCAAATGATACACACCCTCACTAGCCTAAGCTAATCAAAGATCCAAATCAAGGACATTTATTATTTTTCACTTAGGGGTAGTGATGTGCTAACATGAAGAACAAAAGGAATTAAATAGGCTCAAAATTTAGCTAACAATGGTTGATGAAAGGTAGGCTATTTGGGTAAGTGAGCTAAATAAAATGATAGCCTCAATCATATAAATGCATGTATACATGGAATAATGAACATAAAGAATCAAACAAATCAAAGATTACAATCATAGAGAGAGAATAATACACAAAAAAATGAAAATAAGTGGTTATAAGATGTAACCACGCAATTGGACTCAAAGCTCACATGCTTGTGTTCTTAGCTCAAAAACCATGTTCCAAAATAAATTCTTCAAACAAGTTCAACAAAAAAAATTTTTCAAATTGGTAGGGTGCCCTAAAACAATTTTTTTCTTGGAAAAGAAATCATCACCCTAACCAAGTAGTCCTAACATAAAAAGAAGTGGTAAAATATGTACAAATTCGAACTAACATGCAACCTATCATGCAATGCAACAACTAATCTAACAAAGACAAAATTAAAAATTGGTGTTGAAAAAGGAAGTTTTTACCTATGGAGGTTGGTCGGACGACCTCCCCACACTTAGAAATTTGCACCGTCCTCAGTACATGCAAAGAAGAGCAATGTGGATGGGTTGCTACAATTGATGAGCTTCCTCAAAGGGTTGTGCGGATGAACTTGTTTGCTGCCCCATTTAGAAGCCTTTCTATTCCTTTCCTTCTTGGTGGCTGGTGCACGAAATTGTGATGTCCAGGCTCAAACTATTCCTGGCATGTGAGCAACTTGGTACGCGTAATCGTGATTACACATCAGGCACGCGTTCATAAGGGAGAAGGATGATGAGCGTCACACATAATCATCACCTTCATCACGTTCTTAGGTGCGAATGGGTATCTTAGAAGAGAAATAAGATGAATTGAATAGAAAACAGAAGTACTTTGCATTAATCTTTGAGGAACAGCAGAGCTCCACACCTTAATCTATGGAGTGTAGAAACTCTACCGTTGAAAATACATAAGTGAAAGGTCCAGGCATGGCCGAGATGGCCAGCCCCCAAAACGTGATCACAGGATCAAAATGCAATCCAGGATGCCAAATACAATAGTAAAAGGTCCTATTTATAATAAACTAGCTACTAGGGTTTACATGAGTAAGTAATTGATGCATAAATCCACTTCCGGGGCCCACTTGGTGTGTGCTTGGGCTGGGCTTTGATTGTTACACGTGTAGAGGTCCTCCTTGGAGTTGAACGCCAGCTTTTGTGCCAGTTTGGGCGTTCAACTCTGGTTTTGGCTCCTTTTCTGGCGCTGGACGCCAGATTTGGGTAGAAAGCTGGTGTTGAACGCCAGTTTACGTCATCTATTCTTGGCCACAGTATGGACTATTATATATTTCTGGAAAGCCCTGGATGTCTACTTTCCAAAGCAATTGGAAGCGCGCCATTTCGAGTTCTGTAGCTCCAGAAAATCCACTTTGAGTGCAGGAAGGTCAGAATCCAACAGCATCAGCAGTCCTTTCTCAACCTCTGAATCTGATTTTTGCTCAAGTCCCTCAATTTTAGCCAGAAAATACCTGAAATCACAAAAAAACTCACAAACTCATAGTAAAGTCCAGAAATCTGAATTTAACATAAAAACTAATGAAAACATCCCTAAAAGTAACTAGATCCTACTAAAAACATACTAAAAACAATGTTTCAGGCTATCTTTGGGTTGAGAATCCAACCATAATCTAGCTCTGTCTCTTACAGCAAAAGGAAAAAGCATGAGCCTGTAGGATTCAGGATCTACTCTATTAGTCTTAACATTATCACATATCTGCAAGAATTCAGTTAAGAACTGAAAAGGATCTTCAGATGGAAGTCCATGAAACTTGCAGTTCTGCAAAGAAAGCTTCAGTCCAAAACACTAGACATGGCCAATGGCCAGCCAAGCTTCAGCATTTAACACCAGAGTATATTGCTCTTGATAACAAATTGCAAGCCTCAGTCCAAATAAATTTAGACATGGCTTTACAGCCAGCCAAGCTTTACATGCTTCATGAAGCACTAGAATTCATTCTTAAAAATTTTGAATAAAAATATATTTTTTTGAAAACATTTTTTTTTTCGAAAACAAGTGAGAAAATTTTGAAATATTTTTGAAAATTTTTTCAAAGCAAAACAAAAAGAAAATTACCTAATCTGAGCAACAGGATGAACCGTCAGTTGTCCAAACTCGAACAATCCTACAAGGTTTAGACCTTCCGGATTCTCTTGAATGCCGCCATCATTCTAGCTTACGCCACGAAGATTCTGGTTAAGAGATCTAAGAGATATTCATTCTAGCTTATTTCATGTAGAACAGAAGTGTTTGTCAGGTACGCGTTCATAAGGGAGAAGGATGATGAGTGTCACACATAATCATCACCTTCATCACGTTCTTGGGTGCGAATGGGTATCTTAGAAGAGAAATAAGATGAAGTGAATAGAAAACAGAAGTACTTTGCATTAATCTTTGAGGAACAGCAGAGCTCCACACCTTAATCTATGGAGTGTAGAAACTCTACCGTTGAAAATACATAAGTGAAAGGTCCAGGCATGGCCGAGATGGCCAGCCCCCAAAACGTGATCACAGGATCAAAATGCAATCCAGGATGCCAAATACAATAGTAAAAGGTCCTATTTATAATAAACTAGCTACTAGGGTTTACATGAGTAAGTAATTGATGCATAAATCCACTTCCGGGGCCCACTTGGTGTGTGCTTGGGCTGGACTTTGATTGTTACACATGTAGAGGTCCTCCTTGGAGTTGAACGCCAGCTTTTGTGCCAGTTTGGGCGTTCAACTCTGGTTTTGGGTCCTTTTCTGGC
The DNA here is from genome assembly GCF_000816755.2 of Arachis ipaensis. Taxonomy (NCBI): domain Eukaryota; kingdom Viridiplantae; phylum Streptophyta; class Magnoliopsida; order Fabales; family Fabaceae; genus Arachis; species Arachis ipaensis. The sequence goes on along the minus strand of NC_029786.2, from coordinate 53,066,037 downwards.
GCTGGACGCCAGATTTAGGTAGAAAGCTGGTGTTGAACGCCAGTTTACATCGTCTATTCTTGGCCAAAGTATGAACTATTATATATTGCTGGAAAGCCCTGGATGTCTGCTTTCCAACGCAATTGGAAGCGTGCCATTTCGAGTTCTGTAGCTCCAGAAAATCCACTTTGAGTGCAGGGAGGTCAGAATCCAATAGCATCAGCAATCCTTTTTCAACCTCTGAATCTGATTTTTGCTCAAGTCCCTCAATTTCAGCCAGAAAATACCTGAAATCACAGAAAAACACACAAACTCATAGTAAAGTCCAGAAATGTGAATTTAACATAAAAACTAATGAAAACATCCCTAAAAGTAACTAGATCCTACTAAAAACATACTAAAAACAATGTCAAAAAGCGTATAAATTATCCGCTCATCAGTGGCCAACCTAAAAGGAAAGAGAAAGAAGGATAATTAAGCCTATAACAACGATATCAAAGCAAATAGAACATAGGCGAGGGCTAATGCCAAAGAAGAGTAAGGTCCTCACTACATGGTAGCTACAACATGTGAGTGAGAAAATAATATAAGCTAAGGCATATTAACTAACACTTGATGCAAGAGTAAAGTCAAAGCATGAAGAGCACTCAAAAGCATCAAGTTCTACTAGAAAGAGTGGGTCATGAAAGACATGTAAGTTCATATCAATGCACAAAGAATATAAGAGTCTTACAAGATTAAGCATTGATTTAAAAGTTTCATCACCCAACAATATCAAACAAGTCAAGAAGCACCAAGATTAACTAAGAAATTCTCAAAAATTGAGTAAGAGCATTCAACACCATTATTAAAATAAGAAACTTGAAAAAAAAAGTAAAAACAGGCTATAAAAACAAAATGAAAATGCGAAGAATAAAACTATGCAAATGCAATGGACAAAAGAAAATGGAAGATGAGAGAAAAAAACTCTTTTTTTTTACGACGCGGACGCGTCATGCACGCCCACGCGCCGATGCGTAGATTGGCAGAAGGACGCATACGCACCATGTGCGCTTACGCGCGGATGCAAAGATGGCGATCGACGCGTACGCGTCATGTACGCTTGCGCGTGGGTTACAGGCACAGAATAGGCACAAACTGGGCATAACTCTCTGGTTTTAGGCTGGGGTGGAATTTTTGCATCCACGCATACGCGTACATGGTGCATCCGCGTGGATGATCGAAAATACTTGAGGCGCGCGTACTGATGAGCGGATAATTTATACACTTTTTGGCATTGTAAATTCACTTTTCTGGACTTTACTATGAGTTTGTGTGTTTTTTCTAATTAAAATATACTAAAAACATACTAAAAATAATGCCAAAAAGCGTACAAATTATCCGCTCATCACAACACCAAACTTAAATTGTTGCTTGTCCCCAAGAAACTGAAAATCAAATAGGATAAAAAGAAGAGAATATACAATGAATTCCAAAAACATCTAGGAAGATCAATATTAATTAGATGAGCGGGGCTTTTAGCTTTTTGCTTCTGAACAGTTTTGGCATCTCACTTTATTCCTTGAAGTTCAGAATGATTGGCATCTATAGGAACTCAGAATCCAGATAGTGTTATTGATTCCCCTAGTTAAGTATGTTGATTCTTGAACACAGCTACTTTATGAGTCTTGGTTGTGGCCCTAAGCACTTTGTTTTCCAGTATTACCACCGGATACATAAATGCCACAGACACATAACTGGGTGAACCTTTTCAGATTGTGACTCAGCTTTGCTAGAGTCCCCAATTAGAGGTGTCCAGGGTTCTTAAGCACACTCTTCTTTTTACTTTGGACCTCGACTTTAACCGCTCAGTCTCAAGTTTTCACTTGACACCTTCACGCCACAAGCACATGATTAGGGACAGCTTGGTTTAGCCGCTTAGGCCAGGATTTTATTCCTGTGGGCCCTCCTATCCACTGATGCTCAAAGCCTTGGATCCTTTTTATCACCCTTGCCTTTTGGTTTAAAGGGGTATTGGCTTTTTCTGCTTGCTTTTCTTTTTCTTTCTTTTTCTTTTCTCTTTTTTTTTTTGCAAGCTTTTCACTGCTTTTTCTTGCTTCAAGAATCATTTTTATGATTTTTCAGATCATCAACAACATTTCTCCTTTTTCATTATTCTTTCAAGAGCCAACATTTTTAACATTCTTTAAACAACAAATTCAAAAATATACATTGTTCAAGCATTCATTCAGAAGAAAAATAGTATTGCCACCACATCAAAATAATTAAACTATTTTAAAATTTGAAATTCATGCACTTCTTTTTCTTTCTCAATTAAAAACATTTTTCATTTAAGAAAGGTGATGGATTCATTTTCATAGCTTCAAGGCATAGAAACTTAGACACTAATGATCATGTAATAAAGACACAAACATAAATAACATAAGCATAAAAATTCAAAAAACAGGAAAATAAAGAACAAGGAAATTAAAGAACGGGTCCACCTTAGTGATGGCAGCTTATTCTTCCTCTTGAAGATCTCATGGTGTGCTTGAGCTCCTCAATGTCTCTTCCTTTCCTTTGTTGTTTCTCTCTCATGGTTCTTTGGTCTTCTCTAATTTCATGGAGGAGGATGGAATACTCTTGGTGCTCCACCCTTAGTTGTCCCATGTTGGAACTTAATTCTCCTAGGGAGGTGTTGATTTTCTCCCAATAGTTTTGTGGAGGAAAATGCATCCCTTGAGGCATCTCAGGGATTTCATGATGAGGAGTTTCCTCATGCTCTTGTCCATGAGTGGGATCTCTTGTTTTCTCCATCCTTTTCTTAGTGATGGGCTTGTCCTCATCAATGAGGATGTCTTCCTCTATGTCAATTCTAGCTGAATTGCAGAGGTGACAAATGATCTGAGGGAAGGCTAACCTTGCCACAGTAGAGGACTTGTCCGCTACCTTGTATAGTTCTTGGGATATAACCTCATGAACTTCTACTTCCTCTCTAATCATGATGCTATGAATCATGATAGCCCGGTCTATAGTAACTTCAGATCGGTTGCTAGTAGGAATGATTGAGCGTTGGATGAATTTCAACCATCCCCTAGCCACGGGCTTGAGGTCATGCCTTCTTAGTTGAACCGGCTTCCCTCTTGAATCTCTCTTCCATTGAGCGCCCTCTTTACAGATGTCCATGAGGACTTGGTCCAACCTTTGATCAAAGTTGACCCATCTAGTGTATGGGTGTGCATCTCCTTGCATCATAGGCAAATTGAATGCCAACCTTACATTTTCCGGACTAAAGTCTAAGTATTTCCCTCGGACCATTGTAAGCCAATTCTTGGGGTCCGGGTTCACACTTTGATCATGGTTCTTGGTGATCCATGCATTGGCATAGAACTCTTGAACCATTAAGATTCCGACTTGTTGAATGGGGTTGGTGAGAACTTCCCAACCTATTCTTCGAATCTCATGTCGGATATCCGGATATTCGCCCTTTTTGAGCTTAAAAGGGACCTCGGGGATCACCTTCTTCTTAGCCACAACTTCATAGAAGTGGTCTTGATGCACCCTTGAGAGGAATCTCTCCATCTCCCATGACTCAGAGGTGGAAGCTTTTGCCTTCCATTTCCTCTTTCTAGAGGTTTCTCCGGCCTTTGATGCCATAAATGGTTATGGAAAAACAAAAAACTTTAGCTTTTACCACACCAAACTTAGAAGGTTTGCTCGTCCTCGAGCAAAAGAAGAAAGAAGAGAGTAGAAGAAGAAGAAATAGAGGAGATGAAGTGGGCTTTGTGTTTTGGCCAAGGGGGATGGGTAGTGTTTAGGTTGTGTGAAAATGAAGGAGTGAAGATGGATTTATATAGGAGTGGAGAGGGTGGTATGGTTCGGCCATTATAGGTGGGTTTGGGTGGGAAATTGGTTTGAATTTGAATGGTGAGGTAGGTGGGGTTTATGAAGGATGGATGTGAGTGGTGAAGAGAATGGTGGAATTTGATAGGTGAGGGGTTTTTGGGGAAGAGGTATTGAGGTGATTGGTGAATGGGTGAAGAAGAGAGAGAGAGGTGGGGTAGGTGAAGATCCTGTGGGGTCCACGGATCCTGAGGTGTCAAGGATTTCTCATCCCTGCACCATGTGGCTTGCAAAACGCCCCTTGCTGCCAATCCTGGTGTTAAACGCCAGGTTGCTGCCCATTTCTGGCGTTTAACGCCAGCTTCTTGCCCATTCCTGACTTTAAACGCCAGTCTGGTGCCCATTTCTGGCGTTTAAACGGCAGTAAGTTTCTCCTCCATGGTGTTCTATTTTTCATTCTATTTTTCCTTTTGTTTTTGCTTTTTCAATTGTTTTTGTGACTTCTCATGATCATTAACCTACAAAAAACATAAAATAACAAAAGAAAATAGAAATTTAACATAGATAAGTAAAAGATTGGGTTGCCTCCCAACAAGCGCTTCTTTAATGTCAATAGCTTGACAGTGGGCTCTCATCGAGCCTCAAAGATGTTCAGAGCAATGTTGGAACCTCCCAACACCAAACTTAGAGTTTGACTGTGGGGGGCTCTGTTTGACTCTGTATTGAGAGAAGCTCTTCATGCTTCCTCTCCATGGTGACAGAGGGATATCCTTGAGCTTTAAACACAAGGGCTTCTTCATTCACTTGAATGATCAATTCTCCTCTGTCAACATCAATCACAGCTTTTGCTGTGGCTAGGAAGGGTCTGCCAAGGATGATGGATTCATCCATACACTTCCCAATCTCTAAGATTATGAAATCAGCAGGGATGTAATGGTCTTCAACCTTTACCAAGATATCCTCTACAAGTCCATAAGCCTATTTCTTTGAATTGTCTGCCATCTCCAGTGAGATTCTTGCAGCTTGTACCTCAATGATCCCTACCTTCTCCATTACAGAGAGAGGCATAAGGTTTATACTTGATCCCAGGTCACACAGAGCCTTCTCAAAGGTCATGGTGCCTATGGTACAAGGTATTGAGAACTTTCCAGGGTCTTGTCTCTTCAGAGGTAATCTCTGCCTAATCAAGTCATCCAGTTCTTTGATGAGCAATGGAGGTTCATCCTCCCAAGTCTCATTACCAAACAACCTGGCATTTAGCTTCATGATTATTCCAAGGTACTTAGCAACTTTCTCTTCAGTAACATCTTCATCCTCTTCAGAGGAAGAATACTCATCAGAGCTCATGAATGGCAGATGTAAGTTCAATGGAATCTCTATGGTCTCAGTGTGAGCCTCAGATTCCCATGGTTCCTCATTAGGGAACTCCATGGAGGTCAGTGGACGTCCATTGAGGTCTTCCTCAGTGGAGATCATTGCTTCTTCCTCCTCTCCATTTTTGGCCATGTGAGATGTGGTTATGGCCTTGCACTTTCTTTTTGGATTCTCTTCTGTATTGCTTGGGAGGGTACTAGGAGGGAGTTCAGTAATTTTCTTACTCAGCTGACCTACTTGTGCCTCCAAATTTCTAATGGAAGACCTTGTTTCAGTCATGAAACTTTGAGTGGTTTTGATTAGATCAGAGACTACAGTTGCTAAGTCAGAGTGGCTCTACTTAGAATTCTCTGTCTGTTGCTGAGAAGATGATGGAAAAGGATTGCTATTGCTAAACCTGTTTCTTCCACCATTATTGTTGTTGATACCTTGTTGAGGTCTCTGTTGATCTTTCCATGAGAGATTTGGATAATTTCTCCATGAAGGATTATAGGTGTTTCCATAGGGTTCTCCTATGTAATTCACCTCTTCCACTGCTGGGTTCTCAGGATCATAAGGTTCTTCTTCAGAGGAAGCTTCCTTAGTACTGCCTGTTTCTGCTTGCATTCAAGACAGACTCTGAGAAATCATATTGACTTGTTGGGTCAATATTTTATTCTGAGCCAGTATGGCATTCAGAGTATCAATCTCAAGAACTCATTTCTTCTGATTTGTCCCATTATTCACAGGGTTCCTTTCAGAAGTGTACATGAATTGGTTATTTGCAACCATCTTAATGAGTTCCTGAGCTTCTACAGGCAGTCACAGATTTGCAAGAATTCAGCTAAGAACTGATGAGGATCTTCCAATGGAAGTCCATGAAACTTGCAATTCTGTTGCATTAGAGAAACTAATTGAGGCTTAAGCTCAAAGTTGTTTGCTCCCATGGCAGGGATTGAGATGCTTCTCCCATAGAAGTCGGGAGTAGGTGCAGTAAAGTCACCAAGCACCTTCCTTGTATTGTTGGCAATGTTGTTGTTTTCGGCTGCCATGGTATCTTCTTCTTTGAAGAGCTCTGTTAGGCCCTCTAAAGAGAGATGTTCTTTAGCTTCTCTTAGCTTTCTCTTCAAGGTCCTTTCAAGTTCAGGATCAGCTTGAACAAGTATGCATTTATCTTTGTTCCTGCTCATATGAAAGAGAAGAGAACAAGAAAGTAGGGAATCACAGTATAGAGATTCCTTGAGGTGTCAGAGGAAAAGAAGAATAGAAGGAGGAGGTAAATAGAAGAGAATTCGAACATATAAAGAAGGAGGGAGTTTGAATTGCACCTTGAGGAAGAGTGTTAGTCCTTTAAATAGAAGGATGTGAGAAGAGGGGAAGAATTTTCGAAAATAGAGTAAAAGATTTTGAAATAATTAAAAGAAATTTTGAAAAATTGATTGATGATTTTCGAAAACTAAAATTGGGAAAGAAATTAAGTAATTTTTGAAAAAGATTTTGAAATTAGAAATCAAAAAGATATGATTGATAGTTAATTTTGAAAAAGATGTGATTGAGAAGATATGATTGAGAAGATATGATTGAAGATCAATTTAAAAAGAGAAAGTTTTAAAATCAAAGTTGATTACTTGACTAACAAGAAATTAAAAGATATGATTCTTAAAATTTAAAATTTGATCCTTTCTTAATAGGCAAGTAACAACTTGAAAATTTTGAAGTAAATCTTTAATTATAACAAGGATTTTCGAAAATAATAAAAAATGGAAAGAAATTGATTTTGAAGAGATATGATTGAAAAGATATGATTTGAAAAAGATTTGATTTTGAAAAATTATGAAGATTTGAAAAAAATTTGAATTAAAAATAAAATCTTCCCTCTTGTGTCATCCTAGCGTTAAACGCCCAGAATGGCATCCATTCTGGCATTTAACGCCCAAAATCCTACCTTTTTGGGCGTTAAACGCCCAACCAGGTACCCTGGCTGGCGTTTAAACGCCAGTTTTCCTTCTTCATTGGGCATTTTGAACGCCCAGCTTTTTCTGTTTGATTCCTCTGCTGAATGTTCTGAATCTTCAATTCTCTGTATTATTGACTTGAAAAGATACAATTTTGAAAATATTTTTGAATTTTTAATGATGAGAAATAATTAAAAATGCAACTAAGATCAAACAAACAATGCATGCAAGACACCAAACTTAGAAGTTTGTATACTAAGGACTATAACAAATTGAAAATGCATGTAAGAAACAACTAAACTCACAAAACAAGAGAATTTAAAGATCAGAGCAATGAAATTATCAAGAACAACTTGAAGATTAATGAAGAACATATTGCATGTTTTTGAAAAATGCAAGAAGAATGCAATTGACACCAAACTTAAAAATTGACACTAGACTCAAACAAGAAACATAAAATATTTTTTATTTTTATGATTTTATAAATTTTTTTGTGATTTTCGAAACTTATATGGAAAAGAAAATAACGATAATCAAAACTTTTAATAAGAATTCCAGGAATCATGCAATGTTAGTCTAAAGCTTCAGTCTAAAAAGATTAGACATGGTTGGCCAAGCTTCAGCAGAACATTACATTCAGCAGCTAAATTGATGAGAATCAATCAGCTTTTGTGATGATAAGAGCATCACCTTGAAACTCTAGAATTCATTCTTAAAAATTCTGAAAAATAAAAAGAAAAGTACCTAATCTAAGCAACAAGATGAACCATCAGTTGTCCAAACTCGAACAATCCCCGGCAACGGTGCCAAAAACTTGGTGCACGAAATTGTGATCATCAACAATGGCGCCAAAGGACTTGGAGCTCTTAAACATGGATCACACTTTGTCACAATTCCTCACAACTAACTAGCAAGTGCAATGGGTCGTCCAAGTAATACCTTACGTGAGTAAGGGTCGATCCCACATAGATTGTCGGCTTGAAGCAAGCTATGGTCATCTTGTAAATCTCAGTCAAGCAGATTCAAATGGTGATGGAGGATTGATAATTAAAATATGAATAAAACATAAAATAAAGATAGAGATACTTATGTAATTCTTTGGTTGGAATTTCAGATAAGCGTATGAAGATGCTTTGTTTCTCCTGAGCCTCTGTTTTCCTATTGCCTTCTTCCAATCATTCATACTCCTTTCCATGGCAAGCTTTATGTTGGGCATCACCGTTGTCAATGGCTACTTCCCGTCCTCTCAGTGAAAATGTTCCAAATGCGCTGTCACCGCACGGCTAATCATCTGTCGGTTCTCGATCATGTTGGAATAGTATCCATTGATCCTTTTGCGTCTGTCACACACCCAACAATCGCGAGTTTGAAGCTCGTCACAGTCATCCCTTCCCAGATCCTACTCAGAATACCACAGATAAGGTTTAGATGTTCCGTATCTCAGGAATGGCCGCCAATAATTCTAGCCTATACCACGAAGGTTCCAATCTTAGATTAGAAACCCAAGAGATACGCATTCAAGCCATTGCTAGTAGAACAGAGGTGGTTGTCAGGCACATGTTCATAGGTGAGAATGATGATGAGTGTCACGGATCATCACATTCATCAAGTTGAAGAACGAATGAATATCTTGGAGAAGAAATAGACTTGAGTTGAATAGAAAAACAATAGTACTTTGTATTAATTCATGAAGAACAGCAGAGCTCCACACCTTAATCTATGGTGTGTAGAAACTCCACCGTTGAAAATACATAAGTGATAATAGTGTAAGCATGGCCGAATGGCCAGCCTCCAAGGTCTAGGGACTAGACATCCAAAGATGAAAATACAATAGTATAAGGTCCTATTTATAGAGAACTAGTAGCCTAGGGTTTACAGAAATCAGTAATTAATGCAGAAATCTTCTTCCGGGCCCACTTGGTGTGTGCTTGGGCTGAGCATTGAAGCTTCCTTGTGTAGAGACTTTTCTTGGAGTTAAACGCCAGCTTTTGTGCCAGTTTGGGCGTTTAACTCCAGCTTTTGTGCCAATTTTGGAGTTAAACGCCAGAATTCTTGAGCTGACTTGGAACGCCTGTTTGGGCCATCAAATCTCGAGCAAAGTATGGACTATTATATATTGCTGGAAAGCCCAGGATGTCTACTTTCCAACGCAATTGAGAGCGCGCCGATTGGGCTTCTGTAGCTCCAGAAAATCCACTGAGTGCAGGGAGGTCAGAATCCAACAGCATCTGCAGTCCTTTTTCAGCCTCTGAATCAGATTTTAGCTGAGGTCCCTCAATTTCAGCCAGAAAATATCTGAGATCCAAGAAAAACACGAAAACTCATAGTAAAGTCCAGAAAAGTGAATTTTAAATAAAAACTAATAAAAATATAATAAAAACTAATTAAAATATACTAAAAACATACTAAAAACAATGCCAAAAAGCGTATAAATTATCCGCTCATCACAAGCAAAATTCACATTTCTAGACTTTACTATGAGTTTGTGTGTTTTTCTATGATTTCAGGTATTTTCTGGCTGAAATTGAGGGACCTGAGCAAAAATCTGATCCAGAGGCTGAAAAAGGAGTGCAGATGCTGTTGGATTCTGACCTCCCTGCACTCGAAATGGATTTTCTGGAGCTACAGAAATGCAATCGGTGCTCTCTCAATTGCGTTGGAAAGTAGAAATCCTGGGCTTTCCAACAATATATAATAGTCCATACTTTGCTCGAGTTTTGATAACGCAAACTGGTGTTTGAACGCCCACTTTCTACCCTATTCTGGCGTTAAACGCCAGAACTGGCATAAAACCTGGAGTTAAACGCCCAAACTGGCACCAAAGCTGGCGTTTAACTCCAAGAAGAGTCTCTACACATGAAAGCTTCAATTCTCAGCCCAATCACACACCAAGTGGGCCCCGGAAGTGGATTTCTGCACTATCTGCACTTAGTTACTCATTTTCTGTAAACCCTAGTGACTAGTTTAGTATAAAAACTACTTTTAGTGATTTATTTCACATATTTAGATCATTTTGGAATCTATCTTTTCATATTTGATCACGTTTTGGGGGCTGGCCATTCGGCCATGCCTGGACCATTATCACTTATGTATTTTCAACAGTGGAGTTTCTACACCACATAGATTAAGGTGTGGAGCTCTGCTGTTCCTCATGAATTAATAAAAAGTACTATTATTTTTCTATTCAACTCAAGCTTATTCTTATTCTAAGATATTCATTCACACACAAGAACATGATGAATGTGATGATCAAGTGACACTCATCACCATTCTCGCTTATGAACGCGTGCCTGACAAACACTTCCGTTCTACATGAAAACAAGCTTGAATGCATATCTCTTGGATTCCTGGTCCATGCGTTTGATTGTCTCTCCTGACAACAGAGCCTTCAATTCCTTGAGATCAGAGTCTTCGTGGTATAAGCTAGAATCAATTGGCAGCATTCTTGAGATCCGGAAAGTCTAAACCTTGTCTGTGGTATTCCGAGTAGGATCTGGGATGGGATGACTGTGACGAGCTTCAAACTCGTGAGTGTTGGGCATAGTGACAGACGCAAAATGATCAATGGATCCTATTCCAACATGAGTGAGAACCGACAGATGATTAGCCGTGCGATGACAGCGCATTTAGACCATTTTCACTGAGAGGACGGACGGTAGCCATTGACAACAGTGATCCCCCAAAATACAGCTTACCATGGAAAGGAGTATGAATGATTGAATGAAGACAGTAGGAAAGCAGAGATTCAGAAGAAACAAGCATCTCCATACGCTTATCTAAAATCCCACCAATGAATTACATAAGTATTTCTATCTTATTTTGTATTTTGTTTATATTTTAATTATCAAAAACTCATAATCATTTGAATCTGCTTGACTGAGATTTACAAGATGACCATAGCTTGCTTCAAGCCGACAATCTCCGTGGGATCGACCCTTACTCACGTAAGGTATTACTTGGATGACCCAGTACACTTGCTGGTCAGTTACACGGAATTGTGAAAAAGTCTTGAGATCACGTTCTCCCACACCATGTTTTTGGCGCCGTTGCCGGGGATTGTTCGAGTTTGGACAACTGACGGTTCATCTTGTTGCTCAGATTAGGTAATTTTACTTTATTTTTAAAGCTTTTTATTTTCAAAAAATATAAATAAATTATTCTATGTCTTCAGAATTTTTAAGAACGAATTCTAGAGTTTTATGATGATCTTTTGAAGTCTGGCTGGCTATGAAGCCATGTCTAATCTTTTGGACTGAGGTTTCAACTTATCATCACAAGATCTTGTTGATTTCTATCAATCTTGTTGTTGAATGTAATGATCTGCTGAAATGGTGTCAATTGCATATTTTTAATTTTCATTAAAATTTTCGAAAACTCATGCATGTGTTCTTCATAATCTTCAAGTTGTTCTTGTTGATTTTCCATATTTGATCTTTGCATTTTCTTATTTTGTGTCTTTTCTTGTTTTTCATATGCATTTTCAATTTGTTAGTGTCTAAACATTGAAAATTTCTAAGTTTGGTGTCTTGCATGTGTTTCTTTTCTTAAAAATTTTCAAAAACATGTTCTTGATGTTTATCTTGACATTTAAAGTGTTCTTGGTGTTCATCTTGAGATTCAAAGTGTTCTTGCATATTTTTCTTGTTTTGATTCATAATTTTCATGTTTTGAGTCATTTGTTTTTTTCTCTTTCTTCATTGAAAATTTAAAAATAAAAAAAAATATCTTTCCCTTATTCTTCTCATAAATTTCGAATATTTGAGTTGACTTAGTCAAAAATTTTTAAAAACTTAGTTGTTTCTTATGAGTCAAGTCAAATTTTCAATTTAAAAATCCTATCTTTTCAAAACCTTTTCAAAAATCAAATCTTTTTCATTTTTCTTTCATTTTTTTTCGAAATTTTAAAAATTGATTTTCAAAATCTTTTTCTTATTTTTATCTCATATTTTCCAAAATCTTTACTAACAATTAATGTGATTGATTCAAAATTTTAAGTTATTACTTGCCTATTAAGAAAGGTTCAATCTTTAATTTTAGAATCATATCTTTTTGTTTCTTGTTAGTCAAGTAATCAACTTTAATTTCAAAAATCAAATCTTTTAAATTTCTTTTTCAAATCTTTTTCAAAATAAATTTCAATCATATCTTTTTCAAAACTTAATTTCAAAATCTTTTCTAACTTCTTATCTTTTCAAAATTGATTTTCAAATCTTTTTCAATTAACTACTCGACTTTTTGTTTGACGCCAAAAATTTTTATCTTTTTTTAAAACTATCTAACTACTTTTCTCTCTCTGATTTTCGAAAATCACTAACCACTTTTTCAAAAATCTTTTTAATTAAATAATTTAATTAGTTTTCAAATTTTATTTTATTTCTCTTTTTAATTTTCGAATTATAACTAATTTTTTTAAATAAAAAAATATTGACTCAGCAAGTCAATATGATTTCTCAGAGTCTGAATGGATTGCAAGCTGCATCCAACAGTACTAAAGAAGCATCTTCTGAAGAAGAAGCTTATGATCCTGAGAACCCTGCAATGGCAGAGGTGAATTACATAGGAAAACCCTATGGAAACACCTATAATTTTTCATGGAGAAATCATCCAAATTTCTCATGGAAGCACCAACAGAAGCCTCAACAAGACTTCAATAATAATAGTGAAAGAAATAGGTTTAGCAATAGCAAGCCTTTTCCATCATCTTCTCAGCAACAGACAGAGAATTCTGAACAGAGCAATTCTGGCCTGGCAACCATTGTCTCTGATCTATCCAAGACCACACTAAGTTTCATGAATGAAACAAGGTCCTCCATTAAAAATTTGGAGGCACAGGTGGGTCAGCTGAGTAAGAATATTACTAAAACTCCTCCCAGTACTCTCCCAAGCAATATAAAAGAAATCCCAAGAGAGAGTGCAAGGCCATAACCTTGACCAACATGGCGGAACCTGGAGAGAGTGAGGAGGACGTGAGTCCCAGTGAAAAAAGCCTCATGGGATATCCTCTGGACAGAAAGGAGTTTCCCTTTGAGGAACCAAAGGAATCTGAGGCTCATACAGAGACCATAGAGATTCCATTGAACTTCCTTCTGCCATTCATGAGCTCTGATGAATATTCTTCCTCTGAAGAGGATGAAGACATCACTGAAGAGCAAGTTACTAAATATCTAGGAGCAATCATGAAGCTGAATGCCAAGTTATTTGGTACTGAGACTTGGGAGGATGAACCCCCTTGTTCACCAATGAACTGAATGCATTAATGAGGCAGACATTACCTCAGAAGAAACCAGATCCCGGAAAATTCTTCATACCTTGTACCATAGGCACCATGACCTTTGAGAAGGCTCTATGTGACCTGGGGTCAGGGATAAACCTCATGCCACTCTTTGTAATGGAGAACCTGGGAATCTTTGAGGTACAAGCTGCAAGAATCTCACTAGAAATGGCAGACAAATTAATGAAACAGGCTTATGGACTAGTAGAGGACGTGCTAGTGAAGGTTGAAGACCTTTACACCCCTGCTAATTTCATAATCCTAGACACTGGGAAGGATGAGGATGAATCCATCATCCTTGGCAGACCCTTCCTAGCCACAGTAAAAGCTATGATTGATGTTAACAAAGGAGAGTTGGTCCGTAAGTTGAATGAGGATTACCTTGTATTCAAGGCTCAAGGTTCTCCTTCTGTAACTACGGAGAGGAAGCATGAAAAGCTTCTCTCAATATAGAGTCAAACAAAACCCCCACATTCAAACTCTAAGTTTGGTGTTGAGAGGCCCCAACCCTGCTCTGATTATCTGTGAGGCTCCATGAGAGCTCACTGTCAAGCTATTGACATTAAAGAAGCGCTTATTGGGAGGCAACCCAATGTTATTTAATTATATCTATTTATTTTCCATTGTTATTTTATGTTTTCTTTAGGTTGATGATCATGTGAAGTCACAAAAACAACTGAAAAATCAAAAACAGAATGAAAAACAGCATTAAAAATAGCTCACCCTGGAGGAAAAGCTTACTGGCATTTAAACGCCAGAAATGGGCACCAGACTGGCGTTTAACGCCAGAAATAGGCACCAGATTGGCGTTTAACGCCAGAACAGGGCACCAAGTTGGCGTTAAACGCCAAGAAAGGGAGAAAAGCTGGCGTTAAACGCTAGAAACAAGCAGCAATCTGGCGTTTAACGCCAGAATTACACTCTAAGGGCGTCTTGCACGCCTAAATGGAGCAGGGATGTTAAAGTCTTTGACCCCTCAGGATCTATGGGCCCCACAGGATCCCCACCTACCCCACCTCTTCTTCTCTCCTCTTCACACCTTTTCATAACACTCTTCCCCCAATACCCTTCACCTATCAAATCTTACCCTCTTCCCCAAATATCCTTCACCAATCACCTCATTCACTTTTCCCCAAAACACCACCTACCTTCAAATTCAATCACCTCATTCACACATCACAAACACCTTATACCCCCTTGGCCGAACTCACCCTCACCCTCCATCTCTTTCATTTTCTTCTTCTTCTCCTTCATTCTTTCTTCTTTGCTCGAGGACGAGCAAACACTTTAAGTTTGGCGTGGTAAAAGCATTGCTTTTTGTTTTTCCATAACCATTTATGGCACCTAAGGCCGGAGAAACCTCTAGAAAGAGGAAAGGGAAGGCAAAAGCTTCCACCTCCGAGTCATGAGAGATGGAGAGATTCATCTCAAAGGTCCATCAAGACCACTTCTATGATGTTGTGGCCAAGAAAAAGGTGATCCCTGAGGTCCCTTTCAAGCTCAAAAGGAGTGAGTATCCGGAGATTCGACATGAGATTAGAAGAAGAGGATGGGAAGTTCTCTCCAATCCTATTCAACAAGTTGGAATCTTAATGGTTCAAGAGTTCTATGCAAATGTATGGATCACTAGGAACCATGATCAAAGTATGAACCCGAATCCAAAGAATCGGCTTACAATAGTTCGGGGGAAATACTTAGATTTCAGTCCGGAAAATGTAAGGTTGGCGTTCAACTTGCCAATGATGCAAGAAAATGCACGCCCCTATACTAGAAGGGTCAACTTTGATCAAAGGTTGGACCAAGTCCTCATGGACATATGTGTGGAAGGAGCTCAATGGAAAAGTGACTCAAGAGGCAAATCGGTTCAATTGAGAATACTGGACCTTAAGCCTGTAGCTAGGGGATGGTTAGAGTTCATCCAACGCTCTATCATTCCTACTAGCAACTGATCCGAAGTAACTGTGGATCGGGCCATCATGATCCATAGTATCATGATTGGGGAGGAAGTGGAAGTTCATGAGATTATACCTCAAGAACTCTACAAGGTGGCTGACAAGTCCTCCACTTTAGCAATGTTAGCCTTTCCTCACCTCATTTGTCACTTCTGCAATTCGGCTGGGATTGTCATAGAGGGAGACATCCTCATTGAAGAGGACAAGCCCATCACTAAAAAGAGGATGGAGCAAACAAGAGAGCCCACTCATGGACCTCAACAAGAGCATGAGGAAATTCCTCATCATGAAATCCCTGAGATGCCTCAAGGGATGCACCCCCCTCCACAAAATTATTGGGAGCAAATTAACACCTCCCTAGGAGAATTAAGTTCCAACATGGGACAACTAAGGGTGGAGCACTAAGAGCACTCCATCATTCTCCATGAGATTAGAGAAGATCAAAGAGCTATGAGGGAGGAGCAACAAAGGCAAGGAAGAGACATAGAGGAGCTCAAGAGCACCATTGGTTCTTCAAGAGGAAGAAGACACCACCCTCACTAAGGTGGACCCGTTCCTTAATCTCCTTGTCTATTTTTTTTTTTTTCTCTCTGTTTTTGTTCTCTATGCTTTATGTTTATTTATGTTTGTGTTTTTATTACATGATCATTAGTGTCTAGTGTCTATGCCTTAAAGCTATGAATGTCTTATGAATCCATCACCTTTCTTAAGTAAAAAAATTGTTCTAAATGCAAAAGAACAAGAAGTACATGAATTTTGAATTCATTTTTGAGATTAGTTTAATTATTTTGATGTGGTGACAATACTTTCTGCTTTCTGAATGAATGCTTGAACAGTGCATATTTTTGAATTTGTTGTTTATGAATGTTAAAATTGTTGGCTCTTGAAAGAATAATGAAAAAAGAGAAATGTTATTAATAATCTGAAAAATCATAAAATTGATTCTTGAAGCAAGAAAAAGCAGTGAAAAACAAGGCTTGCGAAAAAAAATAAAGAAAAAGAAAAAGCAAGCAGATAAAGCCAATAGCCCTTTAAACCAAAAGGCAAGGGTAAAATAAAAAGGATCCAAGGCTTTGAGCATTAATGGATAGGAGGGCCCATAGGAATAAAATCATGGCCTAAGCGGCTAAACCAAGCTGTCCCTAACCATGTGCTTGTGGCGTGAAGGTGTCAAGTGAAAAGTCGTGGTCCAAAGAAAAAAGAGTGTACTTAAGAACCCTGGACACCTCTAATTAGGGACTCTAGCAAAGCTGAGTCACAATCTGAAAAGGTTCACCCAGTCATGTGTCTGTGGCATTTATGTATCCGGTGGTAATACTGGAAAACAAAGTGCTTAGGGCCACGGCCAAGACTCATAAAGTAGCTGTGTTCAAGAATCAACATACTGAACTAGGAGAATCAATAATACTATCTAAATTCTGAGTTCCTATAGATGCCAATCATTCCAAACATCAAAGGATAAAGTGAGATGCCAAAACTGTTCAGAAGAAAAAAGCTAATAGTCCCGCTCATCTAATTAAGACTGATCTTCACAGATGTTTTCGGAATTTATTGTATATTCTCTTTTTTTTATCCTATTTTGTTTTTAGTTGCTTGGGGACAAGCAACAATTTAAGTTTGGTGTTGTGATGAGCGGATAATTTATACGCTTTTTGGCATTGTTTTTAGGTAGTTTTTAGTAGGATCTAGCTACTTTTTAGTGCATTTTCATTAGTTTTCAAGCAAAGTTCACATCTCTGGACTTTACTATGAGTTTGTGTATTTTTCTATGATTTCAGGTATTTTCTGGCTGAAATTGAGGGACCTGAGCAAAAATCTGATTCAAAGGCTAAAAAAGGACTGCAGAAATGAATTTTCTGGAGCTACAGAAACCCAATTGGCGCGCTCTCAATTGCGTTAGAAAGTAGACATCCTGGGCTTTCCAGGAATATATAATAGTCCACACTTTGCCTGAGTTTTGATAACACAAACTGGCGTTTGAACGCCCACTTTCTACGCTATTCTGGCGTTAAACGCCAGAACTAGCATAAAAGCTGGAGTTAAACGCCCAAACTGGCACCAAAGCTGGCGTTTAACTCCAAGAAGAGTCTCTACACGTGAAAGCTTCAATGCTCAGCCCAAGCACACACCAAGTGGGCCCTGAAAGTGGATTTCTGCACTATCTGCACTTAGTTACTCATTGTCTCTCCTGACAACAGAGCCTTCAATTCCTTGAGATCAGAGTCTTCGTGGTATAAGCTAGAATCAATTGGCAGCATTCTTGAGATCTAGAAAGTCTAAACCTTGTCTGTGGTATTCCGAGTAGGATCTGGGATGGGATGACTGTGACCAGCTTCAAACTCGCGAGTGTTGGGCGTAGTGACAGACGCAAAAGGATCAATGGATCCTATTCCAACATGAGTGAGAACCGACAGATGATTAGCCGTACGGTGACAGTGCATTTGGACCATTTTCACTGAGAGGATGGATGGTAGCCATTGACAACGGTGATCCCCCAACATACAGCTTGCCATGGAAAGGAGTATGAATGATTGAATAAAGACAGTAGGAAAGCAGAGATTTAAAAGCAACAAGCATCTCCATATGCTTATCTGAAATCCCACCAATGAATTACATAAGTATTTCTATCTTATTTTATATTTTATTTATATTTTAATTATCAAAACCTCATAATCATTTGAATCTGCCTGACTGAGATTTACAAGATGACCATAGCTTGCTTTAAGCCGACAATCTCCGTGGGATCGACCCTTACTCACGTAAGGTATTACTTGGACGACCCAGTGCACTTGCTGGTCAGTTACATGGAATTGTGAAGAAGTCTTGAGATCACATTCTCCCACACCAAGTTTTTGGCGCTATAGCCAGGGAATGAATAATCACGATTTCGCGTACCACGTCCGCGCCAGGTGCGCGCACGCGCGGGTTGGTGCTCTGTTTTTCAAAATTTTTCCAAGTTCTTGCACCAACCAAGCATTTCAAACCTCCAAATAGCTACCCAAACACCATAAAACTTTATTTAGCCTACTAAACTACCAATTATACTCAACAAACTCAACAAAACATGAAATTAAACTAATTACCAATATGTACAAAAGGGAAATGAAAAGAATTTATCATGGTGGAGTGTCTCCCACTAGCACTTTTGTTTATTGTCCTTAAGTTGGACTTATGGGGAGCTCCTCTTAAGGTGGCTTGTGCTTGAATTCATCCTTGAATTCCCACCATTGTTTGCATCTCCAAAAAGCTTTAGTCTTCAAAGATGATAACTCCAAGCCTTGATGGAGTTCTACACAGGCCATGGACTCCCAAATTTGATTCTCCTTGTGCGATCCAGGATCCCACACTTTATTTTGACACCCATCTTCAAATTGATCATCATGATTCTAATTGGGTGGCATGACCTTAGAATTCTCAATTAAGCATCCAAACATTCTCCTAGACCCATGCAATTTGGTTCTACACCAACCATTGCCATTCAACTTCGAGCATGCAACTATTATGAGCTTAGAGTGATGTTTTCAACCACTATACAACTCTCTTCTACTCTTAACTCCACAAAGAGCTCTAAGTTGACCATCATTTTCAATCAAACCATATTCAAGTTGAGAAAGTAAAGCTTAGGGATAAGAATTTTACCCACTTGAATGTTGTGTTGGATGATGGTGACTTAGGAAGGGGGACCTCCCCATACTTAGCCAATGCGAGGTCTACGCCCTTGTGCTCCTTCTTGGCTACCTCCACCTCCTTGCAAGCTTCTTCAACTTCAATTTCTTGCTCACCAACTTCTTCTATACACCCTTCATTGCTCAAACCATGTGTTGGAGGTTGTACACGGTCCTCCTTGTCATCAATTTCACAACACAATAAAGGAGATTCATCAATTCCAAAAGACTCATTAGTTAGTGTGGAATTATCTTCAATAATGGAGCTTGCTTCTTGCTCAACCTCCTCCTCTTGGTGGCTTCCTTCCAATTCAATCTTTTTTTCATTGCTTACCGAGGGTATGGGAGGTGAGGTGTCTTATTCTTTAATCTCCATGTCAAGCCCAATGGGAGAGAATTCAATTGTACATAAGAATTCCTTAATGATTTAATCCATCTCTTGATCAACCTCTTCAAAGTTTTCAATCATGATATGCTTTGGAGGTTGTACACTCTCCTCAACATCAATGTCAAGCTTCTTGAAAGAGGGCTCTCTAATGCTACATTTCCATGGACTTCCAACATCTCCTAGGTTTTCAACCACTCCTTCCGGCTCAATTATCTCAACTTCCTTCCCCTTGTGGCAATTCTTGCTTCAACTCCTCTTCTTTACCTTGAATCTCTAAACTCACTCCCTCATTATGCTCTTTGATTGCTTCTCCACATTTAACAATGGGAGAGCCTTTGTCATATAGGCTTAGGCGGGATGAGACTATATTGCTAACGGCTTCCGCTAGGATAGCCATCTTGGCTCCTAGCTCTTTAAACTCCTTTTCCATCCCCTCTTGTTGCCTTTGGAGTTAAGAGTCAAGATCTCTTAGTTCTAGCGTGAGGACTTTATCGGGGGACGGTAGTGGAAGAGAGGGTTCATTATTTGAGGGGAAGGCATTATAGTTGGAAGGTGGTTCATTTTGGTAAGGGTATGGAGTTGGTGTATATTGAGGTGGTTCTTGAGAGTAGTTGTGTTGGAATTGTGGTGGTTCTATGTATAGTTCATATAGCTCATAAGGTGGTTGGTATGGTGGATAAAGATTATGGCCATATGGAGGTGTTTGGTGGTATGGGGCTTGGAAGTAAGGTGGTGCAAAATTATGTTGAGGAAGTGGTTCATAGGCATATAGTGGTGGTTGTTGACAATCACAATAAGGGTCACCACATCCATTAGATTGATATGCATTAGAATTAGGAGTATACCCATAAGAATTCGGAGATTGTTGTTGCCAAGAAGGTTGATCAATCCCTTGAGGCTCTCCCATCTTTGATTGTTCCATCCTTGATGCATGTTATCATTGTAGCTTCCATTTCCTACAACATAGTTTGAGCAAAACTCATAGCCAAAGTGAGGATGAGAATTCATGATAGAAAATAAAAACAAAGGCTACAAAGAATAAGCAACAAGTCCTAAGCCTAACAAAAACTGAAAAACAAACAAAAGGCAAACATATTCACATATTCACAATAGCCAATAATGTAACACCATTACAACTCCCCAGCAACGGTGCCATTTTGATGCTCAGTTTCTTGTACGGTTTAGAATTTCACAATTGAAATCTCGTTGCAAGTATAGTTCTAAACCAACAAAGAATCTTCACATGCAAAAATTTGGTTGTCACAAATAACAAATCCCAAACAAGAATTAACCGAAGTATTTAAACTCTGGGTCGTCTCACAAGGAATTGCAATGAAGTGATCAATTATTGGCTATGAAGGAACAAGGGGGTTTGATTTTTAATTGGCAAGAAAAATAAATGACAAGAAGGTAAAATGACAAGAACTAATAAAAGAAATGGAAAGAACTCTTGGCTAAGACATAGGTAATTGAGATCACCATCCTTGTCAACAAACCATATATTGATAATTATGAGAGGCCAACCTATTAAGTCTACCTCCAAAAGCTTTAAGTACGTAATATCTACTCCTAAGCTTGAGGTACGTCAAATAGGCTTGATCACATCAACTCATAAGTCTCAACCTATCTACTAATTAGATTAGTAGTGGGTTAGTGTCAATGGATATCAAATTGATCACCAAGGGTTCTCAAATCACCAAATCATTGAGACCCAATAACTCAAGGTCACTCAAATCCGTTAGCCTAGGCCAAGAGTAAAGAAAACTACTAAAAACTAAAGGAAACATTCTATCAAACACCTAGTATGCAATAAAAGTAAACATCATAAAATGCAAGAATTAAAAGAACCCATAACTAACATAAGCAAGAAATCAACAATAACAATCAAGATCAACATAAAAGAAATATGGAAACATAAAATTGCATTAAAGAAAATTAAGATCTAACAATTGTTCATAAACATAAAAGAGAGCAACATAAGAAATTAACAAGAGAAACTAAGAAGATTAAGACAATAGAACACTAAAATATCAAGAGAGTTGAAATCAAAACAAGAATTAAAAGAGAAATTTGAGAGTGATTATCCTAACTTTACCCGAATTTCTATCCTAAATCTAGAGAGAGGAGAGAGCCTCTCTCTCTAGAATTCTACCCTAAAACATGATGAAAACTAAACTATGACTACTTTGTTCATTCTCCCTTCAATCCTTGGGTTTAATAGCATCAGAAATGAGTTGGATTGGGGGTGTACGAAATTGTGATCATCAACAATGGCGCCAAAGACTTGATGCTCTCAAACGTGAATCACACTTTGTCACAACTTCGCACAACTAACCAGCAAGTGCACTGGGTCATCCAAGTAATAAATCTTACGTGAGTAAGGGTCGACCCCACGGAGATTGTCGGCTTGAAGCAAGCTATAGTCACCTTGTAAATCTCAGTCAAGCGGATTCAAATGGTTATGGTGAATTGATAATAAAAATATAAATAAAATATAAACTAGGATAGAGATACTTATGTAATTCATTGGTGAGAATTTCAGATAAGTGTATAGAGATGCTTTCGTTCCTTCTGAACCTCTGCTTTCCTGCTGTCTTCATCCAATCATTCCTACTCCCTTCCATGGCAAACTTAGGAAGGGCATCACCGTTGTCAATGGCTATATGCCGTCCTCTCAGTGAAAATGGTCCAAAATGCACTGTCACCGCACGGATATTCATCTGTCGGTTCTCGATCATACTGGAATAGGATTCAGTCATCCTTTTGCATCTGTCACTACGCCCAGCACTCGCCAGTTTGAAGCTCGTCACAGCCATCCCTTCCCAGATCCTACTCAGAATACCACAGACAAGGTTTAGACTTTCCGGATCTCAAGAATAGCCGCCAATAATTCTAGCCTATACCACGAAGACTCTGATCTCATGGAATAGAAGGCTCGGTTGTTAGGCGAGGCAACCATGCGTCATGAACCAGAAGGCTAAGAGATATGCACTTAAGCGATTGCAAGTAGAACGGAGGTGGTTGTCAAGCACACGTTCATAGGTGAGAATGATGATGAGTGTCACGGATCATTACCTTCCTCAGGTTGAAGAACAAGTGTATATCTTAGATAAGAAATAGGCTTGAGTTGAATAGAAAAACAATAGTACTTTACTATAATTCATGAGGAACAGCAGAGCTCCACACCTTAATCTAAGGTGTGTAGAAACTCTACCGTTGAAAATACATAAGAACAAGGTCCAGGCATGGGCGAGAGGCCAGCCTCTATGATCTCAGAACTAAACGTCCAAAGATGTTCCAAAAGATCTAAATACAATAGTAAAAAGTCCTATTTATGCTAAACTAGTTACTAGGGTTACAGAGATAAGTAAATGATGCAGAAATCCACTTCCGGGACCCACTTGGTGTGTGCTTGGGCTGAGCATTGAAGCTTTCACATGGAGAGGTCTTTCTTGGATTTAAACGCCAGTTTATAACCTATTTCTGGCATTTAACTCCACTTTGCAACCTGTTTCTGGCGTTTGACTCCAGAATAGGGCAGGGAGCTGGCGTTGAACGCCAGTTTGTGTCATCTAAACTCGAGCAAAATATGGACTATTATATATTTCCGGAAAGCCCTAGATGTCTACTTTCCAACGCAATTAAGAGCGCTTCATTTGGAGTTCTGTAGCTCCAGAAATTCCACTTTGAGTGTAGGGAGGTCAGAATCCAACAACATCTGCAGTCCTTCTTCAACCTCTGAATCTGATTTTTGCTCAAGTCCCTCAATTTCAGCCAAAAAATACCTGAAATCATAGAAAAACACACAAAATCATAGTAAAGTCCAGAAATATGATTTTTATTAAAAAACTAATAAAAATATACTGAAAACTAATTAAATCATACTAAAAACTATGTAAAAACAATGCCAAAAAGCGTATAAATTATCTGCTCATCACAACACCAAACTTAAATTGTTGCTTGTCCCCAAGCAACTGAAAATCAAAGAGGATAAAAAGAAGAGAATATACTATAAATTCCAAAATATCAATGAAACTTAGCTCCAATCAGATGAGCGGGACTAGTAGCTTTTTGCCTCTTGAATAGTTTTGGCATCTCACTTTTTCCATTGAAGTTCAGAATGATTGGCATCTATAGGAACTTAGGATTTAGATAGTGTTATTGATTCTCCTAGTTTAGTATGTTGATTCTTGAACACAACTACTTTATGAGTCTTGGCCGTGGCCCTAAGCACTTTGTTTTTCAGTATTACCACCGGATACATAAATGCCACAGACACATAACTGGGTGAACCTTTTTAGATTGTGACTCAGCTTTGCTAAAGTCCCCAATTAGAGGTGTCTAGGGTTCTTAAGCACACTCTTCTTTTGCTTTGGACCTCGACTTTAACTACTCAGTCTCAAGTTTTCATTTGACACCTTCACGCCACAAGCACATGGTTAGGGACAGCTTGGTTTAGCTGCTTAGGCCAGGATTTTATTCCTTTAGGCCCTCCTATCCACTGATGCTCAAAGCCTTGGATCCTTTTTATTACCCTTGGCTTTTAGTTTTAAGGGCTATTGGCTTTTTGCTATTGCCTTTTGGTTTAAAGAGCTTTTGGCTTTTTCTGCTTGCTTTTTCTTTTTTTTTCTTTTTTTTTCACCATTTTTCTTTTCTCTCCTTTTTTTGTTCGCAAGCTCTTCTCTATTCACTGCTTTTTCTTGCTTCAAGAATCAATTTTTATGATTTTTCAGATTATCAAATAACATTTTTCCTTTTTCATTATTCTTTCAAGAGCCAACATATTTAACATTCATAAACCACAATTTCAAAAGACATATGCACTGTTCAAGCATTCATTTAGAAAACAAAAAGTATTGTCACCACATCAAAATAATTAAACTAGTTTCGAGGATGAATTCGAAACCCAGTACTTCTTGTTCTTTTGTTTTTAGAACATTTTTCATTTAAGAGAGGTGATGGAGTCATAGGACATTCATAGCTTTAAGACATAGACACTTAGACACCAATTATCATATAGTAAAGACACAAACATAAATAAAACATAAGGCTCAAAAATCGAAAAACAGGAAAATAATAACAAGGAGATTAAGGAGCGGGTCCACCTTAGTGAGGGTGGCGTCTTCCTCTTCTTGAAGAACCAATGGTGCTCTTGAGCTCCTCAATGTCTCTTCCTTATCTTTGTTGTTCCTCTCTTATAGCTCTTTGATCTTCTCTAATCTCATGGAGGATGATGGAGTGCTCTTGGTGCTCCATCCTTAGTTGTCCCATGTTGGAACTTAATTCTCTTGGGGAGGTGTTAATTTGCTCCCAATAGTTTTGTGGAGGAAAGTGCATCCCCTGAGGCATCTCAGGGATTTCATGATGAGGAATTTCCTCATGCTCTGGTTGAGATCCATGCTCTCTTGTTTGCTCCATCCTTTTCTTAGTGATGGACTTATCCTCATCAATGAGAATGTCTCCCTCTATGTCAATCCCAGCCGAATTGCATAGATGGAAAATGAGGTAAGGAAAGGCTAACCTTGCCAAAGTGAAGGACTTGTCAGCCACCTTGTAGAGTTCTTGAGGTATAATCTCATGAACCTCCACTTCCTCCCCAATCATGATACTATGGATCATGATGGCCCGGTCTACAGTAACTTCAGACTGGTTGCTAGTAGGAATGATTGAGCGTTGAATGAACTCCAACCATCCTCTAGCTACAGGCTTAAGGTCCAGTCTTCTCAATTGAACCGGCTTGCCTCTTGAGTCAACCTTCCATTGAGCTCCTTTTACACATATGTCCATGAGGAATTGGTCCAACCTTTGATCAAAGTTGACCCTTCTAGTGTAGGGGCGTGCTTTTTCTTCCATCATTGGCAAGTTGAACGCCAGCCTTACATTTTTCGAACTGAAATCTAAGTATTTCCCCCGAACCATGGTAAGCCAATACTTAGGATTCGGGTTCACACTTTGATCATGGTTCCTAGTGATCCATGCGTTTGCATAGAACTCTTGAACCATTAGGATCTCGACTTGTTGAATGGGGTTAGTGAAAACTTTCCAACCTCTTCTTTGGATCTCAAGTCGGATCTCTGGATACTCATTCTTTTTAAGCTTGAAAGGAACCTCAGGGATCACTTTCTTCTTGGGCACAACTTCATAGAAGTGGTCTTGATGGACCTTTGAGATGAATCTCTCCATCTCCCATGACTCAGAGGTAGAAGCAATTGCCTTCCCTTTCCTCTTTCTTGAGGTTTCTCTGGCCTTAGGTGCCATTAATGGTTATGGAAAAACAAAAAGCTATGCTTTTACTACACCAAACTTAAAATGTTTGCTCGTCCTCGAGCAAAAGAAGAAAGAAAGAAGGAGAAGAAGAAGAAAAATAGAGGAGAGGGAGAGAGGTGTGTATTCGGCCAAGGGGAAGAAGAAAGGGTTGTGTTGTGTGAAAATGAAGAAGGAAATAGGGGTTTATATAGGAGTGGGGGAAGGTTTAGGGTTCGGCCATTAGGGTTGGGTTTAGGAGGGAAAAGAGTTTGAATTTTGGAGGTAAGTGGGGTTTATGGGGAAAAGTGGATGGATGTGAGTGGTGAAGATATGATGGGGAAGAGTGAGTGAGGTGATTGGTGAAGGGTATTTAGGAAAGAGAGTTATGAAAAGGTGTGAAGAGGAGAGAAGAAGTGGTGGGGATCCTGTGGGGTCTACAGATCCTGTGGGGATCCTGTGGGGTCCACAGATCTAGTGGGGCCAAGAACTTAACATCCCTGCTCCAATTAGGCGTGTAAAACGCCCTTGTTGTGCAATCCTGGCGTTTAACGCCAGACTGCTGCTTGTTTCTGGCGTTAAACGCCCAAATGTAGCCTGTTTCTGGCGTTTAAATGTCAAAATGCTCCTCCTCCAGGGTGTGCTATTTTTAATGCTATTTTTCATTCTGTTTTTGATTTTTCAGTAGTTTTTGTGACTCCACATGATCATCAACCTAATAAAACACGAAATAACAAAAAGAAAATAAAATAGATATGATTAAATAATATTAGGTTGCCTCCCAACAAGCACTTCTTTAATGTCAATAGCTTGACAGTGAGCTCTCATGGAGCCTCACAGATAATCAGAGTAAGGTTGAAACCTCCCAACACCAAACTTAGAGTTTGAATGTGGGGGTTCAACACCAAACTTAGAGTTTGGTTGTGGCCTCCCAACACCAAACTTAGAGTTTGACTGTGGGGGCTTTGGTTGACTCTGCAGTGAGAGAAGCTTTTCATGCTTCCTCTCCATAGTTACAGAAGGAGAACCTTGAGTCTTAAACACAAGGTAGTCCTCATTCAGTTGAAGGACCAACTCTCCTCTGTCCACATCAATCACAGCTTTTGCTGTGGCCAGGAAGGGTATTCCAAGGATGATGGATTCATCCTCATCCTTCCCAGTGTCTAGGATTATGAAATCAGCAGGGATGTAAAGGCCTTCAACCTTTACTAACACGTCCTCTACTTATCCATAAGCCTATTTTCTTGAGTTGTCTGCCATCTCTAATGAGATTCTGGCAGCTTGCACCTCAAGGATTCCTAGTTTCTCTATTACAGAGACTGGCATTAAGTTTATTCCTGACCCTAGGTCACACAGAGCCTTCTCAAAGGTCAATGTACCTATGTTACAGGGTATTAAAAATTTACCAGGATCCTGTTTCTTTTGAGGTAGAGTTTGCTGAACCAAGGCATTTAGTTCCTTGATGAGCAATGGAGGTTTATCCTCCCAAGTCTCATTGCCAAATAATTTGGCATTCAGCTTCATGATTGCTCCTAAATATTAAGCAACTTGCTCTTCAGCAATGTCTTCATCTTCTTCAGAAGATGAATAGTCATCAGAGCTCATGAATGGTAAAAGGAGGTTTAATGGAATCTCTACGGTCTCTAGATGAGCCTCAGATTCCTTTGGTTCCTCAAAGGGAAACTCCTTATTGGTCACTGAGCGTCTCAGGAGGTCTTTCTCACTAGGATTCACATCCTCCTCCTTCTCTTTGGGTTCGGCCACACCATGTAAGGCTATGGCCTTGCACTCTCTTTTTGGATTTTCTTCTGTATTGCTTGGGAGAGTACTAGGAGGGATTTCAGTGACCCTTTTACTCAGCTGGCCCACTTGTGCCTCCAAATTTCTAATGGGGGACCTTGTTTCATTCATGAAACTTAAAGTGGCCTTAGATAGATCAGAGACTATATTTGCTAAGCTAGATGGATTCTGCTCAAAATTCTCTGTCTGTTGCTGAGTGGATGATGGAAAAGGCTTGCTATTGCTAAACATGTTTCTTCCACCATTATTAAAGCCTTGTTGGGGCTTTTGTTGATCCTTCCATGAGAAATTTGGATGATTTCTCCATGAGAGATTATAGGTGTTTCCATAGGATTCACCCATGTAATTTACCTATGCTATTGCAGGGTTCTCAGGATCATAAGCTTCTTCTTCAGAAGATGCCTCTTGAGTACTGTTGGATGCAGCTTGCAATCCATT
>NC_029786.2:53001708-53037965 GCF_000816755.2 Arachis ipaensis | reverse complement strand
TTGAGGCTTTAGCTCAAAATTGTTTGCTCCAATGGCAGGGATTGAGATGCTTTTTCCATGTAAATTGGAATTTGGTGCAGTAAAGTCACCAAGCATCTTCCTTGCATTGTTATTATTTTAGGCCATGTCTCCTTCTTTTTCGAAAATTTCAGTCAGATTTTCTCTAGAGAGTTTTGCTTTAGCTTCCCTTAGCTTTCTCTTCAGAGTCCTTTCAGGTTCAGGGTCGTTCAACAAGAATGTTCTTATCCTTGTTCCTGCTCATATGAAAAAGAAGAGAACAGAAAATAATAGGGATCCTCTTTGCCACAGTAGAGAGGTTCCTTTATGTGAGTAGAAGAGAAGAATAAAAGAAGGGGAAGAGAAAAACTCGAACACAGAGAGGAAGATGGTGTTCGAATTTTGGGTGGAAGAGAAGTGTTAGTAGATGAATAAATAAATAGAAAGAGATGAGAGATGAGAGAATAATTCGAAAATTAAACAAAATAAAAATAAAATATTTTTTTGTTTTTAATTTAAAAATTAAAGTTAGAATTCGAAAATTAAAAAGAAAAATTAAATTAAATTAAAATTTAAAACAATTAGTTAATTAAAATGAATTTTGAAAAAGAGGGAACGGATTTTCGAAAATTAGAAAGAGAGAGTTAGTTAGGTAGTTTTGAAAAAGATAAGAATCAAACAAAAAGTTAAGTGGTTAATTGAAAAAGATTTGAAAATCAAATTTTGAAAGGATAAGAAGTTAGAAAAGATTTTGAAATTAATTTTGAAAAAGATTTGAAAAAAAAATTAAAAAGATTAGATTTTAAAAATTAAAGTTGATTACTTGACTAACAAGAAACAAAAAGATAGTATTTTAAAATTTAAAGATTGAACCTTTCTTACTAGGCAAGTAACAAACTTAAAATTTTTGAATCAATCACATTAATTGTTAGCATTAATTTTGAAAATATGAAATAGAAATAAGAAAAAGATTTTGAAAATAAATTTTGAAATTTTCGAAAATATTAAGAAGAAAATTGAAAAAGATTTGATTTTTGAAAAAGATTTGAAAAAGATAGAATTTTTAAATTGAAAATTTGACTTGACTCATAAGAAACAACTAAATTTTAAAAAGTTTTGAAAAAGTCAACTCAAATTTTCGAAATTTATGAGTGGAATAAGGGAAAGATATTTTTTTTATTTTTGAATTTTTAATGATGAGAGAGAAAAACAATAAAAAGACTCAATGCATGAAAGTTTTGGATCAAAACAAATGATGCATGCAAGAACACTATGAATGTCAAGATGAACATCAAGAACACTTTGAATGTCAAGATGAACACCAAGAACTTATTTTTTGAAAATTTTTTTAGAAAAGAAAAACATGCAAGACACCAAACTTAGAAAATTTCAATGTTGAGACACTAATAATTCAAAAATGCATATGAGAAACAAGAAAAGACACAAAACAAGAAATTTTAAAGATCAAACAAGAAGACTTACCAAGAACAACTTGAAGATCATGAAGAATGCAATGCATGAATTTTCAAAAAATGCAAGAAAGAGATAAACATGCAATTGACACCAAACTTATGACTTGACACTAGATTCAAGCAAGAAACATCAAATTATTTTTGGTTTTATGATTTTATAAAAAATTTTTTGCTATTTTTCGAAAATTAATTGGAAAAAGAAAAATAAGGATTTCAAAATTTTTAATAGGAATTCTAGGAATCTTGCAATGTTAGTCTAAAGCTCCAGTCCAGGAATTAGACATGGCTTACTATCTAGTCAAGCTTTCAGTGAAAGCTCCGGTTCAAAACACTAGACATGGCCAATGTCCAGCCAAGCTTTAGCAGATACAAATCAGATATACAACAGCTGATGCTTCATTCAACTTGCTTCTGTGCTGATGAGTGGAAGCCTCGGTCCAAAAGAATTAGACATGGCTTTACAGCCAGCCAGGCTTCAACATGTTTCATCAAACTCTAGAATTTCTTCTTAAAAATTCTGAAGCCATAGAATAATTTATTTTTATATTTTTTTTTGAAAATTTTTCGAAAATAAAAAGAATAAAAACAAAAAGCTTAAAATTAACATAAAATTACCTAATATGAGCAACAAGATGAACCGTCAGTTGTCCAAACTCGAACAATTCCCGGCAACGGCGCCAAAAACTTGGTGCACGAAATTGCGATCATCAACAATGGCGCCAAAGACTTGGTGCTCTCAAACGTGAATCACACTTTGTCACAACTTCGCACAACTAACCAGCAAGTGCACTGGGTCGTCCAAGTAATAAACCTTACGTGAGTAAGGGTTGATCCCACGGAGATTGTCAGCTTGAAGCAAGCTATGGTCACCTTGTAAATCTCAGTCAGGCGAATTCAAATGGTTATGGTGAATTGATAATAAAAATATAAATAAAATATAAACTAGGATAGAGATAATTATGTAATTCATTGGTGAGAATTTCAGATAAGCGTATAGAGATGCTTTCGTTCCTCCTGAACCTCTGCTTTCCTGCTGTCTTCATCCAATCATTCCTACTCCCTTGCATGGCAAGCTTATGCAGGGCATCACCGTTGTCAATGGCTACATCTCGTTCTCTCAATGAAAATGGTCCAAAATGCACTATCACCACACGGCTATCCATCTGTCGGTTCTCGATCATACTGGAATAGGATTCAGTCATCCTTTTGCATCTGTCACTACGCCCAGCACTCGCGAGTTTGAAGCTCGTCACAGCCATCCCTTCCCAGATCCTACTCGGAATACCACAGACAAGGTTTATACTTTTCGGATCTCAAGAATGGCTGCCAATAATTCTAGCCTATACCACGAAGACTCTGATCTCATGGAATGGAAGGCTCGGTTGTCAGGCGAGGAAACCATGCGTCATGAACCAGAAGGCTAAGAGATATGCACTTAAGGGATTGCAAGTAGAACGGAGGTGGTTGTTAGGCACGCGTTCATGGGTGAGAATGATGATGAGTATTACGGATCATCACCTTCCTCAGGTTGAAGAACAAGTATATATCTTAGATAAGAAATAGGCTTGAGTTGAATAGAAAAACAATAGTACTTTGCATTAATTCATGAGGAACAGCAGAGCTCCACACCTTAATCTATGGTGTGTAGAAATTCTACCGTTGAAAATGCATAAGAACAAGGTCCAGGCATGGCCGAGAGGCCAGCCTCTATGATCTCAGAACTAGACGTCCAAAGATGTTCCAAAAGATCTAAATACAATAGTAAAAAGTCCTATTTATGCTAAACTAGTTACTAGGGTTACAGAGATTAGTAAATGATGCAGAAATCCACTTCCGGGGCCCACTTGGTATGTGCTTGGGGTGAGCATTGAAGCTTTCACGTGGAGAGGTCTTTCTTGGAGTTAAATGCCAGTTTATAACCTGTTTCTGGCGTTTAACTCCACTTTGCAACCTGTTTCTGGCGTTTGACTATAGAATAGGGCAGGAGCTGGCGTTGAATGCCAGTTTGCGTCATCTAAACTTGGGCATACTATGAACTATTATATATTTCTGAAAAGCCCTAGATGTCTACTTTCCAACGCAATTGAGAGCGTGTCATTTAGAGTTCTGTAGCTCTAGAAATTCCATTTTGAGTGCAGGGAGGTCAGAATCCAACAGCATCTGCAGTCCTTCTTCAACCTCTGAATCTGATTTTTGCTCAAGTCCCTCAATTTCAGCCAAAAAATACCTAAAATCACAGAAAAACACACAAACTCATAGTAAAATCCAAAAATGTGATTTTTATTTAAAACTAATAAAAATATACTTAAAACTAATTAAATCATACTAAAAACTATGTAAAACAATGCCAAAAAGTATATAAATTATCCGCTCATCAATTGGGCCCAAAATGAGCTACAAATCGCCCCCAACGAGTTGCCCAAAGTGGACCCACGCTGCTCCATCGGCACGCACGCGTACAGTGCACGTCCGCGTCTCTAGATGTCAAGCAACTATGGCAAATTTTATATCATTTCGAAGCCCTGGATGTTAGCTTTCCAACGCAACTAGAACCGTCTCATTTGGACCTCTGTAGCTCAAGTTATGGTTGATTGAGTGCGAAGAGGTCAGGCTTGACAGCTTTACGGTTCCTTCATTTCTTCATGAGTTCTCCCACTTTGCATGCTTTTCTCCTCACTTCTTCCGTCCAATACTTGCCTTATGAACTGAAATCACTCAACAAACATATCAAGGCATCGAATAGAATTAAAGTGAGTTAAATTTAGCTATTTTAAGGCCTAAAAAGCATGTTTTCACACTTAAGCACAATTCTAGGGAGAATTACAAAACCATGCTATTTCATTGAATAAATGTGGGAAAAGGTGATAAAATCCCCCAAATTAAGCACGAGATAAACCACAAAATTGGGGTTTATCAGTCCCTGATTATACCACATATTCTCATAGATCAAAATAGTGGATGGATTATATGTCACCATATCCAATCACCAAAATCCAGATCTACTCAAGTGTGAGAAGGGATTTCAAGCATGGTTTCATGTTTCCTTTTCCAAGGTTTCCATGAAATCCATTTTGCATTCAACCTCTTTCCCAAGATGATTGAACACTAGCATTAAAATGAAATTCTTTCTAGCAAATCAAAGAGAAGATGAAGAGAAGAAGAAATTCACTATCATTAATCCATCAAGTACAACAGAGCTCCCTCTCTCAATGAGAGGGAATTTAGCTACTCATAGCTTAAGAGAAAAGTACAAGAGATGGAAGAGATGATGTGAAAAGTAAATCTAACTATACTTCAACAAAACTACTACTCAACAACCCCTTCTCAGCACTTTCAGGGGTTTTTTATACTACTCCTAGCACTAGAATTAAGAAAATACAAAAGAAAAAAGAAAATTACAACTGGAGGGAAAGAAAAACTCCAAAAATGTGACTTCTCCAGGCTTGGCGTGTGGCTAGCGTTTGAGTGGCGTGCCACACCTAGCCACTGATTTTGGCTTGGCGCACCACGCCCAGCTCCCCAAGTGGCACGCTCCATGCATCAAGCTCCCTTGCGTGCCACACCTTCGAACCCGAGTACCACGTCCAAGGTCTTTTTGAACCTTGGTTAGCCTGGTGTGCCACGCCTTCGAGCCCAAGTGACACGCCCAGGCCTTTCTTAAAGCTTGGTTAGCCCGGCGTGCCACGCTTTCGAGCCCAAGTGGCATGCCCAGGCCTTTTTCTTCTTCTTATCCTCTCTGAAAAGTTGAACTGGCGTGGCACGCCCAGGGACTGGCATGGCACGCCCAGGGACTGGTGTGCCACACCCATTTTGTGCTGCCTCTTCTTTTCTGGAGAGTTGAACTAGCGTGGCACGCCCAGGTTCTGGCGTGCCACGCCCCTTATGTGTTCTTGATTCCTTCTCTGGAGAGTTGAACTAACGTGGCACGCCCAGGGTCTAGCATGCCATGCCCCTTATGTGTGCTTGATCCCTTGGTTGGCGTGCCACGCCCAGAGCTCAAATGGCATGCCCAAGTGAGAAATGATGGCTGGCGTACCACGCCTTCGATACCAAGTGGCACGCCCAGTGAGTGGTTGAGCATTGGCGTACTACGCCAGAGACTCAAGTGGGATGCCCAAGTGATTAATGATAGCTAGCGTGCCACGCCTTCGAAACCAAGTGGCACGCCCAGTGAGTGGTCGAGCATTGGCGTGCCACGCCTAAGAATCAAGTGGCACGCCCAAGTGAGGAATGATAGTTGGCGTGCCACGCCTTCGATACCAAGTGGCACGCCCAAGTGTCTGGCCCTTCACCTCCTTCTTTGGAAAACTGAACTGGCGTGCCACGCCCTGATGTTCAAGTGGCATGCCCATATTGGTTTGTCTCCCTCAAGCTTGGCGTGCCACGCCTAGGTCCTCAAGTGGCACGCCCAGGTCCTCAAGTGGCATGCCCAAGTGCTGGATGAGAGTTGGCGTGCCACGCCTTCGACATCAAGTGGCACGCCCAGGCTTATTCTCTTCTGGCGTGCCACACCCACAAGCTCAAGTGGCACGCCCGATGGTATGCAATGGAGTTGGCGTGCCATGCCCAGCCTGGCGTGCCACGCCCCCTTTGTGGCCTTCAACTTTGCTCTCTGGAAAATGTAAATGGTGTGCCACGCCCATGTTAAAGCTTTGAGAACCTTCTCTGGAAAATACAACTGGCGTGCCACGCCTAGCTCCTGGCATGCCACGCCCACATACTTTCGTGGCGTTTGTTCCAAGTGACACGCCAGTTTCACACGCCCAGCTTTATTTTGTTGTTTTCTTCCTTTTTTGTTATTTTTTTCACCTGAAATTCAGCACAAACCCATTTCAAAGCAATGTACCATAATATTCATCAATTAGTTCATGAAATGCAATGATTTAATGAGATTATTCTCTTTTTATGGTCTTTTTTAGATAAGAAAAAAAGGATAAATGATACAAGTCATCAGTTAGATCAGCTAGTTGCTTAGTAATCATCTTATTATGAGCCATAATTGCTTCCATGTTGTTCAGCTTTATCACTCCTCTATTGTTACTTCTTTCAGAGGTATAGAAATACTCATTATTGCCACTGTCTCAATGACATCAATAGCCTCTTCAATGGTCTTCTTCTTGTTAAGGGAACCTCCAGAAGAGTGGTCCAGAGCCTTTTTCGACTCATATGATAGCCCTTCATAGAAGATATGCAGTTGTACCCACTCGTTGAACATATCCGGGGGACACTTCCTTGTCAAGTCTTTATACCTTTCCCATGCTTCATACAAGGTCTCCCCATCTTATTGTCTGAAAGTCTGGATTTCTGCTCTTAGTCTATTGACTCTTTGTAAAGGATAGAACCTGACGATCGGTTTTTCTATCGATAAAGAAATATAAAAATATGATCGCGTTGTAAGTATATCTTCTAAACCAACAGAAAATCCTTTCGTACAAACGTTTTGGTTGTCACAAGTAACAAACCCCTTTAAAATTGATAACCGAAGTATTTAAACCTCGGGTCGTCTTCTCAAGGAACTGCAGGGAGGTGTTCTTATTATTGGTTATGAGTTTTGTAAATTGGGGGTTTTGAAAGTAAGGAACAAGTAATTTAAATGACAAGTAAAATAAATAAATAACTGTAAAATAAACTCTTGGCAAGGTATGAAAATTCGAAAGTCCTATCCTAGTTACTCCTATGAGAATTGAAGTTAATTCCACTTAGTTAACCTTTACGAAAGCAAGGGAAAGTCAAGTGAACTAATTAGTTAGATTCCCAAGTCCTAGCCAACTCCTAAGGAAAGACTAGAGTTAGTGGAATTCCAGTCAATTAGCCAACATAACAATCAATCACGATAAGTTGATAACTCAAGAGCCTCCAGTTAATCAATTAAAACCAAGATTATAAAAAGAAAAATGGTCCGATGCGCTGTCACTGCATGGCTAATCATCTTGGAGGTTCTCGATCATACTGAAATAGAATTTACTATCCTTTTGCGTTTGTCACTATGCCCAGCACTCGCGAGTTTGGAGTTCGTCACAGTCATTCAATCCTAGAGTCCTACTCGGAATACCACGGACAAGGTTTAGACTTTTCGGACTCTCATGAATGCCGCCATCAATCTAGCTTATACCACGAAGATTCTGATTAAGAGATCTAAGAGATACTCATTCAATCTAATGTAGAACGGAAGTGGTTGTTAGGCACGCGTTCATAGGGAATGATGATGATTGTCACGTTCATCATATTCAGGTTGAAGTGCGAATGAATATCTTAGAAGCGAAATAAGATGAATTGAATAGAAAACAGTAGTACTTTGCATTAATCTTTGAGGAACAGCAGAGCTCCACACCTTAATCTATGGAGTGCAGAAACTCTACCGTTGAAAATACATAAGTGATAATGGAGTTCATTAGTCTCGGCCCCAGAGGGGAACCGGAGTAACCAAGACTACTAATACAATGATAAAAAGTTCTATTTATAATAAACTAGTCACTAGGGTTTACAGAAGTAAGTAATTGATGCATAAATCCACTTCCGGGGCCCACTTGGTGTGTGCTTGGGCTGAGCTTGAATGTTACACGTGTAGAGGTCCTTCTTGGAGTTGAACGCCAGCTTTTGTGCCAGTTTGGGCGTTGAACTCCACTTTGCAGCTTGTTTCTGGCGCTGGACGCCAGAATTGGGCAGAGAGATGGCGTTGAACGCCAGTTTTAGTCGTCTAAACTTGGACAAAGTATGGACTATTACATATCTAGTGTTATTGATTCTCCTAGTTTAGTATGATGATTCTTGAACACAGCTATTTTATGAGTCTTGGCCGTGGCCCTAAGCACTTTGTTTTCCAGTATTACCACCAGATACATAAATGCCACAGACACATAATTGAGTGAACCTTTTCAGATTGTGACTCAGCTTTGCTAAAGTCCCCAATTAGAGGTGTCCAGGGTTCTTAAGCACACTCTTTTTTTTTTTTGCTTTGGACCTTGACTTTAACTGCTCAGTCTCAAGTTTTCACTTGACACCTACACGCCACAAGCACATGGTTAAAGACAGCTTGGTTTAGCCGCTTAGACCAGGATTTTATTCCTTTAGGCCCTCCTATCCACTGATGCTCAAAGCCTTGGGATCCTTTTTATTTATCCTTGCCTTTTGGTTTTAAGGGTTATTGGCTTTTTGCTCTTGCCTCTTGGTTTTAAGAGCTTTTGGCTTTTTTTGCTTGCTTTTCTTTTTCTTTCTATTTTTTTTTCTGCAAGCTTTGTTCTTTGCTGCTTTTTCTTGCTTCAAGAATCATTTTTATGATTTTTCAGATTATCAAATAACATGTCTCCTTGTCATCATTCTTTCAAGAGCCAACATATTTAACATTCTTAAACAACAACTTCAAAAGACATATGCATTGTTCAAGCATTCATTCAGAAAACAAGAAGCATTGTCACCACATCAATATAATTAAACTAAGTTCAAGGATAAATTTAAAACTCATGTACTTCTTGTTCTTTTGGATTAAAACATTTTTCACTTTAAGAGAGGTGATGGATTCATAGGACATTCATAACTTTAAGACAAAGTTACTAACTACTAATGATCATGTAATGAAGACACAAACATGGATAAGCACTTAACATAGAAAACGAAAAACAGAGAAAGTAGGAACAAGGAATGAGTCCACCTTAGTGATGGTGGCGTTTCCTTCTTGAGGAACCAATGATGTCCTTGAGCTCTTCTATGTCTCTTCCTTGTCTTTGTTGCTCCTCCCTCATTGCTTTTTGATCTTCTCTTATTTCATGAAGGATGATGGAGTGCTCTTGATGTTCCACCCTTAGTTGTCCCATATTAATTCTCCTAGGGAGGTGTTGATTTGCTCCCAAAAATTCTGTGGAGGAAAGTGCATCCCTTGAGGTATCTCAGGGATTTCTTGATGATAAGCTTCTTCATGTGCCTGTTGAGATCCATGAACGTGCTCTCTTGTTTGCTCCATCCTTTTCTTAGTGATGGGCTTGTGAGATAAATCTTTCCATCTTCTATGGCTCAGAGGTGGAAGCAATTGTCTTCCCTTTCCTCTTTCTTGAGGTTTCTCTGGCCTTAGGTGCCATTAATAGTTATGGAAAAACAAAAAAAAAGCTATGCTTTTACCACACCAAACTTAGAATGTTGCTCGCCCTCGAGCAAGAGAAGAAAGAATGGATGAAGAAGAAGAAGAAGTGGAGGAGAGGAAGAAGGGTAGTGTTTCGGCCAAGAAGGGGAAGAGAGGGTCATGTGGTGTGAAAATGAAGAAGAATGGAGGGCTTTATATAGTGGGGGGAGAGGGTGTTAAGTCGGCCATTTAGGGTGGGTTGGGTAGGAAATTGATT
The DNA here is from genome assembly GCF_000816755.2 of Arachis ipaensis. NCBI lineage: Eukaryota > Viridiplantae > Streptophyta > Magnoliopsida > Fabales > Fabaceae > Arachis > Arachis ipaensis. Next base: position 53,028,166 of record NC_029786.2, on the reverse strand, counting down.
TTGAATTTTGAAGGTAGGTGGAGTTTATGAGGTAGGTTTATGGGGAGGAGTGGATGGATGTGAGTGGTGAAAGGGTAATAGGGAAGAGAGATTATGGGATTGTGTGAAAGAGGGGTGAGAAGAAGTGAGTGGAGGTAGGTGGGGATCCTGTGGGGTCCACAGATCTGAGATGATCCTGTGGGGTCCACAGATCCTGAGGTGTTCAAGGATTTACAACTTTGCACCAAATTAGGCATGTAAAATGCCCTTGCACACAACTCTGGGTGTTCAGCGCCAGGTTGGTGCCCATTTTGGGCGTTCAACGCCCATTTGTTGCCCATTTCTGGCGTTGAACGCCAGAACCATGCTTGTTATGGGCGTTCAGCGCCAGCTCTTCTCCAGGGTGTAATTCTGGCATTCAGCGCCCAGATGCTGCCCATTTTGGGCGTTCAGCGCCAGAACCATGCTCTGTTCTGGCGTTGAACGCCAGACAGGTGCTTCCTCCAGGGTGTGATTTTTCTTCCGCTGTTTTTGATTCTGTTTCTAAATTTTTCGTTTATTTTGTGACTCCACATGATCATGATCCTAAGAAAACATGAAAAACAAAAATAAAATTAGATAAATAAACATTGGGTTGCCTCCCAACAAGCGCTTCTTTAATGTCAATAGCTTGACAGTGGGCTCTCATAGAGCCTTACGGATGTGCAGAGCTTTGTTGAGACCTCCCAACACCAAACTTAGAGTTTGGTTGTGGCCTCCCAACACCAAACTTAGAGTTTGACTGTGGGGGCTTTGGTTGACTCTGCTTTGAGAGAAGCTTTTTCTGCTTCCTGTCCATGGATGCAGAGAGAGATCCTTGAGTTGTAAACACAAGATTGTCCTTATTTAATTAAAGGATCAATTCTCCTCTGTCCACATCAATCACAGCTCTTGCTGTGGCTAGGAAAGGTCTTCCTAGGATGATGGATTCATCCTCTTCCTTTCCAGTATCCAGGACTATCAAATCAGCAGGGATGTAAAGGCCTTCAACCTTTACTAACACGTCCTCTACTTGTCCATAAGTCTGTTTTCTTGAATTGTCTGCCATCTCTAATGAGATTTTAGCAGCTTACACCCCATAGATTCCCAGTTTCTCTATTACAAAGAGGGGCATAAAGTTTATCCCTGAACCAAGGTCACACAGAGCCTTAAAGATCATGGTGCCTATGGTACAAGGTATTATGAACTTTCCAGGATCCTGTTTCTTCTGAGACAATGTCAGTTGATCCAGATCACTTAGTTCATTGGTGAACAAGGGAGGTTCATCTTCCCAAGTCTCAATACCAAATAATTTGGCATTTAGCTTCATGATTGTACCAAGGAACTTGGCAGCTTGCTCTTCAGTAACATCTTCATCTTCTTCAGAAGAGGAATACTCATCAGAGCTCATGAATGGCATAAGGAGGTTCAATGGAATCTCTATGGTCTCTAGATGAGCCTCAGAGTCCTTTGGTTCCTCAGAGGGAAGCTNTTGGGTGATTTCTCCATGATGGATTGTAGGTGTTTCCATATGGTTCACCCATGTATTTTAACTCTGCTATTGCAGGGTTCTAGTCTATGTCACAGTAAAGAGGTTCCTTATTGTTAGTAGAAGAAGAAAAGGAATAGGGGTGAAGAAGAATGAAGAATCCAAACACAAAGGTGATGATAGGAACAGAGATGTGAGATGAAGAGAAGTGTTAGTAGATGAATAAATAAATAAAAGGGGATGAGAGGAGGAGAGAATTTTCGAAAATAATTTTTGAAAAAGAGTTAGTGATTTTCGAAAATAGTTTTTGAAAAAGGTTAGTAGTTTTTTGAAAATTCAAAATAAAAAATAAAATAATTAGTCTAATTAAAAAGAAATTTTGAAAAAGAGGGAAGATTTTTTCGAAAATTAGAGAGAGAGAGTTAGTTAGGTAGTTTTGAAAAAGGTAGGAAACAAACAAAAAGTTAGTTAGTTGAAACAAATTTGAAAATCAATTTTGAAAAGATAAGAAGTTAGGAAGTTAGAAAAGATATTTTGAAAATCAAATTTTTGAAAAAGATAAGATAAGAAGATATTTTTGAAAAGATATGATTGAAATTAGTTTTGAAAAAGATTTGATTTTTAAAATCACAATTAATGACTTGATTCACAAGAAATCACAAGATATGATTCTAGAACTCAGTTTGAATCTTTCTTAACAAGCAAGTAACAAACTTGAAATTTTTGAATCAAAACATTAATTGATGATGTTATTTTCGAAAATTATGAGATAAAATTAAGAAAAAGATTTTTGAAAAATATTTTTATAATTTCGAAAATAACTAAGAAAAATGAAAAAGATTTGATTTTTGAAAAAGATTTTGAAAATGATAAGATTTTTAAACTGAAAATTTGATTCGACTCATAAAAACAACTAGATTTTAAAAATTTTTGAAAAAGTCAAATCTAATTTTCGAAATTTTAAGAGAGAAAAAGGGAAAGATTTTTTTTTATTTTTGAATTTTTATGATGAGAGAGAAAAACAAGAAAAATGATGCAATGCATGAAAGTTATGGATCAAACCAATGAATGCATGCAAGAATGCTATGAATGTCAAGATGAACACCAAGAACACTATGAAGATCATGATGAACATCAAGAACACATTTTTGAAAAATTTTTGATGCAAAGAAAACATGCAAGACACCAAACTTAGAATTCTTTAATTCTTAGACATAAAGAATTCAGGAATGCATATGAAAAACAAGAAAAGACACAAAACATGCAAATGTAAAGATCAAACAAGAAGACTTACCAAGAACAATTTGAAGATCATGAAGAACACTATGAATGCATGAATTTTTTTTCGAAAAATACAAGATGAACATGCAATTGACACTAAACTTATAACATGACTCAAGACTCAAACAAGAAACACAAAAAATATTTTTGATTTTTATGATTTTCTAATTTTTTTGTATTTTTTCAAAAATTATTTGAAAAACAAAAATAAGGATTCCAAAATTTTTAATATAAATTCCAGGAATCTAGCATTCTTAGTCTCAAGCTCCAATCAAAGGGTCAGGCATGGCTTAATAGCCAGCCAAGCTCTAGCATGTAAATTACATCCATTGAGGTGATTAGTTGAAGACCAGTCCCAAAGCAGTTTGGGTATGGCTTTACAGCCAGATAGGATTCAACATGTTTCATGAAACACTAGAATTCATTCTAAAAAATTCTGAAGAAAAATATTTTTTTGAAAACACATTTTTTTTTCCGAAAACAGGTGAGAAATTTTTGAAAGGTTTTTGAAAAATTTTTGAAAATGAAACAAAAAGAAAATTACCTAATCTGAGCAACAAGATGAACCGTCAGTTGTCCAAACTCGAACAATCCCCGGCAACGACGCCAAAAACTTGGTATGCGAAATTGTTACTCAAGTTGTGAATTATTGTTCGAAATTGATTCCCTGGCGATGGCACCAAAAACGGATGCACAGAACCATGGTCTAAACATATCTTCACAACTTTGCATAACTAACCAGCAAGTGCACTGAGTCGTCCAAGTAATAAACCTTACGTGAGTAAGGGTCAATCCCACGGAGATTGTTGGTATGAAGCAAGCTATGGTCACCTTGTAAATCTCAGTCAGGCGGATATAAAATAGTTATGGAGTTTTCGAAATTAATACTAAAATAAGGATAGGAATACTTATGTAAATCATTGGTGAGAATTTCAGATAAGAGTATGGAGATGCATTCATTCCTCTGAACCTCAGCTTTCCTGCTATCTTCATCCAATCAATCTTACTCCTTTCTATGGCTGGCTTTATGTAAGGATGTCACCGGTGCCAATGGCTACTTTCAATCCTCTCGGGAAAATGGTCCAAATGCTCTGTCATAGCACGGCTAATCGTCTGGAGGCATCACCCTTGTCGTTGGTTGCATCCTATTCCTCTCTGTGAAAATAATCCGATGCGCTGTCACTGCATGGCTAATCATCATGGAGGTTCTCGATCATACTGGAATAGAATTTACTATCCTTTTGCGTCTGTCACTACGCCCAGCACTCACAAGTTTGGAGTTCATCACAGTCATTCAATCCCAGAGTCCTACTCAGAATACCACGGACAAGGTTTAGACTTTCCGGACTCTCATGAATGCCGCCATCAATCTAGCTTATACCACGAAGATTCTGATTAAGAGATCTAAGAGATACTCGTTCAATCTAATGTAGAACAGAAGTGGTTGTCAGGCACGCGTTCATAGGGAATGATGATGATTGTCACGTTCATCATATTCAGGTTGAAGTGCGAATGAATATCTTAGAAGCGAAATAAGATGAATTGAATAGAAAACAGTAGTACTTTGCATTAATCTTTGAGGAACAGCAGAGCTCCACACCTTAATCTATAGAGTGCAGAAACTCTACCATTGAAAATACATAAGTGATAATGGAGTTCATTGGTCTCGGCCCCAGAGGGGAACCGGAGTAACCAAGACTACTAATACAATGATAAAAAGTTCTATTTATAATAAACTAGTCACTAGGGTTTACAGAAGTAAGTAATTGATGCATAAATCCACTTCTGGGGCCCAGTTGGTGTGTGCTTGGGCTGAGCTTGAATGTTACACGTGTAGAGGTCCTTCTGGGAGTTGAACGCCAGCTTTTGTGCCAGTTTGGGCGTTGAACTCCACTTTGAAGCTTGTTTCTGGCGCTGGACGCCAGAATTGGGCAGAGAGCTGGCCTTGAACACCAGTTTGCGTCGTCTAAACTTGGACAAAGTATAAACTATTATATATTGCTGGAAAGCCCTGGATGTGTACTTTCTAACGCAATTGGAAGCGCGCCATGTTGAGTGCTGTAGCTCCAGAAAATCCATTTTGAGTGCAAGGAGGTCAGAATCCAACAGCATCAGCAGTCCTTCTTCAACCTCTGAATCTGATTTTTGCTCAAGTCCCTCAGTTTTAGCCAGAAAATACCTGAAATCACAGAAAAACACACAAACTCATAGTAAAGTCCAGAAATGTGAATTTAACATAAAAACTAATGAAAACATCCCTAAAAGTAACCAGATTCTACTAAAAATATACTAAAAACAATGCCAAAAAGCGTATAAATTATCCGCTCATCAATAACTCAAGAGCCTTCAGTTAATCAACTAAAGCAAAGAATATAAAAAGCTAAACAAGAATCATAAATCTGAAATACCTCAATTGCATTAATAAGAGAAAATCAATCTAAACATAGAGAGTTCATAAGTCAATTTGGCAACATAAGTAATTAAATGATAGCATTAAAGTATCTGAAAGTAAAAGAGAAATATAAAGTAAGAGAAATATTGAACCTGATGAAGAGTTGAAATCCTAAATCCTTTAAGAGGAATCCTAATCCTAAAACCTAAGAGAGAGGAGAGAACCTCTCTCTCTAAAAACTACATCTAAATTGTGAAAAGTGAATAATAATCGACCTCCTTATGAATGGATGCATTCTCCCACTTTATAACCTCTAATCTGTGCTTTCTGTACTTGGATCTGGGCTAAAAAGGGTTTCAGAAATCGCTGGGAGCGTTTTCTATAGTTTCTGGTGCGTGGCATCTGTCACGAGTCCGCGTAGGTCACGCGGTCGCGTCATCTGGGAGTTTTCCTTATCACGTGTTCGCTTCGGTCACGCGTACGCGTCATCTGCGTTCTGCTCAAGGCGCGCGTCCGCGTTAGTCACGCGTTCGCGTCACTACCTTTTCGCGCTAGGCACGCGGCTGCGTCGTCCATGCGTTCGCATCGCTGCCAGTTTCTTCAAAAACTCCATTTTGTGCTTTCCTTCCATTTTTGTATGTTTCCTTTCCATCCTTTAAATCATTCCTGCCTTAGGAGATCTGAAAATACTCAACACACAAATCACGGCATCGAATGGTAATAAAAGGTAATTAAAATAATTATTTTTAAAGCATAGGAAAAATGTTTTTCACATATATCACATAATAAGGAAGGGAAAATAAAACCATGCAATTTCACATGAATAAGTGGGTGAAGGGTTGAATAAATCAATTAAATTGAGCACAAAATATATCATGAAATATAGGTTTATCAGAACCTTGCCAAGAATTTGTTGACTACATCTTCCCAAGTTGTGAGGCTCTCTTTAGGAAATGATTTTAGCCACTTAGATGCCTTGTCCCTGAGAGAGAATGGGAACAAGAGCAGTCTATAAGTGTTTGGATGAACTCCATTTGACTTTACAGTATCACAAATTCTTAGAAATGTAAAGAGATGCTGATTAGGGTCTTCTTGGGCACCTCCTCCAAATGAACAATTGTTTTGGACGAAAGTAATGAGCTGTGGCTTCAATTCGAAGTTATTGGCATAATTGTTGGTTTGAGAATGCTGCTTCCACAATTTCCAGGATTGGGGTTGATGTAGGACCCTTGCACTCTTCTCTCTTGTGGAGTATGATTAGCTACACCTTCTCCAGCATGGTTAAGTACCTCTTCCTCTATAGCAAGATTTAGATCCTCTTCCAACTCTTCTTCTCCAACCACTCCCTTGCCTCTTGCTTCCCTCCTTAATCTAAGGAAGGTCCTCTCAGGTTCACTATCAAAAGAGGTTGAAGCTCCTCTTCTACCTGTCATGCACTCAGCAAACATAGGCAAACAGCAAGTGAAATTTTAAAAGCTCATACATTAATTTTAAATTTGAAATTTTTGACCCATGTGCATTGACTCTTTTTATTTTATATTTTGGGAAATTTCTTTGTGTATTTTCTTAATTAAATAATGTAAAAATACTTTTTTCTCTCTTTTTTTTTTAAATCAATGCACATGGTAATTCCATTGTTTTGATCTCACATGAGCATGCTTCCCAAATTTTTGTTTTTGAAATAGCTTACTCTTTTTAAATTCCTACTTTGTTTCTATCATCCCATGTTCCCATAAAATTCCCCACACTTAAACAATACACAATTTCTATCTTAAGCTAACTAAGGATTCAATTTGGGATTTTTATTTTGTTTTTCTGCTTAAGGCTAGTAATGTGGTTTATAGAGCAAGAGGGGATTAAAAAACTCAAGGAGGCTAACAAGGGTGATTTAAAAGGTAGGCTAATTTGGGATAAGTGAGGAAAAATTCAAATGATGGCCTCAATCATCTCTTGGTATGTATCTATATTCTATAATTGGACATATAGATTAAAACAAAGTAAAGAACATCAGAATGAAAAAGAAGGGTAAAACACACAGGAATAAAATTTATGGTCTGAATGCAACCATACAATTAAGCTCAAAACTCACAGGCTGTGTGTTCTCCAGCTCGAAAATCATATATCAGTTATACATGTCATGCAAGTAAAAATTAAGAGTTCCCATTATTCTCAATGTAAATCTTAGGGTAGCCTTTAAAATCTTAGTGTTGTTCCTTGATGAAATGTTGTTAACTAACTAACATGTAATGCTATATATATACAAGGTGTGTGGATTGTTTTAATTTACTAAGATTTCTAGTTTACTCCTTTTATTTTCAATTAAATCAAACTATTATATGCTAAAAGGGTAAACTATACTAATGAATCCACATATTCTATAATTAATAAGTTTAGAATTGCAAACTAAACTAAATGGCTAAAATATGAACTAAAGTGCAAAATGCGGAAAATAGGGTAGAAATACAACAAAAGAACAATGTATAAGTACTGAAAAATAAAAATAAAAACAAAAATACAGGAAAATAACAAAATAAGATAAAAGAGTCTGTAGTGGTTCACCAAAAAGATACGCCAGGGATGGCGACCTCCCCACACTTAAAGTAAAGCATCGTCCTCGATGCTCACTCAAGCTGGGTGTGAAGGAGTGTCATCACCGGAGGGATGGGCTGCTGGAGTCTCGGTGGTGGCCAGAAGGTCTGCAGACTGGATGAGGGTAGGAGGATCTGTCTGCTACAGTGGAGGCTCTGACTGTATAGGAATCTCTGGGTCTGCAGCTGATGAGCGGATAATTTATACGCTTTTTGGCATTGTTTTTACATAGTTTTTAGTATAATTTAGTTAGTTTTCAGTATATTTTTATTAGGTTTTAAATAAAAATCACATTTCTGGACTTTACTATGAGTTTGTGTGTTTTTCTGTGATTTCATGTATTTTCTGGCTGAAATTGAGGGACTTGAGCAAAAATCAGATTCAGAGGTTAAAGAAGGACTGCAGATGCTGTTGGATTCTGACCTCCCTACACTCAAAGTGGATTTTCTCGAGCTACAGAACTCCAAATGATGCGCTCTCAATTGCGTTGGAAAGTAGACATCCAGGACTTTCTAGCAATATATAATAGTTCATACTTTGTCCGAGTTTAGATGACTCAAACTGGCGTTCAACGCCAGTTCCATGCTGCATTCTGGAGTTAAACGCCAGAAACAGGTTACAAAGTGGAGTTAAACGCCAGAAACAGGTTACAAACTGGCGTTCAACTCCAAGAGAAGCCTCTACACGTGTAAAGCTCAATGCTCAGCCCAAGCACACACCAAGTGGGCCCCGGAAGTGGATTTCTGCATCATTTACTCATTTCTGTAAACCCTAGTAGCTAGTTTAGTATAAATAGGACTTTTTTATTATTGTATTCAAAGTCTTGGTTATTCCGGTTCCCCTCTGGGGCCGAGACCAATGAACTCCATTATCACTTATGTATTTTCAACGGTAGAGTTTCTACACACCATAGATTAAGGTGTGGAGCTCTACTATTCCTCATGAATTAATGCAAAGTACTATTGTTTTTCTATTCAATTCAAGCTTATTCCTATTCTAAGATGTTCATTCGCACCCAAGAACATGATGAATGTGATGATTATGTGATGCTCATCATCATTCTCACTTACGAATGCGTGCCTGACAAACACTTCCGTTCTACATGCAAACAAGCTAGAATGAGTATCTCTTAGGTATCTAATACAAGGGACCGAGTTCGAGATATTAGAATCTTTGTGGTATAAGTTAGAACCCATGGACGGCCATTCTTGAGATCCGGAAAGTCTAAACCTTGTCTACGGTATTCCGAGTAGGATCTGAGAAGGGATGGCTGTGACGAGCTTCAAACTCGCGAGTGCTGGGCGTAGTGACAGACGCAAAAGGATAGTAAATCCTATTCCAGTATGATTGAGAACCGACAGATGATTAGCCATGCAGTGACAGTGCATTGGACCATTTTCACAAAGAGGATGGGATGTAGCCATTGACAACGGTGATGCCCTACATACAGCTTGCCATGGAAGGGAGTAGGAATGATTGGATGAAGACAGCAGGAAAGCAGAGGTTCAAGAGGAACGAAAGCATCTCTATACGCTTATCTGAAATTCTCACCAATGAATTACATAAGTATCTCTATCCTATTTTATATTTTAATTATGTTATAATTGTCAATTCACTATAACCATTTGAATCCGCCTGACTGAGATTTACAAGGTGACCATAGCTTGTTTCAAGCCGATAATCTCCGTGGGATTGACCCTTACTCACGTAAGGTTTATTACTTTGACGACCCAGTGCACTTGCTGGTTAGTTGTGCGAAGTTGTGACAAAGTGTGATTCACGTTTGAGAGCACCAAGTCTCTGGCACCATTGTTGATGATCGCAATTTCGCATACCAAGTTTTTGGCGCCGTTGCTGGGGATTGTTCGAGTTTGGACAACTGACGGTTCATCTTGCTGCTCAGATTAGGTAATTTTATTTTAATTTTAAGCTTTTTGTTTTTATTATTCTTTCCGAAAAAAATAAAATAAATATTTTCAAAAATATATTTTTATTCAGAATTTTTAAGAATGAATTCTAGTGTTTCATGATGATCTGTTGAATCTTGGCTGGCTGTAAGCCATGTCTAATCTTTTGGACCGGGGTTTCAACTTATCATCACAAGAGCTTGTTGATCTTCACCCATTTGGCAGTTACACATATAGTTGTTGTATACATGGGAGGTATCAATATCTGCTGAAGCTTGGCTGGCCATTGGCCATGTCTAGTGTTTTGGACCGGAGCTTTCACTGAAAGCTTGGCTGGCTAGTAAGCCATGTCTAATTCCTGGACTGGAGCTTTAGAATAGCATTGCAAGATTCTTGGAATTCTCATTAAAAATTTTGAAATCCTTATTTTTCTTTTTCCAATTAATTTTCGAAAAATACCAAAAAAATTAATAAAATCATAAAACCAAAAATAATTTTGTGTTTCTTGTTTGAGTCTTGAGTCAAATTTTAAGTTTGGTGTCAATTGCATAATTTTATAATTTCTTGCATTTTTCGAAAATGTGTTCTTCATGATCTTCAAGTTGTTCTTGGTAAGTCTTCTTGTTTGATCTTTAAAATTTCTTGTTTTGTGTCTTTTCTTGTTTTTCATATGCATTATTGAATTCTTAATGTCTCAACATTAAAAATTTCTAAATTTGGCGTCTTGCTTGTTTTTCTTTTCTTAAAATTTTCAAAAAAATATGTTCTTGATGTTCATCTTGACATTCAAAGTGTTCTTGGTGTTCATCTTGACATTCAAAGTGTTCTTGCATGCATTAGTTGTTTTGATTCATAATTTTTATGTTTTGCTTCAATTTTGTTTTTCTCTCTCATCATTAAAATTCAAAAAAAAAATATCTTTTCCTTTTCTACTCATAAATTTTCGAAAATTTGAGTTGACTTTTTCAAAAAATTTTAAAATCTAGTTGTTTCTTATGAGTCAAATCAAATTTTTAATTTAAAAATTCTACCTTTTTCAAATCTTTTTCATTTTTCTTTTATGATTTTCAAAAATTTCAAATTGATTTTTAAAAATCTTTTTCTTATTTTATTTCATAATTTCAAAACCTTTACTAACAATTAATGTGATTGATTCAACAATTTCAAGTTGTTACTTGCCTATTAAGAAAGATTCAATCTTTAAATTTTAAATTCATATCTTTTCTATTTCTTGATAGTCAAGTAATCAACTTTAATTTTCAAAATCAAATCTTTCTAAATTTCTTTTTCAAATCTTTTTCAAAATAAGTTTCAATCACATCTTTTTCAAAATCAATTTCAAAATCTTTTCTAACTTCTTATCTTTTCAAAAAATTGATTTTCAAATCTTTTTCAATTAACTACTTGACTTTTTGATTGGTTTTAAAAGTTTACTATTTTAATCATATCTTTATCAAAACTACCTAACTAACTCTCTCTTTCTAATTTTCGAAAATTCCTTCCCTCTTTTTCAAAATTCCTCTTTAATTAACTAATTGTTTTAAACTTTAATTTAATTTCATTTCATTTTTCTTTTTTTTTTAATTTTTGAATTTTCACTTTAATTTTAAATTAAAAATAAAAATTTTTTATTTTAATTTGTTTAATTTTCAAAATTCTCTCTCTCACCTCCTTCTATTTATTTATTCATCTACTAACACCCCTCTTTCACCCAAGAATTCGAACTTATTCCTCTCCCTTGTGTTTGGATTCTTATCTTTTCTTTCCTCCATTATTCTCTTCTTATACTTACATAAGGAATCTCTATACTTTGACATAGAGGATTCCATATTTTCTGTTCTCTTCTTTTTCATATGAGCAGGAACAAGGATAAGAACATTCTTGTTGAAGCTAATCCTGAACCTGAAAGGACTCTGAAGAGGAAGCTAAGGGAAGCTAAAGCACAACTCTCTGGAGAAAATCTAACAGAAATTTTCGAAAAAGAAGGAGACATGGCCGAAAATAATAATGCAAGGAAGATGCTTGGTGACTTTACTGCACCAAATTCTAATTTACATGGAAGAAGCATCTCAATCCCTGCCATTGGAGCAAACAATTTTGAGTTGAAACCTCAATTAGTTTCTCTGATGCAACAGAATTGCAAGTTTCATGGACTTCCATCAGAAGATCCTTTTTCATTTCTTAACTGAATTCTTGCAAATCTGTGATACTATCAAGACCAATGGGGTTGATCCCGAGGTCTACAGGCTTATGCTTTTCCCATTTGCTATAAGAGACAGAGCTAGAATATGGTTGGACTCTCAACCTAAAGACAGCCTGAACTCTTGGGATAAGCTGGTCACGGCTTTCTTAGCCAAGTTCTTTCCTCCTCAAAAGCTTAGTAAGCTTAGAGTGGATGTTCAAACCTTCAAATAGAAAGAAGGTGAGTCCCTCTATGAAGCTTGGGAGAGATACAAGGAACTGACCAAAAAGTGTCCTTCTAACATGCTTTCAAAATGGACCATCCTGAATATATTCTATGATGGTCTGTCTGAATTATCTAAAATGTCATTGGACCATTCTGCAGGTGGATCCATTCACCTAAAGAAAACGCCTGTAGAAGCTTAAGAACTTATTGACATGGTTGCAAATAACCAGTTCATGTACACTTCTGAAAGGAATCCTGTGAGTAATGGGACGCCTATGAGGAAGGGAGTTCTTGAAATTGATACTCTGAATGCCATATTGGCTCAGAACAAAATATTGACTCAGCAAGTCAATATGATCTCTCAGAGTCTGAATAGATTGAAGGAATCATCCAACAGTACTATAGAGTCATCTTCTGAAGAAGAAACTTACGATCCTGCTGAGTAAAAGAGTCACTAAAACTCCTCCTAGTACTCTCCCAAGCAATACAGAAGAAAATCCAAAGAGAGAGTGCAAGGCCATTGACTTGACCATCATGACCGAACCTACAAGAGAGGAGGAGGACGTGAATCCTAGTGAGGAAGACCTCCTGGGACGTTTAGTGGCCAACAAGGAGTATCCCTTTGAGGAACCAAAGGAATCTGAGGCTCATCTAGAGACCATAGAGATTCCATTGAACCTCCTTCTACCCACACTGGGAAGGATGAGGATAAATCCATCATCCTTGGAAGACCCTTCCTAGCCACAGCAAGAGCTGTGATTGATGTGGACAGAGGAGAATTGGTCCTTCAACTGAATGAGGACAACCTTGTGTTTAAAACTCAAGGATCTCCTTATGTAACTATGGAGAGGAAGCATGAAAAGCTTCTCTCACTGCAGAGTCAACCAAAGCCCCCACAGTCAAACTCTAAGTTTGGTGTTGGGAGGTCCCAACCTTGCTCTGATTATCTGTGAGGCTCTATGAGAGCTCACTGTCAAGCTATTGACATTAAAGAAGCGCTTGTTGGCAGACAACCCAATGCTATTTAATTATATCTATTTATTTTCTTCTTGTTATTTCGTGTTTTATTAGGTTGATGATCATGTGGAGTCACAAAAACTACTAAAAAATCAAAAACAGAATGAAAAACATCATTAAAAACAGCACACCCTAGAGGAGGAACATTCTGGCGTTTAACTGCCAGAAATAAGCATCTGTCTGGCGTTTAACGCTAGAAACAAGCACCAAGCTGGCGTTTAACGCCAGAAACAAGCATCTACCTGGCGTTAAACGCCAGAAACAGGCAGCAGTCTGGCGTTAAACGCCAGGATTGCACAGCAAGGGCATTTTACACGCCTAATTGGAGCAGGATGTTAAGTCCTTGACCCCACAGGATCCCCACCACTTCTTCTCTCCTGTTCACACCTTTTCATAACTCTCTTCCCCAAATACCCTTCACCAATCAACTCAATCACTCTTCTCCATCACCTCTTCACCACTCACATCTATCCTCTCTTCCCCAAAAGCCCCACCTACCTTCAAAAATTCAAACTATTTTCCCTCCCAAACCCAACCCTAATGGCCGAACCCTAACCATCCCCACACTCTTATATAAACCCCTCATTCCTTCTTCATTTCACACAACACAACCCTCTCTTTTTCCCCTTGGCCGAATACACCCCTCTCTCCCTCTCCTCCATTTCTCTTCTTCTTCTCCTTCTTTCTTTCTTTTTTTGCTCGGGGACGAGCAAACATTTTAAGTTTGGTGTGGTAAAAAGTATTACTTTTTGTTTTTCCATAACCATTAATGGCACCTAAGGCTAGAGAAACCTCAAGAAAGAGGAAAGGGAAGGCAATCGCTTCCACCTCTGAGTCATAGAAGATGGAGAGATTCATCTCAAAGGTCCATCAAGACAACTTCTATGAAGTTGTGGCCAAGAAGAAAGTGATCCCTAGGGTTCCTTTCAAGCTAAAAAAGAATGAGTATCCGGAGATCCGACTTGAGATCCAAAGAAGAGGTTGGGAAGTTCTCACCAACCCCATTCAACAAGTCGGGATCTTAATGGTTCAAGAGTTCTATGCAAACGCATAGATCACTAGGAACCATGATCAAAGTGTGAACCCGAATCCAAAGCATTGGCTCACCATGGTTTGGGGAAAATACTTAGATTTCAATCTGGAAAATGTAAGGCTGGCATTCAACTTGCCAATGATGGAAGAAAACGCACGCCCCTACACTAGAAGGGTCAACTTTGATCAAAGGTTGGACCAAGTCCTCATGGACATATGTGTGGAAGGAGCTCAATGGAAAATTGACTCAAGAGGCAAGCCGGTTCAATTGAGAAAACTGGACCTTAAGCCTGTAGCTAGAGGATGGTTGGAGTTTATTCAACGCTCAATCATTCCTACTAGCAACCGATCTGAAGTTACTATAGACCGGGCCATCATGATCCATAGGATCATTATTGGGGAGGAAGTGGAAGTTTATGAGATCATACCTCAAGAACTCTACAAGGTGGCTGACAAGTCCTCTACTTTGGCAAGGTTAGCCTTTCCTCACCTCATTTGCCACCTCTACAATTCGGCTGGAATTGACATAGAGGGAGACATCCTCATTGAAGAGGACAAGCCCATCACTAAGAAAAGGATGGAGCAAACAAAAGAGCATGGATTTCAACAAGAGCATGAGGAAATTCCTCACCATGAAATCCCTAAGATGCCTCAGGGGATGTACTTTCCTCCACAGAATTATTGGGAGCAAATCAACACTTCCCTAGGAGAATTAAGTTCCAACATAGGACAACTAAGGATGAAGCACCAAGAGCACTCCATCATCCTCCATGAGATTAGAGAAGATCAAAGAGCTATGAGGGAGGAGCAAAAAAGGCAAGGAAGAGACATAGAGGAGCTCAAAAGCACCATTGGTTCTTCAAGAAGAGGAAGACACCATCCTCACTAAGGTAGAATCATTCCTTAATCTCCTTGTCTATTTATTTTACTATTTTTTTATTTTTGAGCTTTATGTTTTATTTATGCTTGTGTCTTTACTATATGATCACTAGTGTCTAAGTGTCTATGCCTTAAAGTTATGAATATAAATCCACCACCTCTCTTAAATGAAAAAATGTTCTAAAAACAAAAGAACAAGAAGTACATGGTTTCGAATTCATCCTTGAAACTAGTTTAATTATTTTGATGTGGTGACAATACTTTTTGTTTTCTGAATGAATGCTTGAACAGTGCATATGTCTTTTGAAATTATGGTTTATAAATGTTAAATATGTTGGCTCTTGAAGAATGATGAAAAAGGAGACATGTTATTTGATAATCTGAAAAATCATAAAATTGATTCTTGAAGTAAGAAAAATCAGTGAATACAAAAGCTTGCGAAAAAAAAGAAAAAAGAAAAGAAAAAATGGCAAAAAAAAAGAGAGAAAGAAAAAAAGAAAAAGCAAGCAGAAAAAGCCAAAAGCTCTTTAAACCAAAAAGAGCAAAAAGCCAATAGCCCTTAAAACCAAAAGGCAAGGGTAATAAAAAAGGATCCAAGGCTTTGAGCATCAGTGGATAGGAGGGCCTAAAGGAATAAAATCCTGGCCTAAGCGGCTAAACCAAGTTGTCCCTAACCATGTGCTTGTGGCGTGAAGGTGTCAAGTGAAAACTTGAGACTGAGCGGTTAAAGTCAAGGTCCAAAGCAAAAAAAGAGTGTGCTTAAGAATCCTGGACACCTCTAATTATGGACTTTAGCAAAGCTAAGTCACAATCTGAAAAGGTTCACCCAGTTATGTGCCTGTGGCATTTATGTATCCGGTGGTAATACTGGAAAACAAAGTGCTTAGGGCCACGGCCAAGACTCATAAAGTAGCTGTGTTCAAGAATCAACATACTGAACTAGGAGAATCAATAACACTATCTAAATTCTAAGTTCCTATAGATGCCAATCATTCTGAACTTCAATGGAAAAAGTGAGATGCCAAAACTATTCAAGAGGCAAAAAGCTACTAGTCCCGCTCATCTGATTGGAGCTAAGTTTCATTGATATTTTGGAATTTATAGTATATTCTCTTCTTTTTATCCTCTTTGATTTTCAGTTGCTTGGGGACAAGCAACAATTTAAGTTTGGTGTTATGATGAGCGGATAATTTATACGCTTTTTGGCATTGTTTTTACATAGTTTTTAGTATAATTTAGTTAGTTTTCAGTATATTTTTATTAGTTTTTAAATAAAAATCACATTTCTGGACTTTACTATGAGTTTGTGTGTTTTTCTGTGATTTCAGGTATTTTCTGGCTGAAATTGAGGGACTTCAGCAAAAATCAGATTCAGAGGTTGAAGAAGGACTGCAAAAGCTGTTGGATTCTGACCTCCCTGCACTCAAAGTGGATTTTCTCGAGCTCCAGAACTCCAAATGACACGCTCTCAATTGCGTTGGAAAGTGGACATCCAGGGATTTCCAGCAATATATAATAGTCCATACTTTGCCCGAGTTTAGACGACGCCAACTAGCGTTCAACGCCAGTTCCATGCTGCATTCTGGAGTTAAACGCCAGAAACAGGTTGCAAAGTGGAGTCAAACGCCAGAAACAGGTTACAAACTGGCTTTCAACTCCAAGAGAAGCCTCTACACATGTAAAGCTCAATGCTCAGCCCAAGCACACACCAAGTGCGCCCCGAAAGTGGATTTCTGCATCATTTACTCATTTCTGTAAACACTAGTAACTAGTTTAGTATAAATAGGACTTTTTATTATTGTATTCAAAGTCTTGGTTATTCCGGTTCCCCTCTGGGGCCGAGACCAATGAACTCCATTATCACTTATGTATTTTCAACGGTAGAGTTTCTACACACCATAGATTAAAGTGTGAAGCTCTACTGTTCCTCATGAATTAATGCAAAGTACTATTGTTTTTCTATTCAATTCAAGCTTATTCCTATTCTAAGATGTTCATTCGCACCCAGGAACATGATGAATGTGATGATTATGTGATGCTCATCATCATTTTCACTTACGAACGTGTGCCTGACAAACACTTCCGTTCTACATGCAAACAAGCTAGAATGAGTATCTCTTAGGTATCTAATACAGGGGACCGAGTCCGAGATATTAGAATCTTCGTGGTATAAGTTAGAACCCATGGACGGCCATTCTTAAGATCCGGAAAGTCTAAACCTTGTCTGTGGTATTCTGAGTAGGATCTGGGAAGGGATGGCTGTGACGAGCTTCAAACTCGCGAGTGCTGGGCGTAGTGACAGACGCAAAAGGATAGTAAATCCTATTCCAGTATGATCGAGAACCGACAGATGATTAGCCATGCAGTGACAGCGCATTGGACCATTTTCACAAAGAGGATGGGATGTAGCCATTGACAACAGTGATGTCCTACATACAGCTTGCCATGGAAGGGAGTAGGAATGATTGGATGAAGACAGCAGGAAAGCAGAGGTTCAGGAGGAACGAAAGCATCTCTATACGCTTATCTGAAATTCTTACCAATGAATTACATAAGTATCTCTATCCTATTTTATATTTTAATTATGTTTTAATTATCAATTCACTATAACCATTTGAATCCGCATGACTGAGATTTACAAGGTGATCATAGCTTACTTCAAGCCGACAATCTCCGTGGGATCGACCCTTACTCACTTAAGGTTTATTACTTGGACAACCCAGTGCACTTGCTGGTTAGTTGTGCGAAGTTCTGACAAAGTGTGATTCACGTTTGAGAGCACCAAGTCTCTGGCGCCATTGTTGATGATCGCAATTTCTCATTCCAGCGGCCTGAATCTGTTGTGGCTCCTCCTGCTGTGGCGCAGCCTGCTCTGGTCCTGCCTGCTCAGCCTCTCTCTGTGCATGTATCTCCTCCTCATGCTCGTCCGCCTACTCCTCGGATGGCTCTGATGGTGTGTTAGGCTCGGAGGGGATGTCGCCGCCAGATCGGATCATCAACTTGAGGTGCTCATAGCGTCGCTTGTTGCGACGCTCAGATCGCTCATATCGCCGCTGGTTGCGGCGCTCCATCTGGTCCAGCTGCTGAAATAAGTGGTGCACGAGGTGATAAATGGGCTCTGAGGCAGGTGGAGGTGCAGTGGGTGGGGCTGGTGCAGCAGTGGAAGAAGAAAGGGCAGCTGAAGATGTGGCGGCCTCACCAGAAGCGGTGAGGAATGGAGGTCTGTAGCCTAAAGCCTGAAACTTCCTGCTATAAGGAATGATCTTCTTGCAGTCTGCAGCAGCCGGCTTCGCATCAGCCAGCTCCCAAGGCACGTCAGATCGACGGCCGAGCTGGGTAATCAGATATGGGAAAGGGAGAGTGCCTCTGACATGGACCCTTGGCCATGTAATACCGGATGAATCATGGAAGATACAGGTCATTACCCTCCATCACGCACCAGAGGAGGGTGATCATAGCAGCAGGCAGCTCCATCTCATGAGTGCCCGGCATAACAAAGTTGCTCAGGATCTGGTGCCAGAGCCGAGCCTCATCATTCAGATACATCAGCTTGATTCCCTTAGGCATTGCTGTGTTCTTTCCCATGACCCATGGGGCAGTAAGGTCAAGGGCTATCCTCTGCTTGACAGCATCCCAGTCAAATCTCAGAAAGCGCATGTCCTCTTCAGCCTTTTGGTAACCGTCAGGCTGATCTGACTTAGGCTGAAGCTGCAGAATATCCTCAATGGCTTCCTCAGTGACCAGTATCTGTTTCCCTCTGAGGTGCACTACATCCAGGGAAGTCTTGAAATAGTTGCAGTAAAACTCTCTTACCCATGAAGCATTGACCTCTGTCAAGTTTCTCTCTAAGAAGAACCAACCTCTCTGTTTTATCTGTTCGGAGGTGTACTGGTGTAGTTCTTCTGGAATTTTCAGGGTCCTCTCCAGGTACAGGTTCCTGGAGGTGGCAAACACTGGATACTTCAGCTCACAGTATCTGTTTGTAAATTTAACTGGATCATTAGCAGGGAGGAGTTGTTCAGCCTTCTCCTACGGGGTAAAGTACTTTTCCCGCCAAGAGTCATCATGCATAATATCCAGGATAGACATAGAGGATTCGCCTCTTTTTCTTTTGCCAGTGGTTGCTTTGCCTTTTCCTTTGTGCTGAGGGTCAGACATCCTGAAAAGTAGAAATTCCAGGATATAATTGAAGAACAAAGCAGGAAGACAAGTAGGCAAATAGAATAATAACAAGATAAGCATATAGTGGCAAAAGAGCAGTAGGATTATGAAATGAGTTAAGTATATGTGCATTATGGAATGTATTTGAGTTAGAAATCTGAGATGAAAAATCACAATCCAAAATGTAATATAAGTAGAATTCATGTTAAGTGGAAAAATAAGAATCATGCCTTGAGTTAGAAAGTTAAAGTAAATAGTTAAAAACCATAGAGAGAAGTTTGAAAGTTAAAAGTGGTTAAGAGTGAAAAAGAGGTTAGAAAGTGGAAAGCAGTGGGTTTAGGAGAAAGAAAGTTAAAGTGAGTGGCATTGATAAATCTTTCCTAGGTAACAAGAATTTCACAAATTTAAAGAATAATCAACTCATATTCAGGCAAAAATATCAGGTTATTGATGATAATTCAAATAGAGATGAGAGTAGTAAAAATTAAAAGAAAATCATCAATAATGCGATTTACTAGCCAGGGAATTAAGAAGGAATAAGAATGCTATCATGTGCATTCATGAATTGGTTTGGTAAAAGCTAAGTAATGCAAAATTCAAAATTGCCAAAACTAATACATGAATGAGAAGGAAACAATTTGCAGAAAATTGGGCAGCATTCCAGCTAAAATTGGATGTTTCCGGGTAATAAACAGCAAGCAGAACAGTTCATATAAATTAAAATAAAGCTGCAAATAGACACAAGTAATATGAACATGAAAGAGCAGTGTAACAGCAGCATGAAACAGTGAAGAAGAGCATATGAACAGTATAAATATCACAGCCAGACCAAAATTGCAGAATAGGTAAAACAAGCAACAAGTACGGCGCAATTATCAGGCCTAAATCCACTAACCACATTCTAGCTACCTAACCACCTAGAATCCACTACAAACATGCATCTCTAACTAGCCTAATTCGAACATAATCTGAAAAGTAAGCAAATAACTACAAGTGATAGAGAAATTGGCATTCGGCAGAACCTGGTGTGTGGAAGAACAAATTTATGGAACAGAGAGATGATGGGGGTGTGGTGGTGGTGGTGCTGACACGGCGGTGAAGGGCGGTTGGCGCGGCGGTGGCCGGCTGTTCGGTGGCAGGGGGTTTCGGGTAGGGTTTAATGGTGGAGGGTTGGGGGGGAAGAGAATGGTGACGCGGGGGGAAATAGGGTTTCGCGTGGTTGGGGTTAGTGATTATGAATCCACGCGAACGCATGGGGCACGCGATCGCGTGGCTAGGGTGAAATGGGATTGACGCGGTCGCGTGATTGACACGATCGCGCGGGTTGGGTACAAGATGGATGACGCGGACGCGTGAGGCACGCGACCGCGTCGCTGTAAATTGTGCTAAACGCACAATTCCAGCGTCGTTTTAGCGCAACTCTCTGTCTCCATAAGGGTGCCATGCTATCCACGCGACGCGGACGCGTCGCTCACGCTTTCGCGTGGGATGGGTGTTTTACAAGTGACGTGTTCGCGTTAGAGACGCGAACGCGTGAGCCGTTTTGTGCTAAACACACACCAGCCGCACGATTCCAGCCCAGATTTCTGGGCGTTGGATTTTTACGCCGATTTCCAGATCACGCGTTCGCGTGAGTGACGCGGATGCGTGGGAGGTGTTTTTCGCGACTGACGTGAACGCGTTAGCAACGCGGTCGTGTCGCGCGCACTTTTTTTTTATGCAATTATGCAATTATACAGTATGCAATGCTAATGAATAATATTCAGGTTCAATGAAAATAATATAATATAAAAACAAACAACACGAAATAAAATTGAAAAAGAAACGACCATACCATGGTAGGTTGTCTCCCACCTAGCACTTTTAGTTAAAGTCCTTAAGTTGGACATTGGATGAGCTTCCTGTTATGGTGGCTTATGCTTAAATTCATCCAGAAATCTCCACCAATGTTTGGAATGCCAACAGCCTCCGGGGTCCCAAACTAGGCATGTAAAGCTGTTGAGCAGCTTCAAACAGGTTCTCAGGCTCTCGGGGTGATGAATGTCAGAATAGATTCCAAGATCCCAAACTTTGCTTTTAAATCCGCCGTTGTCTTGATATATATTCTTCGATCCGGGCGGTTTAGAAATTGTCTTCTCACCAAGATGACCAAACGTCTTCCGAGACCCATTCAATTGAACTTGGTACCAATCCGTGCACTTCGAATTGAAGCGTGGAACTTTATTGAATATTGCACACCAGTTCTGAGTACGAGCTATTTCCCTCTTAGTCTTAAAGCCGCAGAGAGCTCTAAGATGGCCATCTGTTTCAAGCAAACCATATTCAAGTGGAAAGGTAAAGATAAAGGTTAAGGATTGTACCCACTTGAAGCTTGTGTTAGGTGGTAATGGCCTTGGGACAGGTGTTTCCAGTGGTTCTGTAAGTTCTACTCCCTTGTATTCTTCTATGAATTCCTCCACTTCTTTGCAAAATTTTTGAATTACAACTGCGTCCTGATCAAAATCTTCTATGTCTTCCTCGTCACTCAAGTCATACGTTAGAGGTTGAGAGAAATCTACCTCGACATCATCTTCATATTCACTTGGATAAGATTCTTCAAGCTCAAGGAGTTCAGTTGCGGATGTGAGTTCGTGATTAGGAGAGCTTGATTCATGATCATCACTGCCTATGGAATCAACTTCTTGGTCTGTTCCGTCCAATTTTTCACAAGGTATATGCTTTGGAGGTTGTGCACTGTCCTCTTTGGCATCAATTTCGAACTTCTCAGCAGAATCCTTTACAGCTCTCGATTCCCATGGAGGTTCAGCATCTCCTAAATCTTCAACCACTTCTTCCTCTACAACTATCATGGCTTCCTTCACTTGTTCCAATACAAAGCCATGCTCCTCATTGTCCACCGGAGTTTCTAGTGTTTCCTTCATGCTACACTCTTCTTTTGATTCTCCACATGTAGTCATGGGAGTATTTTGAGCGCTCAGATGTCGGGAAGCTATTATATTTACTACCTCAGTTAAGGCAGTAGTGAGTTCCAATACGCCCCTTTGCATCCTCGCTTGCCCTTGAAGAAGAACACGAAGTTTGTCATTCATTGGAGGTTGGGGTGGGTATGAGGGTTCATTGGTTGGGGAAGAGGGTTCAAAATAAGAATGTGGTGGTTATTGGGAGTAATTGGATTGGAATTGAGATGGGTAAGGGTCATACGGTGGTGAATGGTGAAAAGGAGCTTGCGAGTGTGGTGGTTCAAAGCTACGTTGAGAGGATGGTCTATAAGCACAGGATGGGGCTTGTTGGTAATTACAAGGGGATCCACCATGTCTATCAGCTTGGTATGCATTGTAGAGTGGTCCTTGCCCATGATATCTTGGAGGGTGTTGTTGCCTAAAGGGTTGATCAGGGCCTCTTGACTCCATCCATCTTTGATTGCTTAGACCTTGATGCATATTCCTGTTGTAGCTTCCACTCCTTTCAACAGATTTAGAACCAAACTCAAAGCGAGAGGGGTGAGAATTCATAGTAGCTAATAGAAATAAAAGCGAAAAACAAAAACAAATAAACAAATAAAAGAAAAATATTTACAATAACCAATAATAAGGCACACGTTTGCAGTTCCCCGGCAACGGCGCCATTTTGACGATCGGTTTTTCTATCGGTAAAGAAATATAAAAATATGATCGCGTTGTAAGTATAGCTTCTAAACCAACAGAAAATCCTTTCGTACAAACGTTTTGGTTGTCACAAGTAACAAACCCCTTTAAAATTGATAACCGAAGTATTTAAACCTCGGGTCGTCTTCTCAAGGAACTGCAGGGAGGTGTTCTTATTATTGGTTATGAGTTTTGTAAATTGTGGGTTTTGAAAGTAAGGAACAAGTAATTTAAATGACAAGTAAAATAAATAAATAAATAACTGTAAAATAAACTCTTGGCAAGGTATGAAAATTCAGAAGTCCTATCCTAGTTACTCCTATGAGAATTGAAGTTAATTCCACTTAGTTAACCTTTACAAAAGCAAGGGAAAGTCAAGTGAACTAATTAGTCCTAGCCAACTCCTAAGGAAAGACTAGAGTTAGTGGAATTCTAGTCAATTAGCCGACATGACAATCAATCACGATAAGTTGATAACTCAAGAGCCTCCAGTTGATCAATTAAAGCCAAGAATATAAAAAGATAAACAAGAATCATAAATCTGAAATACCTCAATTGCATTAATAAGAGAAAATCAATCTAAATATAGAGAGTTCATAAGCCAATTTGGCAACATAAGTAATTAAATGAGATCATTAAAGTATCTGAAAGTAAAAGAGAAATATAAAGTAAGAAAAATATTGAACCTGATGAAGAGTTGAAATCCTAAATCCTTTAAGAGGAATCCTAATCCTAAAACCTAAGAGAGAGGAGAGAACCTCTCTCTCTAAAAACTACATCTAAATTGTGAAAAGTGAATAATAATTGACCTCCTTATGAATGGATGCATTCCCCCACTTTATAACCTCTAATCTGTGCTTTCTGTACTTGGATCTGGGCCAAAAAGGGTTTCAGAAATCGCTGGGAGCATTTTCTGCAGTTTCTGGTGTGTGGCGTCTGTCACGCGTCCGCGTGGGTCACGCGGTCGTGTCATCTAGGAGTTTTCCTTATCACGCGTTTGCTTCGGTCACTCGTACGCGTCATCTGCATTCTGCTCAAGGCGCGTGAAGAACGGATGCTTGATGGTTTAGAATTCAAAATAAATTCCCGTTGCAAGTATAGTTTCTAAACCAAGCAATCATCCTTTCTTACAAACGTTTTGGTTGTCACAAGTAAGAAACCCCTTAATAAATTGATAACTGAAGTATTTAAACCTTGGGTCATCTTCTCAAGGAATTGCAGGGAGGTGTTCTTATTATTGGTTATGAGTCTTGTAAATTGGGGGTTTTGAAAGTAAGGAACAGGTAATTTAAATGACAAGTAAAATAAATTAACAATAATAAAATCTCTTGGCAAGGTATAAGAATTAAAAGTTCTATCCTAGTTATCCTTATCAGATGTGATGAGAATTGGATTTTAATCCCACTTAGTTAACCTTTACTAAAGCAAAGGAAAGTCAAGTGGACTAATTAGTTTGATCCTCAAGTCCTAGTCAATCCCTGTGGGAGGACTAGCTTTAGAGCGATCTAGATCAATTAGTAATCTGCCAATTTTAACCACTGCTGAGTTTGACAACTCAAGTGTTACCAATTACTTAACCAAAGCCAAAAGGAAGAAAATATCTAAATTAAATTGAAAGCATTCATAAATAGAATAAAGCAATCATAAATCTGAAACACATCAAATTACGTTTAAACATAAATTCAAATCTAACATGGAAAAGTTCATAAAGTAAATTGAGAAAAGAAATAAAAAGAACGTTGAACCTGAGAAGCAGTTGAAATCCTAAATCCTTTAAGAGGAATCCTAATCCTAAAATCTAAGAGAGAGGAGAGAACCTCTCTCTCTAAAAACTACATCTAAATTATGAAAAGTGAATTATGGAGGACATGTTCATTAATGGATGCATTTCCCCACTTTATAGCCTCTAATCTATGTTTTCTGGGCCAAAAACTAGGTCAAAAACAGCCCAGAAATCGCCCCCAGTGATTTCTGTTACGTTCAGGTCGCGGCAAGGTGACGCGGAAGCGTCGTCCACGCGTTTGCGTGGATTGCATTTCTGCCAGGTCACGCGTTCGCGTGATCCACGCGTTCGCGTGATCCACGCGTTCGCGTCATCTGGCTTTGGGGAAGCTATGGCAAATTATATATCAAATCGAAGCCCCAGACGTTAGCTTTCCAACGCAACTGGAACCGCATCATTTGGACCTCTGTAGCTAAAGTTATAGCCATTTGAGTGCGAAGAGGTCAGGCTGGACAGCTTAGCAATTTCTCCAACTTCTTGTATTCCTTCCACTTTTGCATGCTTCCTTTCCATTCTCTGAGCCATTCCTGCCCTGTAATCTCTAAAATCACTTAACACACATATCAAGGCATCTAATGGTAATAAGGGAGGATTAAACATAGGGAACTTAAGGCCAAAGAAGCATGTTTTCAATCAAAGCACATAATTAGGAAGGCAAATGTAAAACCATGCAAATAGTATGAATAAGTGGGTAAAGAGTTGATAAAAACCACTCAATTGAGCACAAGATAAACCATGAAATAGTAGTTTATCAACCTCTCCACACTTAAACATTAGCATGTCATCATGCTAAGCTCAAGAGAAGCTATAAAGGAGTGAAGAGGAATGATAGAGAGTATACAATGCAACCTATCTATATGAATGCAACTACATGCTAAGATGTTTCTATCTACATGGTTAAAAGTAGATAAGCTCTTCAAGACAAACATAAATCAGATTTCACTAATTCAAATCTTACAATAAAAAGCAAGTAAACTTGTAAGAAGATAGCTCATGAAAGCAGGGAACATAGAATTAAGCACTGAACCCTTACTGGTAGTGTATATCACTCTAACTCTCAAGTGTCTAGGGTTAATCACTCTACTCTTCTCTAGTCATGCTTTCTAAACTTTGTTCTTCATCTAACCAATCAACAAAAATTTAATGTACCAATGCAAACATCATGAGGTCTTTTCAAGGTTGTAATGGGGCTAAGGTAAGGGTGAGGGTATATATATATGGCTAAGTGAGCTATAAATTGAATCTTTAATTGACCTAAACTTTCACCTAACATACATATACTCTATATAATTCTAATTCATGCCTAGCTACCCAAAATTCCCACTTTTGCATCACATACTCATGTATCAATTTTTCTTTTTAATTTATCACATGTGCATTGATCTTTCATTATTAAACTTAGCATTGGGGTAATTTTGTCCCCTTATTTATTTACTTATTTATTGAATATATTTTTTTTTGGATTTTTTTTTTGAACATGAAAATAAACATAGCTTATCAATGCACATGGATTTTTAATTTTTTATAGTTTCACATGAGTAGGTACACAAATTCCCATTATTTTATCATGGTAGAAACATAACACATTCCCTTATTAACCCATGTTTCCACAGTTTTCTCACAATTAATTGTTACACAATCCCTATCTTAAGCTAACCAAAGATTCAATTGGGATATTTAATTATTTTTCTGCTTAAGGCTAGTGATGTGGTAAAATATAGAATAAATGGGGGTTTACAAGGCTCAAAGTGGCTGACAAGGATGATTTAAAGACTAGGCTTATTTGGGATAAGTGAGCTAAACAAGTAATGGCCTCAATCATATGCAAGCATGTAAATACACTAAATATTGGACATATAGAATGGAACAAAGCAAAGATT
>NC_029786.2:52973958-52999479 GCF_000816755.2 Arachis ipaensis | reverse complement strand
TGTTTCTATCTACATGGTTAAAAGTAGATAAGCTCTTCAAGACAAACATAAATCAGATTTCACTAATTCAAATCTTACAATAAAAAGCAAGTAAACTTGTAAGAAGATAGCTCATGAAAGCAGGGAACATAGAATTAAGCACTGAACCCTTACTGGTAGTGTATATCACTCTAACTCTCAAGTGTCTAGGGTTAATCACTCTACTCTTCTCTAGTCATGCTTTCTAAACTTTGTTCTTCATCTAACCAATCAACAAAAATTTAATGTACCAATGCAAACATCATGAGGTCTTTTCAAGGTTGTAATGGGGCTAAGGTAAGGGTGAGGGTATATATATATGGCTAAGTGAGCTATAAATTGAATCTTTAATTGACCTAAACTTTCACCTAACATACATATACTCTATATAATTCTAATTCATGCCTAGCTACCCAAAATTCCCACTTTTGCATCACATACTCATGTATCAATTTTTCTTTTTAATTTATCACATGTGCATTGATCTTTCATTATTAAACTTAGCATTGGGGTAATTTTGTCCCCTTATTTATTTACTTATTTATTGAATATATTTTTTTTTGGATTTTTTTTTTGAACATGAAAATAAACATAGCTTATCAATGCACATGGATTTTTAATTTTTTATAGTTTCACATGAGTAGGTACACAAATTCCCATTATTTTATCATGGTAGAAACATAACACATTCCCTTATTAACCCATGTTTCCACAGTTTTCTCACAATTAATTGTTACACAATCCCTATCTTAAGCTAACCAAAGATTCAATTGGGATATTTAATTATTTTTCTGCTTAAGGCTAGTGATGTGGTAAAATATAGAATAAATGGGGGTTTACAAGGCTCAAAGTGGCTGACAAGGATGATTTAAAGACTAGGCTTATTTGGGATAAGTGAGCTAAACAAGTAATGGCCTCAATCATATGCAAGCATGTAAATACACTAAATATTGGACATATAGAATGGAACAAAGCAAAGATTGCAATCATAGAGAAGAAAACACACAAGAATAAAAATTTATGGTTAAATAATGTAACCATATAAATAAGCTCAAAATCTCACAGGTTGTGTGTTCTTAGCTTTTTAAACTATGTTCCAAATACAACTTCAAACAAGTTTTAATAGAAAATTTTTTAATTTAAATTAGTGAAATACTATAAAAATTTCTTGAAAAAGAAAATATTACTTCAACCAAGTAGTAACTAAATGCATAAAATCAAACAAACATGAAATTAAATATGCAAATGCAACAATGAACAAAGAAAATAAAATATTGGTGTTGAGAAGAAAATAACTAACCCATGGAGATCGGTATCGACTTCCCCACACTTAAAGATCGCACCGTCCTCGGTGCATGCTAAGATGTGCAAGTGGATGGGTTGCTTCAATTGACGCTTTTCTCATCAAGGAATGTGCGTAGGAACTTGTTTGTCTCTCCCATGTAAACGTCTTCCGGTTCTCTTCCTGGTGGCCATCCTGAAAGAAAAAGGGAAGAAAAGTAACCTAAAACAAAGATAAAAAATAAATAAAACATGGGTTGGTTAATGCCAAATAATGAGGGTCTCAATTATATGGTAGCTACAACATGCAAGTGAGAAAACAATAGAAGCACATGGCATACCAGTGGTGCAAAATTTTACAACAATGGGGGAGAGTGTGGGTAAGGAGAGTTAATGTAAATTCATGTCAATGCAAAATTAAAACAGGTATAAAAGATTGGCATTGATTTAAATAATATTACCTAACCAGAATAAAATAAGTCTCTAAGCACCTAAAATAATCCAAGAGAAGATGCAACAGTGAAATAAGAAAATTCAACACCAAAGGAAAAATAATGAATTTAGAGAAGAAAATAAAAATATGCACAAAATTAAAATGTAATGAATGAAAGTATGCAAATAAATTAAATAAAATAGAATGGAGGTGAAAAAGGATGAGAAGTTAAAAAGATGAAGAAGAAGAAGAAAGTAAGAAAGGAAGAAGAAAGAAATAAGAAGGGAAAAGAAAAAAATTAGGATTAGGGAAAAAAGACAAGATTTTTGGCACTGATCTGGATAAGCTGTGCGCTGCATGTGACGCGGACACGTGAGTGATGCGTTCGTGCGGATAGCGCTTCTATGAAGTGACGCCGACGCGTGGATCACGCGTTCGCGTGGATCACGCGTTCGCGTGGAGTGATTTGTGCCATTAGCGCGAGGGTAGCCTCGCGGTCGCGCAACTCTCTGTTTTAAATGCATTTTGCCAAAAATCTAGGTGACGCGGTTGCGTGGTCGACGCGATCGTGTGAGTGGCCATACTTTGAAAAATGACGCGGACGCGTGGGGCACGCATTCGCGTGGTGGGGCTTGTGCTTCTAGCGCGGTTCCAACCCCACTCCATCACAACTTGCTGCCATACACCCTTTTTACGTCGATTTTTAGGGCACGCGTTTGCGTGGGTGACGCGGATGCATGGGAGGCATTTTTCGCAAATGATGCGGATGCGTCAGCGACGCGGTCGTGTGGGTCAATTTGTGCCATAGGCACGCCTCCAGCCACGCTCTCACGTGACTCTCTGTTCAATTTTCTTTTCTTCCCAATGCACTTGTGACGCGGACGCGTCGCGTGCATTTTTTTTTTAATTTAAAATGCAGAATGCAGTATGCAAATGTTATGAATAATTCCAGGTTCAATGAAATAAAATAAAATTCAAAAATAAACAAAACTAAATAAAATTAAAACTGAAAAAGGAACGTTCATACCATGGTGGGTTGTCTCCCACCTAGCACTTTTAGTTAAAGTCCTTAAGTTGGACATTTGGTGAGCTCCTTGTCATGGCGGCTTGTGCTTGAACTCATCCTGAAACGGCCACCAATGCTTGGACTTCCAATGGCTTCCGGGATCCCAAACTAGGCGCAGAGAGCCTTCAAGCAGGTTAAAGCAAGTGACAAGGCCCCAAGAGTGTTGATTTCTAGACTGAATTCCAGGGTCCTAAACCTTGCTTTTGCACCCGTCTTTTTGTTGATCATTAGTGTTCCAACCGGGTGGCAGGCAATCTAAATTCTCACTAAAGTGGAGGTTCAGCATCTCCCAAGTCTTCAACCATTTCTTCCTTTGTAACTATTATGGCTTCCTCCACTTGTTCCAATACAAAGCCATGTTCCTCATTGTCCACCGAAGTTTCTAGTATCTCCTTCATGCTACGCTCTTCTTTTGATTCTCCACATGCAGCCATGGGAGTACTTTGAGTGCTCAGATGTTGAAAAGCTAATTGATTTATTAACTCGCCTAAGGCGGCCGCGAAATTTAGCACACTCTTATTAATCTTTTCTTGCCCTTGAAGAATAACACTAAGGGCGCTGTTATCCAATGGAGGTTGGGGTAGATAGGAGGGTTCATTATTTTGGAGAAAGGGTTCATGGTAGGAAGGTGGTTCTTCTTGATAAGGATATGGGGATGGTGAATATTGAGGTGGTGATTCTGGGTGTGGTTCATATGGTGGTTGGTATGGTGAATATAGGTTAGGGTCATATGGTGGTGTTTGGTGGTAAAAGGCTTGTGAGTACGGTGGTCCAGAGTTGTGTTGAGGAGATGGTTCATAAGCATATGGCGGGACTTGTTGGTAACTACAAGGGGTCCACCATAATCAACATCTTGGTATGCATCACAGAATGGTTGTTGGTTATAGTGCATTGGAGGGGGTTGTTGCCAAGAGGGTTGATCAAATCCTTGTGGCTCCTCCTATTGTTGATTGTTCCAACCTTGATGCCTGTTCTCATTGTAATTTCCTCTTCCTGCAACATAATTGTAACCAGACTCATAGCCAAAGGGGTGAGAGTTCATAGTAACAAATAAAAATTAAAAACAAAAATAAAAAATAATTTTAAATTAAAAGGTTATTGAAATTTAAATTTTGAATTTGAAAATTAAATTTTGAATTTTGAAATTTAAAATTTTGAAATTTGAAATTTGAATTTTAAAATTTTGAATTTTGATTTTTGAATTTTAAATTTTGAATTCTGAATTTTGAAAAAGTCAATAATATAAGATAAAGATTTAAATTTTGAAAAGATTTGATTTTTTAAAATTTTTAAATTTAAATTTTGAAGTTTGAATTTTGAATTTTGGAAATTAAATATTGAAATTTGAAATTTGATTTTTTGAAATAAGATAAGATAAGATTTTGAAAAAGATATGATTTTTGAAAAATATTTGAGTTTTGAAATTTAAAACTAAGATAAGATAAGATAAAAAAAAGTTTTAAAATAAAAATCTGAATTTTAAAAGGAAAATTCAAAAATTCAATTAAAATAAAGAGAAAAGATATTTTTGAATTTAATGAGGAAAGAGAAAAACAATAAAATGAAACCAAACTTAAAATTTTTAGATCAAAACGAAGAAAACAACTAAGAACAACTTGAAGGTCAAGATGAACACGAAGAACAAATTTTTGAAAAAATTTTTAATAACTAAATAAAAAACCAATAACCTCTTAATTTATGAAAAAGCAAAAATAAAAATAAAAAATAAAAACAAATAAACAATCAAAAAGCAAATATTTACAATAACCAATAATAAGGCACACGTTTGCAATTCTCCGGCAACGGCGCCATTTTGAAGAACGGATGCTTGACGGTTTAGAATTCAGAATAAATTCCTGTTGCAAGTATAGTTTCTAAACCAAGCAATCATCCTTTTTTACAAACGTTTTGGTTGTCACGAGTAACAAATCCCTTAATAAATTGATAACCGAAGTATTTAAACCTCGGGTCGTCTTCTCAAGGAATTGCAGGGAGGTGTTCTTATTACTGGTTATGAGTCTTGTAAATTGGGGGTTTTGAAAGTAAGGAACAGGTAATTTAAATGACAACTAAAATAAATTAACAATAATAAAATCTCTTGGCAAGGTATAAGAATTAGAAGTTCTATCCTAGTTATCCTTATCAGATGTGATGAGAATTGGGTTTTAATCCCACTTAGTTAACCTTTACTAAAGCAAAGGAAAGTCAAGTGGACTAATTAGTTTGATCCTCAAGTCCTAGTCAATCCCTGTGGGAGGACTAGCTTTAGAGCGATCTAGATCAATTAGTAATCTGCCAATTTCAACCACTGCTGAGTTTGACAACTCAAGTGTTACCAATTACTTAACCAAAGCCAAAAGGAAGAAAATATCTAAATTAAATTGAAAGCATTCATAAATAGAATAAAGCAATCATAAATCTGAAACACATCAAATTACGTTTAAACATAAATTCAAATCTAACATGGAAAAGTTCATAAAGTAAATTGGGAAAAGAAATAAAAGGAACATTGAACCTGAGAAGCAGTTGAAATCCTAAATCCTTTAAGAGGAATCCTAATCCTAAAACCTAAGAGAGAGGAGAGAACGTCTCTCTCTAAAAACTACATCTAAATTATGAAAAGTGAATTATGGAGGACATGTTCATTAATGGATGTATTCTCCCACTTTATAGCCTCTAATCTGTGTTTTCCGGGCCGAAAACTAGGTCAAAAACAGCCCAAGAATTGCCGCCAGCGATTTCTGTTACATTCAGTTCACGGCAAGGTGACGCGGAAGCGTCGTCCACGCGTTTGCATGGATTGCATTTCTGCCAGGTCACGCGTCCGTGTGATCCACGCGTTCGTGTTGCCTGGCTTCAGAGCAGCTATGGCAAATTATATATCAAATCGAAGCCCTGGACGTTAGCTTTCCAACGCAACTAAAACCGCATCATTTGGACCTCTGTAGCTAAAGTTATAGCCGTTTGAGTGCAAAGAGGTCAGGCTGGACAGCTTAGAAATTTCTCCAACTTCTTGTATTCCTTCCACTTTTGTATGCTTCCTTTCCATCCTCTGAGCCATTCCTGCCCTGTAATCTCTGAAATCACTTAACACACATATCAAGGCATCTAATGGTAATAAGAGAGGATTAAACATAGGGAACTTAAGGCCAAAGAAGAATGTTTTCAATCAAAGCACATAATTAGGAAGGCAAATGTAAAACCATGCAAATAGTATGAATAAGTGGGTAAAGAGTTGATAAAAACCACTCAATTGAGCACACGATAAACCATGCAATAGTGGTTTATCAGCGCGCGTCCGCATTAGTCACGCGTTTGCGTTACTGCCTTTTCGCGCTAGGCACGCGGTTGCGTCGTCCATGCGTTCGCGTCGCTGCCAGTTTCTTCAAAAACTCCATTTTGTGCTTTCCTTCCATTTTTGTATGTTTCCTTTCCATCCTTTAAATCATTCCTGCCTTAGGAGATCTGAAAATACTCAACACACAAATCACGGCATCGAATGGTAATAAAAGGTAATTAAAATAATTATTTTTAAAGTATAGGAAACATGTTTTTCACATATATCACATAATAAGGAAGGAAAAATAAAACCATGCAATTTCACATGAATAAGTGGGTGAAGGGTTGAATAAATCACTTAAATTGAGCACAAAATATATCATGAAATATGGGTTTATCAGAACCTTGCCAAGAATTTGTTGACTACATCTTCCCAAGTTGTGAGGCTCTCTTTAGGAAATGATTTTAGTCACTTAGATGCCTTGTCCCTGAGAGAGAATGGGAACAAGAGCAGTCTATAAGTGTTTGGATGAACTCCATTTGACTTTACAGTATCACAAATTCTTAGAAATGTAAAGAGATGCTGATTAGGGTCTTTTTGGGTACTTCCTCCAAATGAACAATTGTTTTGGATGAGAATAATGAGCTGTGGCTTCAATTCGAAGTTATTGCCAAAATTGTTGGTTTGAGAATGCTGCTTCCACAATTCCCAGGATTGGGGTTGATGTAGGACCCTAGCACTCTTCTCTCTTGTGGAGCATGATTAGCTACACCTTCTCCAGCATGGTTATGTACCTCTTCCTCCATAGCAAGATTTAGATCCTCTTCCAACTCTTCTTCTCCAACCACTCCCTTGCCTCTTGCTTCCCTCCTTAATCTAAGAAAGGTCCTCTCAGGTTCACTATCAAAAGAGGTTGAAGCTCCTCTTCTACCTGTCATGCACTCAGCAAACACAGGCAAATAGCAAGTGAAAAATTCACAGTTAATGAAAAAAATGTGGTTAGAACAATTAATCAAAGTTGGAGTCCAACTTTGGCTCCAACTTTGCACCCTTCTTAGCCAATGTTTGAGGTAGCGTTTGAGGTCCAACTTTGGGCTCAAACGTTGCCTTCTTGCTTATAGCTTGAGGCAAAGTTGGAGTCCAACTTTGCACCCTTCTTGGCCAACGTTTGAGGTAAAGTTGGAGTCCAACTTTGGCTCTAACTTTACACCTCTTTGAGTATGGACGTTGGACCTAACATTGGAGCACCAACTTTGGTTCTAACGTTGGTCTCCCCCTCTTCTTCATCAACGTTTGAGGCAATGTTGGAGCACCAACTTTGGCTCCAACATTGCTTCCTTTTGCTTTCTTCCTTGGCCCTTTTGTTTCTTCTTTGATCTTCCTTCCTTAGCTTCCTTTTCACCTATCATCAATCAAACATGTGCATCAAAGTTTGCTATAATCACAAGATATTTGCATCGTTCAATTATCAAGCTAAAATTGCATAAGATATTGTAAAAAGAACATAAATAACCAAGTTTAACTGAATCAAGGGATGCATGAAATTCTTATCCAAATGCTTACTTATAACTCAAGAAAGTGCATAAAACCTAATGAAAATAACAGAAAAAGGCTTGTGAAACTAGCCTAAGATGCCTTGGCATCACTTTTCCATCCTCTAAACCCTTCATGCCCTATAAACCTGGAAAACACTTAACAAACATATCATGACATCGAATGGTAATAAGAGAGGATTAAAATTAGCAAATTTAAGGCCAAAGAAACATGTTTTCAATCATAGTACAAAATTAGGAAGGAAAATGTAAAACATTCGAATTATATGCATAAGTGTGAGAATAATGAATAAAATCCACTCAATTCAATACAAAATAAACCATAAAATAGTGGTTTATCACTAACTTGATTCTGGTAAAGAAGCAAAATAGAAAGTGGAGGATGTGTGTCGACTACACCGACCTCAACAAAGCTTGCTCCAAGGACCTATACCCTCTCTCAGGTACCCATGCTCTGGTTGATTTGGCTTCAGGTTATTGGAACTTATCCTTCATGGATGCATATCTGGGATACAATCAAATCCCGATGTATAAACCAGAATAAGAAAAGACTTCTTTCATCACTCCCAAGGCTAACTACTGTTACGTAGTAATGCCTTTTGGGTTAAAGAATATTGGAGCCACATACCAGCAATTGATGAACAAAGTGTCCCCCCGCCCCCTTTAGGGAAATGATGAGTCCATATTTAATGATAATTTTTTGTTTGAATTGGATGGATTTCATCACATAAACTCACACTTAAGCACTAAATAGAATACTTTTGTGATTTCTCTCTAGATTTGACCAAAATGTGAAAACATGCATTTTTATGCCTAAACTGATCATTTTAATTCCACTTTTATTCCATTAGATGCCATGACATGTTTGTTGAGTGATTTCAGGTCCTAGAGGCAAGAATGACTAGACAAAAGTGGGAGGAAGCATGCGAAATGGGAGATTTCATGAAGAAAAACAAAGGAGAAGCACACAGTTAAGTGTGCATACGCACAAGTCTCAACGCATGACTTCATTAATGAAGCACATGGCTCGTAATTTTTGGGTCTCTTTGGCCCAATTTTGGAAGTGCTGAAGCCATTTTGGAGTGCTATATGAAGGGAACTTCATCATATATCAAAGGGAGCTCACTTTCAGATAGAAAAAACACATTAGGAGTAGGAATAGTATAGATTAGGAAATGCTCTCTTAGGGTTTTAATTAGGTTTCAATGTAGAATTTTATAGTTTCAATTTTGGTCTTGGATTTTGCTCATCTCATTGTAAGTACTCTTTAATTTCCTCTTTAATTTCACTACTCTTGTTACTTTTTCTTATAGTTCAAGCTACTTTGTTAATATATGCAATTTTGATTTCTTGAAACTTTTGATTATGAATTTAGTCTTTTATGATCTATATATGCTTGATTGAGTTTTTATTGTTGATATTGTGAATATTTTGCTTATAGTTTTCATTATCTTCTGCAATTTACCATGTTTTATTTTTATGCCCACAAGGTGTTTGTGAAAATGCCAACTATAGATTTTGAGTAGATTTTCACACCTTGACTTGGGAAATGAGTTCTTAGGATACTAGAGTCATAATTTCTAACATTTAGTGGTAATTCTTGCGTAGTTAGTTGACTCTTATTTCCATTGATGTTGGCTTTTTTTACTAAGTAATTAGTAAGTTAGCTAGGACTTATGGATTAAGGTCAATTATGCTTGCTTGACTTACTCCTCGATGTTAGGGGTTGACAAAGTAAGATTGACTCATCATAGTTATTATAGTTATGGTTATGGCGATGATAGAAGTCCTTAATTCTCATTCCAAGTCAATACTCTTTTATGCATTTATAGCATTTTCACTAAGCTTTGATCTTCCTTCATTTTAATTTACTTTTATTTCCTTTTTGATCATTTCTTAGTTCTTTTAATCTTTCGTTCCTGGATTAAAAATCCCGATATCTTCACAACCAAGAGTGTGCATCTTAATTGCATTGTCTGAGGGAGAGGACCCGGGACTTCAAACTCCTGGTTACTTTATTTTGGATTGTGACAATCTTTGAATTTAAACTTTGATGTTGGGATTTAATTTTCAGTTTGGACTATGCTATCAACGAATATTTTGAGAAATTCTAAATTGGCACAAATCCTAATCATCAAGTTTTTGGCGCCGTTGTCTAGGACTATGCAATTGGTGTCATATTTTTTCTTGTTGTGAATATGTGAATAGTGTAAATAGCTTACTTTTTGGTTATTGGGTTGTTTTGGTTAATACTTAGGTATTTGTTTTTCTTGTTTATTGATGTCTTTTGCTTTTATTTTCTACTTTTTCTATGAGCTATCACCCCTTGTTTCTTGGAGTTTAGATGTGATTATATTTTAGGGTATGATGATTTTAAATTGGGATTACATCATGGAATAGAAGAATCAATTGAGGAAGGAAACGTATGCATATGAGCAACACTCATGGCAACCACCTCCCCCATGTTACAATGAGGGAAACCCTCCTCGATGTGCATACCAAAACCAAACGTATGAATGGTTGATGAGGGAAAATCGATTTTGCACAAACTAACCAGCAAGTATATTGGGTTGCATCAAGTAGTAAAACTCACCGGAGTGAGGTCGATTCCACAGGAATTGATGGATCAAGCAATTTTAGTATGGTGATTAGTCTAGTCAAGCTAACAAGTGATGACTTGAGTGAAATTTGATTGACAGAAGGTAAATTGTAGGAAATCTAAAGTACTAAATGTAAATTGCTTGAAACTTAAATGGCAAGAAACATAAATAACATGAAAATTAAATTGTAAGAAACTGTAAATAGGCTAAATCTTAAATTGCAAGAAAAGTAAATGACAGGAATCTTAAATTGCAAGAAAGTAAAAGTGAAAAATCTAAATGGCAATGAAATTTAAATTGCATAGAATTGTAAATGGGAATTGGGTGTTGGGACAAGACAGTAAGAAAAATTACAATTAAGGTACATTCAGAGTGATTTGAATTGAAGAAAATCAAAGAGAATGATTCATTAGGAATTGGAGATATCATAATCTATCATGAATCAAATGGGTGTCAACTCTTTTCTCAATCATGTGAGTAGATCTATGGCGGATTGAAATGGGCAAGATCTATGGTGGATTAAAATGGGTCTCAACTCCTTTCTCAACTCCTTTCTCAATCAAATGGGTCTCAACTCCAATCTCTCTAAGCACAATCAATCTTGCCAATTCCTTGATCTAGTTGTCATGAGAAGAGGTTAAGTGTATGTCTCTCATCCATAAGCCACACAAACTTTCAAGATCTCAATTCCTCCCGAATGGTGTTAATCAAGAGAGTAGTGAAGGATAGAGCTCCAATTCTAATGCAAGTAATTCCCCTTCCGAGGCTCACACAAGCATTCAATTGAATTAAATCCCCTTCCGGAGTGAGTAATTTACAATCAAAACAGAAGTTATCCTATAGCTACACAAATGAATTGAGAAGAAGATGAATTTCATTGATGGGATTTAGTTCATCATTGCCCTAGTAAAAAAAATAGAAAATAGAAAAGTGCAGAAGATCAAAAACAGAAGGAAATTACAAAAGAAATTGAGCACAAAGTTTCCCAATTTGGGTCCCTGACTCCCCTAGCCTTCCAATCCCCTTCTAACTCAAATTCTCCTCTATTTATACACTTTCTTCTTTCAGCTCTTCAAGTCTTGGATGTAGGTCTTGGCCTTTGTTGAAGCTAGTTGGGAGTGGCCTTTGATGAGGACGTTTGGAAGTTGACGTTCATACTTTGCATGGGTGCCTTTTTGTATTGGAATTGGATTGACGTTGGAGTTCCACGTTTGAGCTCAAACGTTGGGTTAAATGTTGCCAAACAAGGCTGGGATGTTGGCCCTGAAGTTTAACCCAACGTTGGACCTTACGTTGGAGTTCAACGTTCGCTCATCCACGCGTGCGCGTGCCTCACGCTTGCACGTCGATTGACACAATTCCTCATCCACGCGTACGTATCGCTTCACGATTTTTCTTGGAACTTTGTCGAGCACGTTGGACTCAACGTTAGCCTACCCACGCATACGCGTGATCTACGCATGCGCGTCGATTGGCTGAAATGCACACCCACGCGTCGTTGCACTTTTTTCCAATCTCCAAACTTGAAATTTGTCGAGCACATTAGAGGTAACGTTGGACCACCAACGTTCCCTCCAACGTGGGCACACTTTCTGCCTCAATGTTGGACCCATAGTTGGAGTCCAACTTTGGATCCAATTATGGTCTCTTGATTTGAAGCTAGGGGCATAGTTGGAGTCCAACTTTAGCTCCAACTATGCACCTTCTTTATGCCCAATATTTGAGGTAGCGTTTGAGGTCCATCTATGGGCTCAAACGTTGCCTTTTCTTATAGTTTGAGGCATAGTTGGAGTCCAACTTTGGCTCCAACTATGCACCTTTCTTGGCCAACGTTTGAGGCAAAGTTGGAGGCTAACTTTGGCTCCAACTTTGCACCTCTTTTAGCATGGACGTTGTACCTAATGTTGGAGCACCAACTTTGGCTCCAACGTTGGTTTCTCCCTTCTTTCCTCAACGTTTAAGGCAACGTTGGTGAGCCAACTTTGGCCACCAAATTTGCTTCCTCTTGATTATTTTCCATGGCCCTTTTGTTGCTTGTTGCTCTTCCTTTCTTGGCTTCTTTTTCACCTATCATCAATCAAACACTTGCATCAAAGTTTGCTATAATTCACAAGATATCTGCATCATTCGATCATCAAGTAAAATTTGCATGAAAACCTCATGAAAGCACATAAACAACCAAGTTTAATTAAATCAAGGGATGCATGAAATTCCAATCCAATTACTTACTTATTGTGCAAGAAAGTGCATGAAACCTAATGAAAATAAATGAAAAATGCTTGTGAAACTAGTATAAGATGACTTGTCATCAACGGTACCCCCTACACAACTCTCAACCACCAAACCTTCAAGCACCACACTATCTACCCCCATGAAATCCGAATGCATATACAACTTGCCACCAACCATATGAACCATCACCTCCTTACACACCACCTCAATACACTAACCCACATGACACACCTTCCAACTTTATAACCTTTCTCCTAACTATTGAACCTTCTTTTTTACCAAAATATGAAGTTCTCCAATCCTTGTCCCAAGAATAACAAGACCTTCAAGATTTTCTCCAAGAGCAAGGAGAATTCCAAAAGAAGCAAGGGGAGTTCATGGCTACCATAGCCGAAGCGGTGAACCGCTTGGCCTTACTACACTCAAGCAATCAAGACATTCCCCTTGAAGAATGTGGGGATCAATTAAGAAGTGTAGTGAGAAGGAAAA
This sequence comes from Arachis ipaensis, assembly GCF_000816755.2. Taxonomy (NCBI): domain Eukaryota; kingdom Viridiplantae; phylum Streptophyta; class Magnoliopsida; order Fabales; family Fabaceae; genus Arachis; species Arachis ipaensis. Next base: position 52,986,527 of record NC_029786.2, on the reverse strand, counting down.
AATAGAACCTAAAGGAGAAGAAGTGGAGTTAAATCTTGAGTCACAAGAGGAGGAAGGTAAAACAATTGAACCACAAGAGGTAAATGGAGAATTGAGGGAGTTTGATCAAGAAGTGGATTCCATCATCAATGATTTTTTGTCCACCTTGGTCAATCCCCTCAATGATCTTGAGGAACCTTTTCCCTTTGAGTTTGAGAGAGACATGAAAGTAGACTTCCCACAACCTCCTAAGTTTGGATTGAATGATAGTAGAGAAGACTTAGAGGAGGTTGGTGAGGAAGAACTAGTCAAGGGTGGTGAGAAAGAGGTAAACACCCAAGAAGTGGAAGCATTCATGCAAGAGTCCAAGAGAGTAATTCCGTTCCAAGGGCAATTTGAGTAGGTAACAATATCCTCAATGAGCTTCATAGGCCCACATCAATTTTCTATCTTGGAAATGGATCACCAACTTAAGATCCTTCTTGGAGTGTTCAACAATGAAGAAATAGGTGTTGGTTGCCAAAGGAGTTCAAGGCATAAGTGGTGCAAGGTCCAATTAGGAGGATTCTAAGATTTATTTGAGTGCTTCGAAGGTGGTTTGGGAGATTGTTCATCCAAGTACAAGAGTGAAGGTCGACAAGAGGATGACCGGGAAACTAAAGTGTGGGATCCGGGCATACATTTCTACAACCAACAATCTTGGGTCCCAATTGCTTGCTTAAGGTTGCTTGAGAGCTTGATGTATTTCGTTTGGGATCCCAGAAGATTTTGGAAGAGCAAGCATGGTTGGCAACTCAAGAATGAATGGAAGCACAAGTCTCCTTGATGTGAGCTTCAACCAAAAGTCCAACTTAAGGACTTTAAACCAAAGTGCTAGGTGGGAGACACCCCACCATGGTAACACCCCTCTAACTCTTCTCTCTTTTAGTTTTTGCTTATTGAATTTTGTCTCTTTGATTAGCTTAGTTTAATTGGATTAGTTGCATTTTAGTTGGATCATGTGTTTTTGAGAATGATATGTTTTGGGGTTGAAAACCTTTGATTGATATCATGGTTAGTACCTTATAGGCATTAAAAATTTTGTAGAAATAGAGCATTATGCATAAGCACACACTTGTGCATACGCACACTTCCCCTAGTTTTCGACATTTGTGCATACGCACACTTGTTTACATACCCTTTGTTCACAGCGCTCGCATCTGCTTGTGTGAGTGCACCACAGCACTTTTTCATTCTATGTGTACGCACGCTAGTCTGTACGTACGCACACATGATCCTTTTGCCCTGTTAAAAAAAAGTTTTGCTTTCTGTACGTGCGCACATACCTATGCGTACGCACACCCACTTACACCCTTCTGTTGGGAGCGGTCGTACACCCCCTGTGCGTCTGCATCCCCTGTTTTCTCATCTTTTGTGCGTACGTATGGACCTGTGTACATACGCACGGGCGCCGAACTAAGCAGTAATTAGAAACAGAACCCAGTCGCGCCAGACCTTCCCCAACCCTTTTTCTTCTTCGTTCTATCCACAACCCACCCCACCCTCTCTTCTTTCGGCAACGCTCTGCCGCCATGAGCCTCGCAGTGGATGTCACAAGTTCCACTGTTGCCTATCTTCTATTCTTCCATTCTTTAACTTTTCAATTTTCAGGTTTTAATCTTCTTTGCTTTGTTTATTTGCTTGCTTAATTTTCATTTTCTTTATTTAACTTTAGTAATCTAGCTTAGGTTTTGCTTAATTAATTTTTGTTGAGTTGCAAGTGTTCAATTTTTGATTTATGGATTGTTGATGCTTGAATTTTGGCTTGAATTTGATGAATATGTGCACTGCACACTATGTGTTCGATAAAATACCTAAATGAACTTTGAGTTTAATGCATGTGTTGTAGCTACCACATGTGTTAGACTATATCCTTGTTTGGCATTCTAATTAAGAATTGTGCACTTTTGAATGATTATAATATTATTTTAGATTGGAATCTGAATAATGTACTTGTTTATTGCTTTGAGTTGCTAGCACCAAATTGATATGGAAATTGACATTTGATTTCTTATTTGGTGGAATTTTCAACAAGTGCATATTGAGTTTAGTGAATTGAATTAAATTGCTTGTTCATCATAGTTTTTAAATCAATATAATTACATAACAAGGTCCTTGCTTCTTGTTAATGCTTTGCATTTGTTTGAGTTGACTTCACTTGATTCTTATCAAGCTTGTCACTTTTTGTAACAAGCACCTTTTCCATGTGATTATTTCATTATCCTTGAGGATGAATAAGTAGTTTTTTTTCATCATTGAATTGGTTATTGTGTGTTGTGCTTACTTTATTAATGTTGCACTTTCACTTGCACAATTTTAATATCCAATATTTCCTAAATTCAATTCGTTCTTGTTGTAATTGCCTAAGCTTGCTTGTCTCTAACTGATGCTCATCCATTCCTTGCATGTTAAGCCATTTAATTGAGGAACTCATGCTTACTTTTTGATAGTGTGCATGCCATTTTAGCCGGCCGTTATGTGTGTTCTAACCTCGCGCATAATTGGAATACGCACCCGGCTTATTTTTATCATACCACACCACTATGCAAACTTCCTCAATTAAATACTTGTTTGTTTTCTTTTGGCTCCAAGTATACATTGTATTTACTTACTCCTTTACCTTTCTGTGCCACTTGCCTTGTGATTCTTAATTATACTCTATTCATTCTTTTTTAAGGATGAGCCGTAAAAGCGAGGTGCCGGTAGAGGAAGAGGACACCGATGATGGAGATGACGAAAATGGATTGGACTTGGCAATTTTTTAGCAGCCCGAGCCCTCCATCCGCCAGCTGAAGGTGGAGTGCTTTAGAGCCATTTTTCCCAGATTGTGTTTGTGCACGGAGGACCGTGCAACGCTTAAGTGTGGCGGAGGATTCACCACTTATGGGGCGTAAATTTTCTTTTCTGAACACTTTGCACTTTATTTTTGTTTTCTTTTATTATGTTTCTTGTATATATTTAGAGTTCTTTTGACTGTTGCATTGCATTTTATTTTAGTATATATTTCTTAGCTTATTCATAATTTTATTTCTAGCTATTGCATTTTTACAAAGAACTAGAAAATTGTTGAAATTGCATCCATCACATCATACATACATATATAGGAAATAATCTTGGTGAAAACGACAAAAATTTTTAAGAAATCTCTTTCAGGGCATTCCATTAAATTGAGTTGGAAAATTGTTTTCTAAACTTGCTTAAATGAATTTTTGTGGAACATAGAAGAGAGATAGAACAAAATACCTTGTGAGTTGTTGAGCCTATATTGAGTGGTTATGCATTCTAACCACGAATTTTTGTTCATTGTGTGCTAACTTGATTTTTAATAATTATCTTAATTTTTTTTTTGTTACTTTGTGTGCCTTATTGTTATTTTGCGGTTCCGTAGCTAAATCTACCCAATTTTCCTTTCATGCATGGTTACCGGATGCTATGGTTCCATATTTCTTCTTTTCTGAATCCCTTCCGTAAAAGAGCCGAATGAAACAAGAGTTTCACGTTCGGTTTTGAATTAGAGACGTTAAAAAAAAAAAGATAAACCAAATTCAATAGAAAGATCATTATTTATAGTCCAAGACCACACATATTGATAGATGAAACTCTTATTGTTATTTATTTGATCGATCGACAGCGCGACGGTGCTCCTTCTATGATTGTGATCTTGGATTTTCTTGATTCATTATTTTCGATGTTTGGTGTTTTGAATTCATTTCGCATGATTGAGGCCTTTATTTCAATTAAATCTTACTTACCCATATAGCCATCCCCTTATGTCTACCCTTGTGAGCCAATTTCGAGCTTTTTAATCCTTTTTTGTTCTAATTGTTACCACATCACCAACCTTAAGCGAAAGACCATGAATTGCATCTTTGATTGGCTTAGGTTGAGGTGTGTGTGTCATTTAAGTGTGGAAAAATTTTTGGAAAGCATTGGTAGAGAAAATTTTTATTGTGGATATTCGTTGAAAATTTTGGAAAATGGGTGCATACTCATGTATCAGTTTGCTTTAACCATATGCATTTGTCATAGAAAAATAAACATAAATAGAAAAGAAAAAAATGGAATCAAAAATAAATAAATAATAAGATGGGGACAAAAGTTATCCCAAAGAAAAAAAAAAGAGAAAATAAATGAAAATAAATGTATATGTAGATTTGGATGAAAAAAATGCATGAATGTGTATAAAAAGAGAGGAAATGGAAAGTTAGGTTGCATATTTTTGTAATTTGGTTGATATAGGTTGAGTTGGATACTTAAACTAATCAAGGATTCAATCTTTTAGTCCACTTAGCCGTATCTATCCCACCTTAATGCTAACCCCATTACAACCCTAAGAAGTCCTCATGATACTTACATACATGCATCAATTACTTGTTGATTGTTAGATGAAAAGCAAAATCCTTGAAAGCTTGATTAGAGGAGACTTGAGTGATTAAACCCTAGACACCGAGCGTTGAAAGTGTATACACACCTAGTGAGGGTTCAATTACTCAATTCTATGTTTCCACACCTCTTATTATGTTTTCTTGCAAGTTGTTTCATTTTGAAATTCGAATCAATTATTTGGATTTTGATTGCATTGAATTATTTCTTTGTTTAAGCCCTATATGTCCATATGCTTGTTTGGAAATTTGATTGTTTGTTTTCACCAATTCAATAGTAAACAATAGTATAGATAGATATAGATAGTACATAGTATACTTGTATGCATATAGATAGTTGCATTCAATAAGTTGTTACCCTTTGATCATTCTCCTTATTTGTGTTTAGCATGAGGACATGCTATTGTTTAAGTGTGAAAAAATTGATGAGTCCATATTTGATGATAATTTTTTGCTTGAATTGGATGGATTTCATCACATAAACTCACACTTAAGCACTAAAATAGCATACTTTTGTGATTTCTCTCTAGATTTGACCAAAATGTGAAAATATGCATTTTTGTGCCTAAATTAATCATTTTAATTCCACTTTTATTCTATTAGATGCCATGACATATTTGTTGAGTGATTTTAGGTCCTAGAGGCAAGAATGACTAGCCAAAAGTGGAAGGAAGCATGCAAAATGGGAGATTTCATGAAGAAAAACAAAGGAGAAGCACACAGTCAAGTGTGTGTACGCACAAGTGCAGAAATCAGCAAGTGTGTATACGCACAACCTTCTGTGTGTATGCACAAGTGGAAAAATTAGCAAGTGTGCGTACGCACACACCTGTGCATGCGCAAGTTCTAGCGCGTGACTTTATTAATGAAGCACGTGGCTCATGATTTTTGGGGCTTTTTCGCCCAATTTTGGAAGTGCTGAAGCCATTTTGGAGTGCTATATGAAGGGAACTTCATCATATATCAAAGGGAGTTCACTTTTAGATAGAAAAAAACACATTAGGAGTAGGAGTAGTGTAGATTAGGAAATGCTCTCTTAGGGTTTTAATTAGGTTTCAATGTAGAATTTTATAGTTTCAATTTTGGTCTTGGATTTTACTCATCTCATTATAAGTACGCTTTAATTTCACTACTCTTGTTACTTTTTCTTATAGTTCAAGCTACTTTGTTAATATATGCAATTTTGATTTCTTGAATCTTTTGCTTATGAATTTAGTCTTTTATGATCTATATATGCTTGATTGAGTTTCTATTGTTGATATTGTGAATATTTTAGTTATAGTAGAGTCATAATGTCCGATATTTAGTGGTAATTCTTGGGTAGTTAGTTGACTATTGTTTCCATTGATACTAGCTTTTTACTAAGTAATTAGTAAGTTAGCTAGGACTTATGGATTAAGGTCAATTATGCTTGCTTGACTTAGTCCTCGATGTTAGGGGTTGACGAAGTGAGATTGACTCATCATAGTTATCATAGTTTTGATTATGGCGATGATAGGAGTCCTTAATTCTCATTCCCAAGTCAAGGCTCTTTTATGAATTTATAGCATTTTCACTAAGTTTTGATCTTGCTTTCTTTTAATTTATTTTTATTTTCTTTTTGATCATTTATTAGTTCTTTTATTTCTTAGTTCTTTTAATCTTTCGTTCCTTCATTGAAAACCCCCGTATCTTCACAACCAAGAGTGTGCATCTTAATTGCATTGTCCGAGGGAGACGACTCGGGACTTCAAACTTCCGGTTATTTTGTTTTGGATTGTGACAATCTTTGAATTTAAACTTTGATGTTGGGATTTAATTTCCAATTTGGACTATGCTATCAACGAATATTTTGAGAAATGCTAAAGCGGCACAAATCCAAATCATCAGGAAACTCATGGAAGTATATGTGGACGACATGCTCATCAAAACTAAGGACAACTTAGCTCTCCTATCCGACCTCACCGAGGTATTCTCCATAATAAGGAATCATGGGATGAAACTAAACCCCTCAAAATGCACCTTTGTAGTAGATGCTGGAAAGTTCTTAGGTTTCATGCTTACTCAAAGAGGCTTAGAGACCAAGCCAGATAAGTGCACAACCATACTAGAGATGAAAAGCCTGACTTGTATCAAAGAAGTCCAACAACTAAATGGAAGGTTGGTAGTACTATCCAGGTTCTTAGCAAGATCAGCGTTGAAGTCCCTACCATTATACTCGATCCTCAGAAAGGGGAATCAATTTGAATGGACCCAGGAATACAAACAAGACTTTCAAGATTTCAAAGCATTTCTAGGCCAACCTCCCATACTCACCTGACCTATTGTAGAAGAAGAGCTCGTCCTCTTCTTGGCAGTGGAGAGCCGAGCTATAGCCTCAGCCTTGATCCAAGAATATGAGAACGGGCAGCAACCTATCTACTTTGTTAGCAAAGCTTTACAAGTAGCAAAACTAAACTACCAAAGGATAGAAAAGTTTGGGTATGCTCTTATCTTCACCTCCCGAAGGCTCCGATCTTACTTCCAAGCTCACACTATAAAGGTCCGAACTAATCAACTGATGATGTAGATTTTACAAAAGATGGACCTAGTAGGAAGAATGCTGCAATGGGCTATGGAACTGTCTGACTTTGATTTAAAATACAAAGCTCAGATAGTAATCAAATCCCAGTACCTCGTTGACTTTGTAGCCGAATACACTGAAAGTCAAGGAATCCCTACAACTTGGAGTTTGTATGTAGATGGATCATCCAATAAAGCCAGCAGTGTGCTGCATGATCATCTTTTCTTTATTTTCTTATTATTTTATATATAAATTTATTGAGTTTTATTGAGATTTTAATCTTTGAAGCCTATTGGATGCTACTTTGAGGTGTATTGTGGTTTTATTTGTTTTAGAAAAAATTCAGACAAGTTTAGCAGAGTTCATGCAGAAGAAAAAGAGAAAAAGTGAAGATGCCAAGCTGATGCCAAACATCGAGCCTGGCGTTTGGCGCCAGTCATCTCGTACCGCGTGCAAGGCCTCTGATTGGTTGGCGTTAAACACCCCGACCTAGAGTTTAGCACCAGATGCCTCGTAATTCATGTAACGACCATACGCTAGTGGCACTAAATGCCAATCTTAGCATTTAGCACAAGGAAGACAGTAACGCCCACGAGTCCTTCTGCCTCATCGGCGCTAAATGTCGAGCCTGGCATTTAGCACCAGCACCGCATTTTTGAACTTCAAGGAAAGGGTTTCAGTAGTTGGTGCATGAAATTGTGATCATCAATAATGGCGCCAAAGGACTTGGAGCTCTTAAACGTGAATCACACTTTGTCACAATTCCGCACAACTAACCAGCAAGTGCATTGGGTCGTCCAAGTAATACCTTACGTGAGTAAGGGTCGATTCTACGGAGATTGTCGGCTTGAAGCAAGCTATGGTCATCTTGTAAATCTCAGTCAGGCAGATTCAAATGGTGATGGAGGATTGATAATTAAAAGATAAATAAAATGTAAAATAAAGATAGAGATACTTATGTAATTCTTTGGTTGGAATTTCAGATAAGCGTATGAAGATGCTTTGTTCCTCCTGAACCTCTGCTTTCCTATTGCCTTCTTCCAATCATTCATACTCCTTTCCATGACAAGCTTTATGTTGGGCATCACCGTTGTCAATGGCTACTTCCCGTCCTCTTAGTGAAAATGTTCCAAATACGCTGTCACCGCACGGCTAACCATCTGTTGGTTCTCAATCATGTTGGAATAGGATCCATTGATCCTTTTGCGTCTGTCACACGCCCAACAATCGCGAGTTTGAAGCTCGTCACAGTCATCCTTTCCCAGATCCTACTCAGAATACCACAGACAAGGTTTAGACGTTCCGGATAAACGCCAGAATTCTTGAGCTGACTTGGAACGCCTGTTTGGGCCATCAAATCTTGAGCAAAGTATGGACTATTATATATTGCTGGAAAGCCTAGGATGTCTACTTTCCAAAGCAATTGAGAGCGCGCCAATTGGGTATTTGTAGCTCCAGAAAATCCACTTTGAGTGCAGGGAGGTCAGAATCCAACAGCATCTGCGGTCCTTTTTCAGTCTCTGAATCAGATTTTTGCTCAGGTCCCTCAATTTCAGCCAGAAAATACCTGAAATCACAGAAAAATACACAAACTCATAGTAAAGTCCAGAAGAGTGATTTTTATTTAAAAACTAATAAAAACATAATAAAAACTAACTAAAATATACTAAAAATAATGCCAAAAAGCGTATAAATTATCCGCTCATCACAACACCAAACTTAATATGTTGCTTGTCCCCAAGCAACTGAAAATCATATAGGATAAAAAGAATAGAATGTACAATGAATTCCAAAAACATCTATGAAGATCAATATTAATTAGATGAGCGGGGCTTTTAGCTTTTTGCTTCTGAACAGTTTTGGCATCTCACTTTATTCCTTGAAGTTCAGAATGATTGGCATCTATAGGAACTCAGAATCCAGATAGTGTTATTGATTCTCCTAGTTAAATATGTTGATTCTTGAACACATCTACTTTATGAGTCTTGGTCGTTGCCCTAAGCACTTTGTTTTCCAGTATTACCACCGGATACATAAATGCCACAGACACAAAACTAGGTGAACCTTTTCAGATTGTGACTCAGCTTTGCTAGAGTCCCCAATTGGAGGTGTCCAGGGTTCTTAAGCACACTCTTCTTTTTGCTTTGGACCTCGACTTTAACCGCTCAGTCTCAAGTTTTCACTTGACACCTTCACGCCACAAGCACATGGTTAGGGACAGCTTGGTTTAGCCGCTTAGGCCAGGATTTTATTCTTGTGGGCCCTCCTATCCACTGATGCTCAAAGCCTTGGATCCTTTTTATCACCCTTGTCTTTTGGTTTAAATGGGTATTGGCTTTTTCTGCTTGCTTTTCTTTTTTTTCTTTCTTCTTTCTTTTCTCTCCTTTTTTTTTCTCTTTTTTTTTTTTGCATATATCTTTTTTTTCTGCAAGCTTTTCACTGCTTTTTCTTGCTTCAAGAATCAATTTTATGATTTTTCAAATCATCAGATAACATTTCTCCTTTTTCCATCATTCCTTCAAGAGCCAACAATTTTAACATTCTTTAAACAACAAATTCAAAAATATGCACTGTTCAATCATTCATTCAGAAAAACAATAGTATTGCCACCACATCAAAATAATTAAACTGTTTTAAAATTTGAAATTCATGCACTTCTTTTTCTTTTTCAATTAAAAACATTTTTCATTTAAGAAAGGTGATAGATTCATTTTCATAGCTTTAAGGCATAGACACTTAGACACTAGTGATCATATAATAAAGACACAAACATAAATAAACATAAAGCACAATTTTCGAAAAATAAAAAATAAAGAACAAGGAAATTAAAGAACGGGTCCACCTTAGTGATGGCGGCTTGTTCTTCCTCTTGAAGATCTTATGGAGTGCTTGAGCTCCTCAATGTCTCTTCCTTGCCTTTGTTGTTCCTCTCTCATGGTTCTTTGGTATTCTCTAATTTCATGGAGGAGGATGGAATGCTCTTGGTGTTCCACCCTTAGTTGTCCCATGTTGGAACTTAATTCTCCTAGGGAGGTGTTGATTTGCTCCCAATAGTTTTGTGGAGGAAATTGCATCCCTTGAGGCATCTCAGGGATTTCATGATGAGGAGTTTCCTCATGCTCTTGTCCATGAGTGGGATCTCTTGTTTGCTCCATCCTTTTCTTAGTGATGGGCTTGTCCTCATCAATGAGGATGTCTTCCTCTATGTCAATTTCAGCTGAATTACAGAGGTGACAAATGAGATGAGGGAAGGCTAACCTTGCCACAGTAGAGGACTTGTCCGCTACCTTGTAGAGTTCTTGGGATATAACCTCATGAACTTCTACTTCCTCTTTAATCATGATGCTATGAATCATGATAGCCCGGTCTATAGTAACTTCAGATCGGTTGCTAGTAGGAATGATTGAGCGTTGGATGAACTCCAACCATCCCCTAGCCACGGGCTTGAGGTCATGCCTTCTTAGTTGAACCGGCTTTCCTCTTGAATCACTCTTCCATTGAGTGCCCTCTTCACAGATGTCCATGAGGACTTGGTCCAACCTTTGATCAAAGTTGACCCTTCTAGTGTATGGGTGTGCATCTCCTTGCATCATAGGCAAATTGAATGCCAACCTTACATTTTCCGGACTAAAGTCTAAGTATTTCTCCTAGACCATTGTAAGCCAATTCATGGGGTCCGGGTTCACACTTTGATCATGGTTCTTGGTGATCCATGCATTGGCATAGAACTCTTGAACCATTAAGATTCCGACTTGTTGAATGGGGTTGGTGAGAACTTCCCAACCTCTTCTTCGAATCTCATGTCGGATCTCCGGATATTCGCCTTTTTTGAGCTTAAAAGGGACCTCGGGGATCACCTTCTTCTTGGCCACAACTTCATAGAAGTGGTCTTGATGCACCCTTGAGAGGAATCTCTCCATCTCTCATGACTCAGAGGTGGAAGCTTTTGCCTTCCCTTTCCTCTTTCTAGAGGTTTCTCCGGCCTTTGGTGCTATAAATGGTTATGGAAAAACAAAAAGCTTTAGCTTTTACCACACCAAACTTAGAAGGTTTGCTCGTCCTTGAGCAAAAGAAGAAAGAAGAGAGTAGAAGAAGAAGAAATAGAGGAGATGGAGTGGGCTTTGTGTTTCGGCCAAGGGGGATGGGTAGTGTTTAGGTTGTGTGAAAATGAAGGAGTGAAGATGGGTTTATATAGGAGTGGAGAGGGGGGTGTGGTTCGGCCATTATGGGTGGGTATGGGTAGGAAAGTGGTTTGAATTTGAATGGTGAGGTAGTGGGGTTTTATGAAGGATGGATGTGAGTGGTGAAGAGAATGGTGGGATTTGATAGGTGAGGGATTTTTTGGGAAGAGGTATTGAGGTGATTGGTGAATGGGTGAAGAAGAGAGAGAGAGGTGGGGTAGGTGGGAATCCTGTGGAGTCCACGGATCTTGAGGTGTCAAGGATTTCTCATCCCTGCACCATGTGGCGTGCAAAACACCCCCTTGCTGCCAATCCTGGCGTTAAACGCCAGGCTGCTGCCCATTTCTGGCATTTAACGCCAGCTTCTTGCCCATTCCTGGCGTTAAACGCCAGGCTGCTGCCCATTTCTGGCATTTAACGCCAGCTTCTTGCCCATTCCTGGCGTTAAACGCCCAGAATGGTGCCAGACTGGGCGTTTAACGCCCATTCTGCTACCCTTACTGGCGTTTAAATGCCAGTAAGTTTCTCCTCCAGGGTGTTCTATTTTTCATTCTGTTTTTCCTTTTGTTTTTGCTTTTTCAATTGTTTTTGTGGATTCACATGATCATCAACCTACAAAAAACATAAAATAACAATGAAAAATAGAAATTTAACATGGATAAGTAAAATTGGGTTGCCTCCCAACAAGCGCTTCTTTAATGTCAATAGCTTGACAGTGGCTCTCATGGAGCCTCACAGATGTTCAGAGCAATGTTGGAGGGTCTGCCAAGGATGATGGATTCATCCATACACTTCCCAGTCTCTAGGATTATGAAATCAGCAGGGATGTAATGGTCTTCAACCTTTACCAATACATCCTCTACAAGTCCATAAGTCTGTTTCTTTGAATTGTCTACCATCTCCAGTGAGATTCTTACAGCTTGTACCTCAATGATCTCTAGCTTCTCCATTACAGAGAGAGGCATAAGGTTTATACTTGATCCCAGGTCACATAGAGCCTTCTCAAAGGTCATGGTGCCTATGGTACAAGGTATTGAGAACTTTCCAGGGTCTTGTCTCTTCAGAGGTAATCTCTGCCTAGTCAAGTCATTCAGTTCTTTGATGAGCAATGGATGCTGGGTTCTCAGGATCATAAGCTTCTTCTTCAGAGGAAGCTTCCTTAGTACTGCCTGTTGCTGCTTGCATTCTAGACAGGCTCTGAGAAATCATATTGACTTGTTGGGTCAATATTTTATTCTGAGCTAATATGACATTCAGAGTATCAATCTCAAGAACTCCTTTCTTCTGAGCTATCCCATTATTCACAGGATTCCTTTCAGAAGTGTACATGAATTGGTTATTTGCAACCATTTCAATGAGTTCTTGAGCTTCTGCAGGCGTCTTCTTCAGATGAAGAGATCCTCTAGCAGAGCTGTCCAATGACATCTTGGACAGTTCAGACAGACC
>NC_029786.2:52958586-52973898 GCF_000816755.2 Arachis ipaensis | reverse complement strand
CCAAGAAGGCATTGACTAGCTTTTCCCAAGAGTTCAGGCTTTCCTTAGGTTGTGAATCCAACCATGTCCTAGCTCTGTCTCTTACAGCAAAAGGAAAAAGCATAAGTCTGTAGACTTCAGGGTCAACCCCATTGGTCTTGACTGTGTCACAGATTTGCAAGAATTCAACTAGGAACTGATGAGGATCTTCCAATGGAAGTCCATGAAACTTGCAATTCTGTTGCATTAGAGAAACTAATTGAGGCTTAAGCTCAAAGTTGTTTGCTCCAATGGCAGGGATTGAGATGCTTCTCCCATAGAAGTCGGGAGTAGGTGCAGTAAAGTCACCGAGCACCTTCCTTGCATTGTTGGCATTGTTGTTTTCGGCTGTCATGGTTTCTTCTTTCTTGAAAAGCTCTGTTAGGCCCTCTAAAGAGAGATGTTCTTTAGCTTCTCTTAGCTTTCTCTTCAAGGTCCTTTCAGGTTCAGGATCAGCTTGAACAAGTATGCCTTTATCTTTGTTCCTGCTCATATGAAAGAGAAGAGAACAAGAAAGTAGGGAATCCTCTATGTCACAGTATAGAGATTCGTTGAGGTGTCAGAGGAAAAGAAGAATGGAAGGAGGAGGTAGATAGAAGAGAATTCGAACATATAAAGAAGGAGGGAGTTCGAATTGCACCTTGAGGAAGAGTGTTAGTCCTTTAAATAGAAGGATGTGAGAAGAGGGGAAGAATTTTCGAAAATAAATTTAAAAAATTTTGAAATAATTAAAAGAAATTTTGAAAATTTGATTGATGATTTTCGAAAATTAAGATTGGGAAAGAAATTAAGTGATTTTTGAAAAAGATTTTGAGATTAGAAATCAAAAAGATATGATTGAGAGTTAATTTTGAAAAAGATGTGATTGAGAAGATATGATTGAAAACCAATTTTTAAAAAAGAAAGTTTTAAAATTAAAGTTGATTACTTGACTAACAAGAATTTAGAAGATATGATTCTTAAAATTTAAAATTTGATCCTTTCTTAATAGGCAAGTAACAACTTGAAAATTTTGAAGTAAATCATTAATTATAGCAAGGATTTTTGAAAATAGTAATAATGGAAAGAAATTGATTTTGAAGAGATATGATTGAAAAGATATTATTTGAAAAAGATTTGATTTTGAAAAATTATGAAGATTTGAAAAAAATCTAAATTAAAAACAAAATCTTCCCTCTAGTGTCATCCTGGCATTAAACGCCCAGAATGGCATCCATTCTGGCGTTTAACGCCCACAATCCTACCTTTTTGGGCGTTAAACGCCCAGCCAGGTACCCTGGCTGGCGTTTAAACGCCAGTTTTCCTTCTTCACTGGGCGTTTTGAACGCCCAGTTTTTTCTGTTTGATTCCTCTGCTGAATGTTCTGAATCTTCAATTCTCTGTATTATTAGCTTGAAAAGACACAATTTTGAAAATATTTTTGAATTTTTTTTTTAATGATGAGAAATAACAAAAAAATGCAACTAAGATCAAATGAACAATGCATGCAAGACACCAAACTTAGAAATTTTGTATTAGAGGCTTTAACAAATTGAGAATGCATAAGAAAAATAACAAAACACACAAAACAGGAGAATTTAAAGATCAGAGCAGTGAAATCATCAAGAACAACTTGAAGATCAATGAAGAACATAATGCATGTAATTTTTCGAAAATTATAGGTATGCAATTGACACCAAACTTAAAAATTGATAGTAGACTCAAACAAGAAACATAAAATATTTTTTATTTTTATGGTTTTATAAATTTTTTTGCGATTTTTGAAACTTATATGGAAAAGAAAATAAAGAGAATCAAAACTTTTAATAAGAATTCCAGGAATCATGCAATGTTAGTCTAAAGCTTCAGTCTAAAATGATTAGACATGTTTGGCCAAGTTTCAGTAGGACATTACATTCAATAGCTAAATTGATGAGAATCAATCAGCTTTTGTGATGATAAGAACATCACCTTGAAACTCTAGAATCCATTCTTAAAAATTCTGAAAAGTACCTAATCTAAGCAACAAGATGAACTGTCAGTTGTCCAAACTCGAACAATCCCCGGCAGCGGCGCCAAAAACTTGGTGCGTGAAATTGTGATCATCAACAATAGTGCCAAAGGACTTGGAGCTCTTAAACGTGAATCACACTTTGTCACAATTCCGCACAACTAACCAGCAAGTGCACTGGGTCGTCCAAGTAATACCTTATGTGAGTAAGGGTCGATCCCACGGAGATTGTCGGCTTGAAGCAAGCTATGGTCATCTTGTAAATCTCAGTCAGGCAGATTCAAATGGTGATGGAGGATTGATAATTAAAAGATAAATAAAACGTAAAATAAAGATAGAGATACTTATGTAATTCTTTGGTTGGAATTTCAGATAAGCGTATGAAGATGCTATGTTCCTCCTGAACCTCAGCTTTCCTATTGCCTTCTTCCAATCATTCATACTCCTTTCCATGGCAAGCTTTATGTTGGGCATCACCGTTGTCAATGGCTACTTCCCGTCCTCTGAGTGAAAACGTTCCAAATGCGCTGTCACCGCACGGCTAATCATCTATCGGTATTGCCTTCTTTCAATCATTCATACTCCTTTCCATGGCAAGCTTTATGTTGGGCATCACCTTTGTCAATGGCTACTTTCCGTCCTCTCAGTGAAAACGTTCCAAATGCGTTGTCACCGCACGGCTAATCATCTATCGGTTCTCGATCATGTTGGAATAGGATCCATTGATCCTTTTGCGTCTGTCACACGCCAAACAATCGCGAGTTTGAAGCTTGTCACAGTCATCCCTTCCCAGATCCTACTCAGAATACCACAGACAAGGTTTAGACGTTCCGGATCTCAGGAATGGCCGCCAATAATTCTAGCCTATACCACGAAGGTTCTAATCTTAGATTAGAAACCCAAGAGATACGCATTCAAGCCATTGCTAGTAGAACAGAGGTGGTTGTCAGGCACATGTTCATAGGTGAGTGTCACGGATCATCACATTCATCAAGTTGAAGAACGAATGAATATCTTAGAGAAGAAGTAGGCGTGAATTGAATAGAAGAACAATAGTACTTTGTATTAATTCATGAAGAACAGCAGAGCTCCACACCTTAATCTATGGTGTGTAGAAACTCCACCGTTAAGAATACATAAGAACAAGTTCTAGGCATGGCCGTGAGGCCAGCCTCCCAAACGTGAAAAGGTCTATCAAAGTCTGAAAATACAATAGCAAAATGTCCTATTTATAGAGAACTAGTAGCCTAGGATTTACAGAAATAAGTAATTAATGCAGAAATCTTCTTCCGGGCCCACTTGGTGTGTGCTTGGGCTGAGCATTAAAGCTTCCATGTGTAGAGACTTTTCTTGGAGTTAAACGCCAGCTTTTGTGCCAGTTTGGGTGTTTAACTCCAGCTTTTGTGCCAGTTTTGGAGTTAAACGCCAGAATTCTTGAGCTGACTTGAAATGCCTGTTTGGGCCATCAAATCTTGGGCAAAGTATGGACTATTACATATTTCTGGAAAGCCCAGGATGTCTACTTTCTAACGCAATTGAGAGCGTGCCAATTGAGCTTCTGTAGCTCCAGAAAATCCACTTTGAGTGCAGGGAGGTTAGAATCCAACAGCATCTGCGGTCCTTTTTCAGCCTCTGAATCAGATTTTTGCTCAGATCCCTCAATTTCAGCCAGAAAATACCTGAAATCACAGAAAAACACACAAACTCATAGTAAAGTCCAGAAGAGTGATTTTTATTTAAAAACTAATAAAAACATAATAAAAACTAACTAAAATATACTAAAAACATACTAAAAACAATGCCAAAAAGCGTATAAATTATCCGCTCATCAGTAGTATTTTAGGATTTATACTTATTTTATTTTGATATCTTTTGATTTTTATTATGAGAAGATACAATCTTCTAGGGTTTTAGATATTATTTTATTTAACTAGTTTATTTTATTTCCAAATCAATTAGGTTAGATATAAAAGAGAAACAGATTTAGCCCTTCGGGCTCTTCTTCTCTCTCTTTATCTCATTCTACACTCTACACACTTTTTGAAACCCTAAGTTTTCTCTGAGCCATGAGCAACTATACCTCTATTGTTTAGATTAGGAGCTCTGTTTATTCTATGGATTAATATTATTGTCAATATACTTTTAATCAATGTACTTATTTATATTCAAGGATTACTTCCGTTCTTCATCTTATTAATTTGAGTATATTGGAAGATAGCTCTTTTTCTACATGAATTCTTGTTACTTCTTAGAAAAGTTAACTCACTTGAATAATAGCTTGAAAGTAACTCGTCCTAAACTACTAACTACCTAGACTTAACGTGAAACATGACATATAATCATCTTATATTTGGGTGATTAGGGTTTTGTGGCTAATAAACTAGAATTGGACCTAAACCTTTAATCCTAAGTAAGTGACCAAGAAAATGGTAGTTGATTCGGTTAAAGGAATTTAAATCTCTAAGGAATTATGGTTTAGTCAACTAAAATTGGCCATGAATTAAATCTTACATGATTAAAGTATTTAGTAAGAACTATTAATCCAAAAAAATAAATATCTTTGAAACCTTAACTGTTTCTCACATACTTTTCACACCAAATTTACTGCTTGTTTTCTTAATTCGTGAATTACTATTTAATGCTTTTTGAACCCAAAACACTAGTTTCTGCTTGTCTAACTAAGTGAACCACTCAACTATTATTGCTTGATCTATCAATCCTCGTGAGATCGACCCTCACTCACTTGAGGTATTACTAGGTACAACCCGGTACACTTGTCGGTTCAGTTGTGATATTCTAAATTCGCACCAAATTTTTGGCACCATTGCTGGGGATTGACTGGGAATGACAACTATCCATTGGTTGATTGCTTAGATTAGACATTTTTGCTTTAATTTTGTTTAATTTCTTTCTTTTAATTTTCAAAAAATAGCCTTAAATTATTTAAACATTTTTCCCTTAATTTCTAAAATTAAGTTTGGTGTCCCTTTAGTTGTTTTATTTTGTTTTTCTAATTATTTTTCCTACATTATTTTTG
Organism: Arachis ipaensis; assembly: GCF_000816755.2. Lineage (NCBI taxonomy): Eukaryota > Viridiplantae > Streptophyta > Magnoliopsida > Fabales > Fabaceae > Arachis > Arachis ipaensis. The sequence continues at coordinate 52,968,853 of NC_029786.2, read as the reverse complement.
AAATTGGTAGCTTATTTTTTCATTTATTAATTTTTGAAATTCTAGTGTTATTTATTCAGTTTATTTTATTTTATTTCCTTTACTCAGTTTATCTTACTGGAAATTCTCTTCACTCTGACGTAGAGATCCCCACTTTTTCTTGTTTTCTGTTTGTTTATGAGCAGAAACAGAGATAAAGACTATATTCTTGAATTTGATCTTGAGATTGAGAGAACTTTAAGAAGGCATTTACAGCAGGCTAGATCTTACAAAGCCACTGAGAATCTCAAAGACAATTTTGAGAAAGAAGCTGAAGGATTTACTATGGATCCTAACAACAACAACAACAATGTTGTTAACCCTCATGTTCTCATTGCTCCTACTGTGCCTGAGGAAGCCGTAATTGTTGAAGAGGAAGAAGTGGTTGAATATTTAGGAGATGTTAAAAGTCCATAGAAATCTCAAGTCATAGAGCTTCCTTCCAAAAAGTTTGAATTTGATGTTGAAGAGGGTGCGCAACCTCCCAAGCATGTCATGAGTGAAGAATTGGACGAAATGGATTTAATCATTGATGAGTTTTTATTTACAATTGAATCATCTCCCATTGGACATGAAATAGAGGCCAAAGAAGAAGATACACAACCTCCAAGTCCCTTGGAAAGCAAAGAGGAAGAGGTTGAAGTTGAAAAAGCTTGCAAAGAGGTGGAGGTAGTCAATGAAGAACACAAGAGAGTAGAACTTGTAAGATCATTGGAGACACCTCTCCCAAGCCATCACTATCTATCCTTTCATTCAAGTGGGTAAATCTCTTATCTCTAAGCTTTCTTATTCCACTTGAATATGGTTTGCTTGAGACGGATGGTCAACTTAGAGCTCTTTGTGGCTTTAAGAGCAAAAGTGAAAGGATTAGTAGTTCGCATTATAAATCAAGGTTCACTATGGTTAAGAGCTCAAAGTCTAATTATAAAGGATGGTGTAGTGCTAAATTAGAAGGGTCTAAGAAGATGATTTTTCACCCGATAAAATAGATTACAGTAGTTTATGAAACTGACGCAGTTTTTATGCCCTGCTTTTTGTTGCAGCAATTTTTAATTACACTACTGTTACCTGAAAAAAACTATAGCATTTTTTTATTTGTAGCGATTTAAAATTTCCATAATTTAAAAAGTTAAGATTTAAAAAAATATATTATCATAGTTTAAAATCTCTACCAACTGGTGACCAAAATTAAAAAATAGACACAATAATCAATCTAGACTTAATTACATTATATCAAACAGGTGAGTCCAATACATGCTTACCTTGCTCACAAGGTCAAGGAAAGTGAATGAATATATTTTAAAATCAAGACCGATTCGAGATCTTGAAAGACAATTACATAGACTTAGTGTTAATAAATAATGTATATATTAAGAGAAGTGATGCTCACAGAGTAGAAATACGAATGAAAAAACTGAACATTAGAAAACTAATAATAATAACAATTCCGTTAAAGAGATAATGAGAAATCTAAACAATGTGAATAATGGGTTATAAAATTAGTCCAATACATGTAAAAAATAAAAAATACTCAACAAATTATCTAAATCAAAAAGTCTACTTAGTTATTCTAAAAAAAAATCATCCCAAACTCTAGTTTATTAAAATATTTCACTTCAATATCCTCTTCTTTTTCAATCGGCTGCCACCCTACTTTCATCAATAATAATCATCCCACTTCACTGTTGCTACCACCGGCGTCGCTCACCTCCGATAAAAATAACCATCCACTTAAAGATAAAAATAATCATCCGCATACCTAATCAATTGAATATCTAATATATTTTAATTATATATAACTAAACCCAATTCAATTAAAATAATCATTAACATAAAAATAAAAATAATCATCTACATACCTACTAAAATGCTGGTAATTGAAATAGAAGAAAAAGAAGATTCAATTTTCCTTTCTCATTCCCTAATTTTGGAACCAAATGAAGCTGTGTGGTCTGTTACTCTGTTATACGAGAACCATAACTTTGATTCGACAACGTTCTCTAGGTTGACCAAAATGATTCTTGTCTTGTATGCAAATGCCGCAAAATTACCTTCAATCACAACTAGAAAATTGCTTAATACAGATAGATTTACAGATAAATTTAGTCTTTATTACAGATGGATTTTTGGTTACTGACAAAATTACCGATAAATTTTGTCCCTCTGTAAAAGCCTCGTCGAAAATTATTTACCGATGGATTTTTTTTCGTCGGAAAATTACCGACAGATTTTTACCAGTTACCGACAGATTTTTCCTCGGTAAATTGTCCCATCCATTTTCCTGAAACGTCGAACTTTCCGACGGATTTTTCGTCGGTAATTGGCAACAGATTTTCCGTCTGTAATTTAAACCTTGAAAATCATCTCATACTCTGAATATAGACAGAAAATCCGTCTATAAGGTAAAATAGATTTTTTTTAGATTTTTCCAATTACAAAATAAACTTGTTTTCATATAAAATAAATATAAATTTAATACAAATTTTTATCTAATTTGTATTCAAATAATTATAATATTTCAAAAAATAAACAAATTCATCGTATTATCAAACTAAAAGAAAAGTACTATAAACAAGCAAGTCAATATAATTCAAAACATAAACAAAGTGTATTGATCATCAACTATAATTCCCAATATATTGTTCAACCATACTAAAACTATCAGCTATAGTCTTCAGTGTCATCTTCATCCTCATCATCATCATAGTCCTCATCCAAAGAGATTGAGGGTAGCGGCGGTGGCGGTGGTAGTCGAACAGCACTAGAACTACTTGACGATCTAACATTCTCATAATAGCTAACATAAGCCTTATTCTATCTCTTCTGTTTTAGCTTTTCCTTCTTGGCCTTTTCAATTTTCCGTTCCAACTTTTCTAACTTCTTTTGAGTCTTTTCCAAAGGAGCCAAGCGTGTATCTAACAACTTAATAATACGCTCATCTGTTTGTTGAATAACACGCTGAAAAAGTTCTTCATTGAGATTATGAATCTCTTCTCGCAAATCAAGAACAGAATTTTGATTTCTAGGTGCTCTTCCAGATACAGAATTGGCATAAATGGTTCCAGACTTGATAGAGCTAGAAAAGAATGACCTTTTTCCGTAAACTCGATTCTTCTTTTGTCCACCACACACTTCCTCCCAGATCAAGTCTTCATCAATTGGTGGTACCTCCATTCTCTGTGCTTGAGCCTCGGCATGTTGGGCTTGAACTTCTGCCAACTCTTTTATAAACTTCTCCTGTTGCACAATGATTATATCAATTATATAAATCAAGTTTCAAACAATATAGTACACTATTTAACAATAATACGGTACTTATAACTTGATTATGTCTACCAAAAAATTATTCAAATATTTCTATTATCACTTTAGATTTAGTACAATATAGCATGAGATAAACCATAAACATATATATTTCTATACATACATCAAATACAACTTGCTGGAAAAAAAATAATAAGAATAAAAAATAAATGCAGCTCAAAGTATGTCATTTTCTAATAAATAATATTTATTTGATGATGCTGGCATTGAATAATATTTTTTAAATACTAATATCTATAATGCTGCCATTGAATAAAATCTCTTCTTTTTTGTGAACCATTTTTAACAATTTATACAAAATTCAGAAAACAAAAAGCATCGTTATCAAGAGTTATATTGTTGATACATGATTATGAAGATAATTTAACCATGGCCAACATAAGAAAGCAACAATTAACTTATGAATCAAGACCCCATCGATATGGAATATGATTAAGCAATGCATAAACTATTTTCACAAACTCAAAATCAAACCATGCTAACCTTGATAACCTGAATAAGACTAATATTGCATGAACCCAGGGAGAGTGATACAATAGTAATGCTCCTTGTTAACCTTGATAACCTTCAGCAAAAGCCATGTCTTTTGACAACTTCCACTTTAGAGGTTACAATTTCATCTTCTCCTTGCTTCTCCAACAACTTCTAACAATCCAGTCACATATTTCAAATCAATTTTTGTAGGATTAACCACCAAAAACACTCTCAAATTATTCAAATGCTGACAGAAATGCACCCGAATTTTACTATCGATAAAAATACATTTAAATAATTTAAAAACATAACAACAATACCTAACAATAAATATATATTTTCAAAAAATACCTTATAAATTGAATTTTGATGTGATTTTTTACAAGAATAATTAAAAAAATGAGATATTATTATTCTTAAAATTTGATAATTTTTTCTAAGTATATATTTTTTTGTGATTTTTTAAAAGTATTATTAGTTGTTAACAAAAAAATTAAAAAAAAATATATACTCAACGAAAAATCACCAAATTTTAAGGATACTAATATCACATTTTTTTAATCATGCTTGCAAAAAATTGTATCAAAATTCAATCTCTAATATATGTTTTGAGAAATACATATTTAATGTTAGATAATCTTGCAAAAAAACTAATATTAAATATTTATTTCTCAAAAAATATATTAGAGATTGAATTTTGATGCAATTTTTACAAACATAATTATAAAAATGAGATATTATTAATCTTAAAATTTGGTAATTTTTTTTAAGTATATATTATTTTGTAATTTTTTAAAAGTATTATTGGTTGTTAACAAAAACAATTATAAAAAATTATATACTTAACAAAAAATTACCAATTTTTATGTATAATAATATATTATTTTTATAATCATGCTTGTAAAAAATTGCATCAAAATTCAATCTCTAAGGTATTTTTTTAAAATATATATTTACTGTTGGGTATTGTTGTTGTATTTTTAAATTATTTGAATGCATTTTTATCGATAGTAAAATTCGGGTGTATTTTTTTTAGTGTTTGAATAATTCAAGAGCATTTTTGGTGGTTAACCCATTTTTGTAATGCTCTAAGAGACCAACAAGAAGTAAGTAGTTAAAGGCAAAGTTGTTCACTCGCTTTACCCCAGGACTAACCAAAGTGCTAGCTAGCATTATTAAATTATAAAATCCTGCACTGCTTTAGATTTCATACTTCTGAGTTTTGTATACTCTTCTAGTGGTACTAGCACTGACTTCGAAACTGCCAAAAACAGCTATTAATTTATATCCACGCCCAAAAGCAAACTTCAAACTTCAGTCCACAACCACACCAATAGATTCTATAAGGGGGCAGACATCATTTTTCCAAGCAGAGAACTTGAATGCAAAATTTAATTCCGAAATTTCATGAACAAGTAACCACTAATTTTGCTAAATTATCACTACACTACTAACACGAAATTACAGTGCAAAAAAGGGTCACAAAATTCAAGGGCTAATAAAAAATTGACCAATAGTCAACGAAACTAGCTCCAAGATAAACTGTATCAAATGATTTTCACAATTCACAGTTCAACATAGTAACAAAGACAAAAGCCCAATTTCTACCTGATCAACATACATAAGAAATCACCAACAAGAATCTTCTTACCTTAGCTTTGGATATGATTTTAACGGCAATTGATTGACTCTTCTATAATTCTGCAAGTGAGAAGTTGAAGATGAAGCCAATATTTAGCATCAAATAACTAATGACAAGAAGCAGAAACTTACAGAAAATCAGCGATCTCAAGATAAAAGTGATAGCCACGATGAATGATACATGTACACAAATCAATCTAAATGTATAACTACCACTTTTTCAATACTCCAGCTCTTTCATTGCACGTGTAACAAGAGAGGGAGAAGCCTATATGTGGGTCTCTAATCAAATAAAGTATGGCTATAACTACTAACAATTATAGTAAGCAAAAGAAATCAAAGAGAAGAGATAAAGAGAGAGAGATAATCTAATCAAACTCTAGCTAACTACCTACCTATATCCCCGTTCATTATTTGCAGTCATTTTTCATTGCTCAACACCCTCTCGCTTCTATTTCACCATATTTTACTTCCAATGTCAGTGCTACTATTATTATTACTATTTGGGGGACTTGTCTCTCGCTTCTATTATTTATTTTTGTAATTATTATTATTTAATTGTAATGATGATAATCTAATCAAACTTCTTAGTTTATTAGGATTACAATCAGGGAGGGTCTATTTATGGTATATTCAGCCTCATTATTTTATCTTTTATTTCTTGCCGTAGAAGTACCAATGAAGCAAGACCATCAGCGAAACAAAATCCTTTAAAGCAAAACAGAACAAATATTTATGTTAGAAACAGAAAAATTCCTTTAAAGGAACCAACACTTTGATCCCAAATTAATTAAAGAGGAATGCAGAGAAATAAGGAATTAAAAGGGGAATTGCCCAAAGAATTGAAGAGAGTGAAAAGTGAAAAAAAAAACAAATAAGGAACGAAATAAAAATAAAAAGGAAAATAACAGATTGGGGTAGCCAAAATTAGGAGAAAGCAAAAATAGAGGGAATAAGAAAAAGAGAAAAAAAAAGGAATGAACCTCACCTCAACTAAACTGAATAGATGATTGCAAATGGTTGTGAGAGTAAGATTGATAATGTTGTTGCTAGGATTTGTTAGTTTATTTAGTGTGTAATGGTTTTGATTGTTGCAAAGAACGAAAGAAAGGGATGAATGCAGTGATTCCTAAAGCCATACCTGAACAGCACAAGAACTATGATTTCAAATGAGAAGAATTCAAAAATTGAAAGCCATACAAAATTATACCTGAACCGGTGGATGAGTACAGTTATTCCTGAACCGGTGGATGAGGATGACCAGTGAATGGCCGTTGTTGAGGTCAGTGATGAGATCGTGGACGGAGCGATGGAGAGAGCAACGGCAGTGAAAGAAGCTCCTGCGATGGAGAGAGCGTGGACGGAGAGAGGAAGAAGCTCTTCACTTGTGTGGAGTGTGAATGGATCAAGAGGGTAGGATCTGAGTTAGGGTTAACTCAATATTTCCGGCAGAATATTTTAAATTGCAGACAGATTTTCTGTCTATAATAATTTAATAAAACACAGCGTTTTTGTCCATTTAATTGCAGACGGATTTTCTGTCTGTAATCATTTCCCGCGAAAAAAAATTAATTTTTTCGACAGAATTATCGACGAATTCTCTTTTCCGTCTGTAATTTATGCAAATTCATTTTTTTGTTTTCCGACAAAACTTCCCTGGCAAATTCCGTCTGTATTTCCGTGAGATAAAATCCGTCGGAAATATCTGTCTGTAATAACTAGTTTTCTAGTAGTGAATTATGCATCAACTAAAGGACCCCAAAAAGGTTCTCTTTGCGCTTTCGACGACCCCATAAATGGATAAAAAGAAGGCCGGGCACGGGAAGGCAGCGATAATGAGAACGCACGATGCGGTGAGATCTTTCGTTGCTACGATGCACAAACAGAACACAGAGAGATTGGGCGTCGTCAGCAGATGCGTCGGGCTGACCGGCGAAGGTGGAGGCGGTGTTGGCTGGAGGCTGTAGTAGCATCGGTATGGCCGGTGGGAGTGTTGCGCCACGAGGTGAGGACCGAAGAAGATGACCACGAGTTTTGGATGTGTATTGAAAATTACGGTGAAATTAGGAATAACCGTATATAGTGTGAATGAGTTTAAATACTAATTTTAATTTTTCAAATTTCGAAATTTAAAACTAAATATTTAATTAATGATTTAATTTTTAATTTTAATTTTACTTTTTTTTAATTTATTATTCACATTGTTCACCACTAGTATTCTTTTTCTATACTTTTTCTAATAATAAATAATAAATAAATTAGAAGCCGTTTCACAATAATATTTACAATCATTTTAGCATGCAACACATGTAAAAATCATAAGTCTAGGGATACAAATTTGGTTATCGATAATATATATCAACACAAAAGGATTTGAACAGAAAGCCATCAATTTTTTCAATTTATTTTGCATATATATGCCGAAATATAAGTTACTGACCTAGTGGAATATTATCTGGAGCATCGTCCTTAATAAACTTAGTGTGATAATTTTCGAGCAACAATAAAAATGAACTTGGAGATTACAAATTTAGACCACCATCTAAAATTTCGTAAATCATTATTGGGACTAATAATTCATTGCTAATTGCACCGTTTACATGCTCAATCATTGCAAAAAAGAAAAAACGAAAGAGAAAAAAAGAATAATTTCCATAGGAATGATTTCATAATTTGGGAAATAAAAGAAGGGTACAGATAGTTGGTGAGAAGATGCGAAAGAAGAAGAGTTGACGAAAAGATGAGGAGGAGGATGGTTATTCATATATATGAGTGAAGAAAGGAGAGAGATTCACGATAAGAATTTGATTTTGTGTGGAAAATCCTTATTTCAATCATCTAGATAAACAACCACCTCTCCTTTTCACGGTGAGTTATAGCCTACACCAGTTCAAATAAGAAGATTGATGCACCTATTACTGCTAACACAGGTAAGTGTATATGTGTCCTGTTATTTGATAAATTTTAATATGACCATTATACTATAACCGAATAGATAAAAAATATTAATTGCAATGTTGTCTTTTTTAAACAAATGGAATGGACATATGAAAAAGTTCATCCAATGATAAATAATAAATAAAATAAAAATAGAAAGTTTAAATTAATTATTTTTTATTTCCCTAATTTTACTAATTGGCAAATTATTGCATTCTTTCCGCTCTCCAGTGTTTGTCCTAATATCCGTCTCATTAACTTTAGGGAATACTTTCATAAAGACGTGTAAAATGTCTTTTTGTAAGGACACTTACGTATCGCATTATTATTCGACGTATTAATGAACCGATTATTTTTGAATTTTTTAACAAATTAAAATAAAACCGATTTTTTGTATAACAATAGCAATAAATCTAATTTTTTTGGAGATCTAATTGTATTTTTAAATTTTTAGGGATTCAAATGTCTGCAAAACAAAAAGTCAGAGATATATTTGTCTTTTTATCAAAAAAATTTAAAGATATTCGATTTAGATTCTGTAATTCGATCGGATCAAATTGGGTCTAATAATTATAATACGGACAATTGGGTTTATTATTGTTGCTATAATAAATCGATTTTATTCTAATTTATTAAAAAATAAATTATTAACCGATTTAATAAAAATGTCCAATAATATCATAACATACGTAAACCTTTAAAAAAAAGATATTTTTTGTGTCTTTATCGAAGTGGTCTTCTTTAAAAATACCTTTTAAGATAAATTATGTTAATTATTAGAATATATTTTTTCTTAAAACTTGAAGGTTTTTTATGTGTCTGAGGGAAATTGTTAAACGCATTATAAATAGTTGATTAGATGATATATATATGTGTTCAAATTAAATGTGTCCTTAAAATTTTATGCTGATATAATATAACTTTGCATTTCATATTTTATCTATTATCTATTTCTACTACTAATATATTTATTTACCTTATTTATTTTATGCTATGACTGTTATTAATTGGGTTAATTAAGCTATTATATATGCACAATGCTACTAATAATGTTCTCATGTCTTGCAAAAAAATTACCCCTTACATTGTTTATAGAAATTATGGAAAAAAATTCCCGGGCATGGTTGCGTCATAGTGTGATGGAAGGATGAGGGTCAATGTTAGGTGCATGTACACCTACTTTTTTAATTTATGGATATTGTCTACGTCACATGAATAGTCAACTCCTTCAAACTCGAATAATTTACTTTGTAATTTAGTAGTTAATCTTTTACATCTTTTAAATAATTTATTTTGCATGGCCGAGCAACAACCAAAATGCATCTCTAGTTAACCAAAATATTTAGTAATAAAAAAATTAATAAAAAATTAATAGGATTAACTAAACTTTTTAGGACAAATTTAATTAAAAAAATTTAAAATTAATTTAAAAATAATATAATCTTTTACGGACGAATTTGACTATTTACCATTTATGGTACAAATGGCCAAAGAATTTCAGTTATTAATGAGACACTATGCCAGAATATGCTAACGGTAAAGCGAAAGGTATATAAAGAACAATTAGAATCTACTTTTAGTCATGTTTATTTTGCTAATTACAGTCTTACAGACACTTCCTTTTTTCACTATTTTCTTTTGGGATTGGAAATATATCTAAATTTTGTTTGTTTTATTTCTTTTTTTTTTCTTTTAAGCAAAGATATTATTATTTTCATCCTTCCATTGATTAAGATAATCAATGTTTTTTCCATAAAAACTGAGCCACACACATAACCAAACGCTTTTATTATTTTAAAACAAACATCCAACTGCACCGTGGCACCTAATAATAATAATAATAATAATAATAATAATAATTCCGAATTTTGAC
>NC_029786.2:52954368-52958461 GCF_000816755.2 Arachis ipaensis | reverse complement strand
ATTTTTTAAAAAAGATATTTTTAGTATCTTTATTAAAGTGATTTCTTTAACTTTATTATAATTCAAAAGCAAGCTTTTATTTAATTAATTAATGTCTAAAACTTTTGTCGTACATGAACCGTGAGTGATAATTATATTTCTTTATATGTAATGTCCAAAACTTTTTATCGCATAAAAGAATTCTTGTGTATATCATAATTAAAAAGGATAAAAATATATATAATAATTAATAATTTCTCCAAAACTTTAATTAATCAATTAATTTAATTTCATCTTTGTACACATGCAGTTCATGCTAATATCCAATTAAAGCAATGGGAGAAACAAAGAGGTACTGAGCTATAGGATTGTTGTCACAAATCTATTATAAGTTGCTATAATTTTCTTCGTGGTCCATCTGAAAAGTGGAATATATATGGTTTGATGAGGATAAATTAATTAGACTATAGACACAAGCCTATGGGATATGATGCAGAAAATAGAAATTTGTGCCAATAATATAAGCTGTCATGTGGTTAACACTTAACATGCATGTTTATTACTTTTTCTAGGGAAAAAAAAAACCATGGTGGTGGTATGTTAGTGCTACTGCATGCAAAAATAATATACCTTATATCGGAAATAGAGGGTTAAATGACAACATTTTATAGAGTTGGATATTTCATTATTTGAAGAGACTACATAAGGCCTTCAAACACAATTAACTATTGGTACTTAACAATTAAAGGCCCAATACACTTTTTAAAACAATTTTAATACATTTTTTATCGGCCCAAAATTCAACACGTATTGACAATGAAAGTGTGACAGCACACAGGTGCATCAATCTCCTCATTTGGACCTGTGGAGGCTATAACTCACCCCTTTTCACCAGCATATTTCGTCCAATTACTCAGAAAAATAAACTCATTAATTTTTTTGTCATGCATCATAGTTAGTTAGAGAAACTACGAACAGTGTGTTTTCTACACGCGTGGTGTTCTAATACTGGTTTACGTGTTGTTGCTAGCCATCTTTGTAATTTTAAATAAATTTTGACCGTATAAAATTTAGGATGTTTAAAATTGATGACTTTGATAGTTTAACATATTTATTATTTGTTAGCTGGTTCTTTATTGCTACCAATTTTTTCTGAGAGTATGTTAAATAGTTTTCATCTCTCGCAATGTATCGCCATTGTTATATCTTAAAATGTTATCAGAATCCAAATCCAAACAAACAAAAATTGTCAAGAAATTCCTGGATCGTATTACTCTGGATCATCCATTATTACTTTTTATTATTATTATATATATTATGAAAGTGTTAAAGTAGCACTCAATAGGAACAAAACCTACTGAATGCTGCTACTTGCTAATAATTAATTAAACACTTCCCTTAATGGCATCACTGTATTTGTTCTGAACATCGTTGAATCTGTCCCAAATCATGACACCACCGTACTTGGCATTGTTCTCGATAGCAGGAAGAACCTGAGAAGTGAGCGCATCCGTGGGAATATAACCACTCCCCGCGGCGGCCGTAGAAGCCGGCACCCCCAAGAACACTTGCTTAGCCTGACTTCCGGTCCACTGGTTCCACGCGCTAACAAGACTGTTAATATTTCCACTAGCATAATTGCACGGAGGGTTGTTATAAAACTGAACCCAAACATAGTCAAATAAACCGGTTTGGATAGCAGAATCCAAATGTGCATCAGGGTAAGGACACTGTGGTGCCGCAGAAAGATACACCTTCTTCTGCTGGCTGAATCCGTTGAGGTTCTTTGCAAGTTGATCCCAGAACTGTCCTCCACCAGCTTCGATGTCGAAGTCGATGCCATCAAGCACTGCATCACCCAACGGCCTTGAGTTTGACGATCCCCCAAGAAAATTGTTCCACAGGTAGTTTGCTACCTGTGTGGCGTCATCGGTAGAGCTCAGGGAGTAGCTGCCGGCACCGCCACCAAGGGAAAGGAGTACCTTTATGCCTTTCCCTTGGCATGTCTTGATGTCGTTGCCTATGGAAGCGCAACCGCCGTTGTCGGGTGTGCAGTGGCCAGCAAGGTTCAGTTCCGGGGTTTGGCCGTTGCCGAAAGTAGACAAGAACGCTATGTTCACAAACTGGTAGTTCCCAGTGTTGCAAGCATCTGCTAGCGATCCTTCGCCACCGTTTTGGCCCCAGTAGACCGCAATTCCAGCAGAATTAGCTGAAACTTGCAACAGTTGGAATAGCAATATGGATGAAAACCATTTGAGGGTTGCCATGATTATTTTCCTGGAATTATTATATAGTAGTTTCTCACGGTTTGGTTCATGAATGTAGAGAGGGTGCCATTTTATAGGAGTTGGAATGGCTTGTAAGGACAAAGTTAGGTGAAGCAATTTTGAAAAAAGCCTTCTTGATATGAAATTATTACTTGCATAGCTCCTAGGTTGGAAAAGTAAGATGCGTGTATATTTAAAGAAGTTAAGACGATGAAGAAGTCGTCCATGCGTAGCAGCCATGCGTAGCAGCCATGCATCTTGAGTCTTGACTACGCTTGACTGACTTTCAATAGTAAAACCAAGACAAGCTCGCAAAGGACAGCAGACCACAATAAACAATCACGGGAAAGAGAAATTTTTAAAAATATCATTAAATTTTATTTTATTTTAATTTTATTTTAAAATTTTCAATTTACATTAAATATATATTTAACAGTTAAATTTTAAAAAAAAATTAGAACTAATTCAATAATAATATATGACAACTATCTCTGGTTTGTTTGTATTGATGGTTATTCTTATAAAATTGTTGTTGAATTTGTCCTAAATTTTTGGAAAATTAGTCTTCAGGAATATATTTGTTGCAAATAAAAAATTTTTTGGACAAAATTAAAACAAAATAAAATTTAAGATATTTTTGAAATAAACTTTTAATATACTTTAAAGACAAAAGGTAAACTTTACTTTTATTAAAATTACTTAGAACAAAATTTTTTAAATTACTTTTAACAATTGTTATAATAAAAGATAAAAATTTTGAATTTTTAATAAATTTTATATATTTAATATAACAAGTGTTTTTGGCAAAACTCTTGTTTTTATAGCATTAAGGGAGAGATACAATCGAAGGGTGGTTTACAATTTCTTCTCCAATTTTTTTAGATAATTAATTAGGGATGCAAACACCTGTAGTTAGTTAGTAAAAAAAAAACTCATTAAAAAACAAAGAAACAAAGTTGGACCTTTTATTTTTGAAGTTTTTTTTATGGAACGTAAATTCAAATTATCATGAGAAACATTTAAAACTAACTGAAAAGAAATATTTGAAATCTAAAAGAAAAATATCTAAAATCAAAGAAAAATAAACATTTAAAATTATCGTAAAATTAATATCTAAAACCTAATAAAAAGAAACATCCGAAATATAATAAAACCTACAAAAATTTATCCAAAATTATTTTAAGAAATCCGAAACCAAACAAAACGACACATCCAAAATTATTATTGGAAAAAGAATATAAAAAAACTAAGAAAAGAAACATTCAAAACAATTTAAAAAAATCCAAATTCAAAAAAGAAGAATCATGTAAAATATAAAAAAGAAAAACATCTAAAACATATAAAAAAAACACATCTAAAGCCTAGGACACTACAAAAATTTTTTATTAAAATGGGAATTGTATTATGACATGTTTGTAAAACTGTTAATATATTTACTAATTTTGACAATTTTAGGCTCTGTCGTAACAATCATTCTCTTTTTGATGGTTATCATTTATTATGGCGATTTAAAACCGCCACTATCATTTTCGTTTTTTTTCTTTTTATGTGTTTTAAACTAAGGAGGTGATGCATATGAAAGAGTGATTAATATTGTTGCATTTGGAAAAGTGAGAGTGATGTGTAAATGACGAACCCTAATCTTTTGTCGCTGTTCATCTTCCACCTCTCTCATTCATCTCCTTGCTACTGCTCGTTGCAGCTCATCTTGTAAAACCCTAAATTTTGAAAAAAAAAAGCTATTTTTTATTTATATTTATTTATTATTTTATTTTCAAAAAATTATCTTAAAAAATAATTAAATCAAAGTTATTTGTGATTTATATTTATTTATTATTTTAATTAGG
>NC_029786.2:52942001-52953821 GCF_000816755.2 Arachis ipaensis | reverse complement strand
TAGTTAGACATTTTCTTATTTAAAATTTAAAGTTTTAGTAATTGAAAAATAATGAAGATTTGTTAATTTAATTTGAATAACTGGAATTTAGTTCAATTTTATAAACTAATAGAAAATTAATTGATTTATCTCTAATTTTAAATTAGAGTACTTATTTAAAAATAATTTGTAAGTTTATAAATAAATAATATTCTTGAAAATGATTATATTAAATTATATTTGACTTTAAATTACTACTCTACCCTCTAGTTTTATCAAAATACCTAATTTAACCCTAAAATTTCTAATTTTCACTAGTTGTCCTATCCCTAATTGACACTCCCTCACCATCTCACTCAGCTGCCGCCACCTTAACCCTAACACACCACACACTTCACCCACATTAACACACGGTATAGAAGGGAAGAGAGGAGGAAAGAAGAAGAGGAGGGGAAGAGAGGGGGCGACGGCAAGGGGAACCATGGTCATCGCCATGGTCACCATCAAGCACGAGTGAGAGCGAGAAAGTGAGGGGACGAAGATGCGAGAGAGATAGAGAGTGAGCGAGAAGCAGAGGACGACGAACGGGGAGAAGAGGGAGATTGTTTTCGTTGTCGTCATTGGTGCCAATGAGGACCATCCCCATTGTGTCTTATTGCCGCCGTCCGTGTTAGGGCTCACCACCGAACTGCAAACCAGCACTGGAGCTCATCGATGGAAAGGAGTTACTGCCACACCGTTCTGCCGTGTTTGTCATCACCGTTGTCACCGGAAGGTGGAAATCTAAGCTTGTTGGAGCTGTTGTTCTGGTTCTATTACAACTCGCCCAGGTCTCTGTTTGTCCCTGTCCTCTGTTCAGCCTTTGCCAGAACGCTATGTCACCAGAGAGATACTACCGAAACCTCCTAGATTCACCGGTAACACTACCTTGAAACTATTTTGGTTTTTGCTTATTCCTTTCTTGGATCTGTTTCGATTCTGTTTTATTCTGTTGTTCTAATTTTTTTTGTGTCTCTGCTGTCGTAACTGATTGGATTGGTGCTATTACCACTAGAACGAATGTTCTGGTCTTTGGTTTCTATTTTTCTGAGCGACAGAGCTATTGCTGCTGCTCCGTTTTCACGTTTTCCCTTAGTTTTTGTAAGTATTCTTATTCTGAAACCCTCAACGTTGATTGTTTTATTATACAATTCTTGAAAATTTGAGGTTTTAACATCTCAGGATTGAGCCACTGCAACTCTAAGCCGTGTTCGATGATATTGTTACTATAGAAATGGTCAGAATTATTGCCACTGCTGCTTTTAATTAAGAATAGAAAATGGTTTTCGTGTTTAATTATAGGGTTTCAACTAATTGAGTAGGGAGGTTTGTTCTACGAATTTAGAATGTTTCAAAAGTTTAGATAATACATGCATTTGAGTTAATGAGCATTTTATGGCTCGATTATCTCTATTAAATTTTGATTAATTCAATTTTGATGATTTGGCGAGCGCTAATAATTTGCATAGCGTTACGACTTTTATTTTAAACTTTTCTTCAAAGGCTCCTCGGTATAAATTCCTTTCAACTATTATTATTATTTTTTTTTTTTTTTTTACTTTCAGAAGTCGTAATACCTTGCCAAGACTCTGTATGGTAGGGTGTTACATTATGGTATCAGAGTAATTCATTCTCGTAGAGCCTGGGGAATGGACTGATTATGCTTCTAAGCATACTCTGGCTATATGTACATGCTATTTAGGATGTCTGCTTGACATATATAGCATAAATGTTCATGAGCATTACTTTTGGAGACTCATAGCACTAGACTTTGGATATTAAGACTGATCACCTTAATATCAATTGTTAGGTATGGAAAATACCCAAATGGCGTCTCGTGGGCACGAGTGAGGTAATACAATTGATTTTTCGACTACTGCTATGCAAGATTCTGCTGAAGGAATGGAGGCGATAATGGACCTAGCGATGAATGAAACCAAAGGATTAGAAATCATGCAGCTGGAGTAAAAGTCGATGACGTTTAATTAGAGAGATGAAGAGATTCAACGAGTGTTTTAGCAGGGTAAACGAGTAATTAAGTTCTTAGTGGCTTATAATCAAAGTAGCGATGTGGAAGTGCAGTGATTTTGGTGACTCTAGAATTGTAGAGACGAGAGAAAGAAGACTTGGGATATGGAATGATTTCGAGGGCTATCGTAAGGTCAGAGATGGAAAGTGTAAGTGTGTGGTTTAGGTTATTGTGGGTTGACTCCGATTAAGCGATTGAGAAATTGATTAGTATTTGAGATAGTTGAGAAGGATTAGAGATAAACTTAACTTAGATGAAGCTCTTGAAAGATGAGGAAGTTGTAGTCATTGAGAAAGAGTTAGATGAAACTGAGAATAAAACAAATGGGTATAGTTAGGCTTGAATTTGATTAAGTTTATGATGTTGTACCTGAGACTAGAGAATGTGAATGTGTATTTGAATTCATGTTGGGAGAATGGCAAAATGAATGATAAGAAGTCGGTTAAATCTGCGAGAGCGTATGTGAAGATTTGAAAGCAAATTTTCGAGAACGAAAATTTTCGTTAGAGGGTAAGATGTAAAATCCAAAAAATTAGTAAATGATTAGCCAATAAATTAATTATTTAATCTAAGAAATTAGGAAATAAAATTTTATAGTTTAGTGGGGTAGAGCTAATCAAAACAAGAATTTTGACACTAATTTTAAAGAATTTGGCACAAGATTGGGCTGAACTGAACGAACCGGACCCGTATTGGGCACAAGGCCCAATCCAACCCTTTATATATGAAGAGTATCAGCCTTCTTCTTCCCAAAAGCAGGGAAGAATGCTGAAGCTTGCATGAGGCAAAGCCAAAAACACCAAAACCCTTGCCCAATTTTAATTCTCAATAACTTTCAATCCGGAGCTCCGATTGTCGCATCGTTTGCGGCCACGCATTCATCGTGACGAGCTCTACAAGACCCATCCAACAATTTCATAGGTAATCCTCATTTTCACTCTATGAAGCTCAGCCCTTAATTTAAAATTTAATTGGGTTTAGTGTTGAGAAATTGTGTAATTTTGGTGTTTAGGACCGAATTAGCTTTATGGACTTGCCGGGTCTTGTCCCAATTCCCCGTTGGTAAGGTGAGGAATCTTTAACCCTTGTGAAATTATATATATAGCAAATCCTATATTGATTTAGTGGTGTTTATATGATATTAGATGAAATTATATGCATTGGTGGCAAATTTGTAGAGTTGGAAGCTGAATTTGCTGTTTGGAGAGATTTAGAACTTTGAGTTTTATTGAACGGTGGTCATTTGTGGCGTTCCAAGTTTAGGGGAGAAATCAGTTAAGGTATGATTTTGGTTTCTCGTATATAATATGTACGGTATCATGAAAACTTAGGCTAGATGACTTAGGATAAGTTGAAGATGGTGAAATTGATAAATGTTAGTGGCTTTAGTGAAAGGTTGAACTTGTTATAATGTGTAATGATGATTGTTGATAATGAGGACTTGTGTTATGGATGTTGTGGTATTTGTTGAATTGTATTGTTGATTTGGGAATGGGTTGATGATATGGAAATTTGTAAATTGTTGATAATGATGAACCATGATGATGATAGTTGAGTATATGATTGTGAATTGAATACGAGATTTTGAAGTTGAGTTTGATTAATTGTGAGTTGAAGATGCTATGCTTATTGGAGTTGTGTATTAGGGTATTATGGATTGAATTGAACATTGAAATATGAATTGGTATGTTTAGATGCTGTCAAAAAGCTTAGAGTTTTGGTATTGAGTTATGAGATTAGTGAAAATAGAAGTTTGGTAAATTTTGTAAAAATCTGGTTTTTAGCCAAACTTCAGAGAGCCATAACTAGGCTTCCGACCCCCAAATTATTTTAAACTTGTTTCAAATAAAAATTGGGTCCGTAAAGTTTACGCCGTTTGAAGAACGGATGAAAAATATTTTAAAATAAAAAAGTTATGCGCGTTGGAAGTTTGGAGTGCAAAGCTGAAAATTCTGTAGCATTTAGCATTTTTGCTGTTCTGCATAACTCGAATACCCGACCATCTGCACGCGATGTGACCAACCTTTTCGGGTTGGGTATCTCACGTACGCGGGCATAGAAAATTGTACCCCCACGCATACGCATGGGTGACCTTTCAGAAATGCACTCCCATGCGTACGCGTGGCCCTGGTTTTCAACAAATGAGATTTTTGTGATTTTAACATGCTTTTAAATCTCTAAACCTCTGTTTTACACCCTATGACCCTAGAACTGAGTTATAAGGATAGTTAAGTAGATTTGAGCTAGGAAGGTGAGGCAACTTGGAAGTGAAGGATGGTATAGAGTAACTGAATTGAGATGTTAATGATGAGATTGGGGATGACTGTGTGTGGCCGAAATGATCGAGATGTGTGTGTGGCCGGAATGATCGAGATGTGTATGTAGCTGGAATGGTCGAGAGGGCAAGGTTCGTGGTGGTTTACCGCTTGCCCAGTGTCGAGAAGTATGTAGGATTTGTGGTAGTGTACCGCCCACATATTTTTAAAAGAGAATGTTATGTAGGGTTCGTGGTAGTTTACCGCCCACATGTTTTTAAAAGTGAATGCTTTGTGGGGTTCGTGGTGGTTTACCGCCCACACGTGTATGTTGTTTTTCCAATTGAAGATCTTGCGAGGTTTGTGGTGGTGTACCGACCGCATATTTTTAAAAAAGAATGTTATGTAGGGTTCGTGGTGGTTTACCACCCACATATTTTTAAAAGTGAATCTTTTGTGGGGTTCGTTGTGGTTTACCGTCCACATGTGTATGTTATTTTTCCAATTGAAGATCTTGCGAGGTTCGTGGTGGTGTACCGTTCACAATGGTGGGGTTCGTGGTGGTGTATCGCCCGCTAGGAGGCGTTCGTGGTGGTGTACCGCTCACCGGTTTTCAAGAGGACGATATCTGGATTAGCTACCAGATGTGTCGGGTTCTGGCAAAGTAACCGACACGTGAGCTCACGACCAGTGGGAAAGGCATTCATCATATACATTTGTCTGTTTTTGCTTGAGTTTGCATTTCTTGGGATTGGCTAATTGATAATCTATGCTTACCTGCTATATTTACTACCTGCTGTAATTGTATTCTAATTGTGTTTGTCTTTGCTTGTATTATTTGTCTGTGCATTGGTGAATCTGGAGGGTTGGAAGAGGTAGGAGGTGAGTAGAGTTAGAGTTTCATGAGACAGTGAGTGGATTATAAGTTGAGAGATTAAGTTAGGATTGAGTTAGAACCTTAAGAACCTTAGATATCTACCCCTACTTATGGTTTCTGTTTTAGTTCCTTAAGAATTATAATTTGAGTGTCGGCGTTCTAGGAATGCCTCTGGATTTTCCGGGGCCTTATTTATTATATATGTGGGCACCTTAACCATACTGAAAACCTCCAGTTCTTATCCCATACAATATTGTTGTTTTTCAGATGCAGGTTGAGAAGCACCACTCTGTATTATAGAGACTCGGATGAAGCGAAGAACTCTTGGGGCTCAGGGATGTATTTTGTTTATATTTTACATATGTATGTAGATTATCCACCTTGTATTTTTTATGTTTGTCCCTCTTAGAGGTTGACTCGGAGAAATAGGATGTCTTTTTTCTGCTTTGGGTCATTTTGGATTCTCATGTATATATGTATATATGTTTATATGCTCTGTCCAGTTCTAGCTTCGCGAGCCGGGTCAGAAGCCTTGTTATCTGTATCTTGAAATTTATGTGAGCGTTACGACTTTTGTTTTAAACTTTTCTTGAAAGGCTTCTCGATATAAATTCCTTTCAACTATTATTATTATTATTATATATTTTTTTTACTTTTCGAGGTCGTAACACCTTGCCACCTCAACTTTATGACTTATGCATAAGACTCTGTGTGGTAGGGTGTTACATGAGACTCTAAAGAAAAGCAAAATGAAAAAGTTAATATGGCGTAAACATTCAGGTGCAAATGGTTAACTCAATGAAATAGAACATTGAAAGTGAGTTGAAGATTCACATGCCTAGTGGTTCTGATTGAGAATGAGTTTGTATCGGAAGAACAATGATTTGTCCTTTAGGATTATCATTTATTATTCCTTTCTGAATAGGAGCTAGTTCATTCAATGATTCCTTTTGTTCTGTGAACCTGAAATACACTGAAATCACATCAGAACTACACCACAAGCATTCAGTAAAAACACAATTTATGTTGCATAAGAACTAACATAGTTACAGTTTTTTCTTTTTTTTTTTATTTTTGCTTTTTTTTTCTTGCATAAAATCTTAAAGAGATTTTTTTTCTAAAAAAAAATATGAAATCAGAAGCATAATATGGTAGTGCAAAGAATGAAAGAAATAGTAAGAGAAAAAATTATATTTTATCAATTGGTTGATTTACATTGCTCTGATTGCTTATGTGTGTTAGAAACACAACATTATTTTTACTTGCCAAATTTACATGTGGCATTTTAAGGACAAAATAAATATTATTCAATAAAACTAGAGTAATTATATCAGGTTTAAGGAAAATTTAGCAACGAAAGAACTTCAGACAATGAATCTTACGTTGGTAAAGGATCATAGTGAGCTTCTGTAGAGTGAAGTCCAGTTTCTAGAATATCAGTGATTTTTGCAGCATCCTGAAAAATCAATCAATCATCAGGAAAATAAAACACAGTAAAATTGCTAAAATACACCAAAAGACAAGCATAGCATTTTACAGTGAGAGTTTCTGAATCTTACTCATTATCAGATTCAGTTTCTTTTTGTGAGGATGAGTAGTTCTGCTAAAGCGAACAATCCTCAGGCAAATGAACACAATAAAGATAGCATTACAATGATAGAAAATAGTCGTCTTCTTCTTCTTTCTTTCTTTCCTTAATTTTTTTCCCTTATTTTTCCGTTATTTTAGTTGTTTTTTCAGTTGTGCCATTTTCACGATTCCTTAAAATAGAAAAATATTTGTTTACACAATATATTTATCAGAAATACACTGAGAATAAAGAAAAATTTCTGTTGAGTTACCATCTCATCCTTGATCTCAGCATTTATTCTTTGTACCAGCAACTCTTTGGTCCAATGTTGGACTCACGGTGGTCCAGAAATTTCATCCAATGGGCTATACTTGTATGTCGATTCGTGAAAATATATAATCATTAGAGCATAGAGACAGCCATTACCAGTATATTTCTTTTCCAATATGTACTCTTTAATGCCCTTTATTAGGAAGTTGAGCACATGACCAACCCAATTCCGATGATGTATTGTGTCCATGTGAAAATGGGCAGCATGTGAACCGAAGAAATTTTGTTTACCGTTGTCAGTAACAAAAAGGACAATTGAATACATAGGATGAATGTCCTCTTAAATTTCATCCGATTTTCCTCCCCATCGACATTTATCTCCATCATAGAGGTTGATAATTGCGACAAGGTCTTGCCTTGGAAGCTTCTAACAACTTTTTTATTCTCCTCACTAAGTTCTTGAATGTTAATTTTTCCAAGATAGCATGGGCCTGCAAAAGCGGCAAGAAATATTTCAATGACACAGAAATAATTTGATAATATACCAAAATTTGATTCACAGAATATATTAGGAAATTAATTTTTAACAGCTATACTCAAGCCAAGGGTAGCTGCTATATTTTCTTGGGTGATGTTGATTATACCATATCATGTGTCCAGTCTGTTAAGGGATAAATCAAATGAATATGCCAATTATTTCAATAGCTTGTATGGCACATTCATTGGAGGGATATGCATCAAACTACCAAATTCCAGTTCTGGAACAATTGCTTTTTTGTCCTTGCTCATGTTCTAGAATTTATCCTGAATTGATCTTGTGGAGCATCTTAAAGCATGGATTTTCTGTAAATAAATAAGAATCATGTAAATAAACTATATTTATACAAAATAAATTGATTTGTTCAAACATATATATGCTTACATTATATTTTGGTGCTATCTTTGATGCCATTTTTTCTATAAGATATAGAAAAAAGGTTAATTCACCAAAAGACAAACCAAATACACCGAAATACAAACCAAATACGTTGCTATTGTTTATTGATTACATCATACAATGTGAGATAAAAAAGACATGCAACTGAATCAAGCATGCATAAAATGATACCAGAAGCAATAGAATAAAATTCTATGGTTTGTTACAATAAATTGATGAACAAAATTTCTAATAAATGGACAAAATAGTTATAAATCACTCAAATATGTACATAATAACATCAGAAGCACAAGAAGAATATTATGTTGTCTAATTACAGCATAAAGAGTACAATACCACCAAGTATATCTAAATTCTGATGAAATACACAGAAAGACATGCCAAATACACCAAAAGACAAACCAAATAGACCAAAACACAAACATGAATACAATGATACCAAAAACACTACAGACACTCATTTCAAAATATGCAAAACTCAAACATACATAAAACACATTTAAATCTCTCAAACACATGCAAATATAGGTTAATATATACAACAAATACTACGTAACATTTTTACACTGACCTAACACAGTTATCACTAAATGAAGCGTATAATGAGAACAGTAATGTAAGAACACAAAATAAACTGCAGTATTACTATGTAGTGTTTTGCTATCAGAATGAGAAAGAGAAAAGGGAAAAACCTACAAGATTAGTGAACATTACCTTTAATAATCTTTTGTCTTTTCTTTGTGTGTTTGTTGGTAAGATTTTGGCTTCAGCTTTGAAATTTCTTTGACTTTTCATGACGATTTTGAGAGGTTTTGATCGTTGTTTAAATTTTGAGTGTTGTGATTTTGATCGAGGGAGAAGAACCGTTTTTCATAATGACTGATGAACGGATCTTTTGCCAGTAAAGAATTTCACAATAAATTCTCGTTGCTGGTATAGTTTCTAAACCAACAAAGAATCCTTTCATACAAAAATTTATTTGTCACTAAAGCAAACCCAGTAAAAATAAACCGAAGTATTCAAACCTCGGGTCGTCTCTCAAGGAATTGCAGGGAGGTGTAGTTATTATTGGTTATGGAAAAGTGTCTTTTTAGGTTTTTGAAAAGTTGAACAAGGAATGTAAATGACAAGAAAATAAACTAACAATTAAAAAAACTCTTGGCAAGGTATGAGAACTAGACGTCCTATCCTAGTTATCCTTATCAATTGTGATGAGAATTGTTCATTGCTCCCACTTAGTTAACCTCTAACTATGGAGAAAAGTCAAGTGGATGAATCAATTTGATTCCTCAAGTCCTAGTCAACTCCTAAGGAAAGACTAGCTTTAGAGGGATCCAAATCAACTAGCAAATTTTAATTATCAATCAACAAAGGAGTTTGATAACTCAAGCGTCTCCAATTACTCAACCAAAGCCAAGAATATAAAAATCTAACTTAAAATCCAACTAAGCATTTTGTCAAACACTTGGAAGGCATAACATAAAAACATAGAAATTAATAAGAGATAATAAAACCTAAGCAACCAATTGCAAGGATCAATGATAACAAATAAAGCAAGAAGCAATAAACATGAAATATCTCAAATTGCATTAAATGGGAAATCAAATCAAACATGAGAATCCATAAACAGAATTGACAACATAAAGTAATCAATAATGTAAATAAATAAACTAGAATGCTAAAATAAATAAAAGTAGAAGAGAAACTAAATTAAAGGAACATTGAACTTAGAATTGAGAAGAAATAAACCTAAAACTAAGAGAAATCCTAAAACCTAGAGAGAGGAGAGAGCCTCTCTCTCTCTAGAAACTACATCTAAAACCTAAAATTGTGTGAATGAGAAGTTCCTCATGATTCCACTCTGCAACCTCTATTCTGTGTTCTCGAGTTTGGAACTGAGCTAAAAAGGAGCCCAGAAATCGCTTCCAGCGCTTTCTGCAAGTTTCTGCACGTGGCGCATGTCACGCGTACGCGTAGGTCACGCGTGCACATCATTTGGCAAAATTCCTTGTCACGCGTACGTCGCTTGTCTTCTGCGCTAGGCACGCGTGCGCGTCGTCTACGCGTGCGCGTCGCTTCCAGCTTCTCAAAACTTCATTTTCTCGCGTTCCTTCCACTTTTGCATGTTTCCTTTCCATCCTATAAGCCATTCCTGCCCTATAAAGCCTGAAAACACTTAACACACAGATCACGGCATTGAATGATAATAAAGGATAACTAAAATTGACAGTTTAAAGTCCTAGGAAACATGTTTTCAACTATATTACAGAATTAGGAAGGATTTGTAAAACCATGCAAATTGTATGAATAAGTGAGCAAAGAATTGATAAAAACCACTTAATTGAGCACAAGATAAACCATAAAATAGTGGTTTATCAATCTCCCCACACTTAAACATTAGCATGTCCTCATGCTAAACTCAAGAGAAACTATAAAGGAGTGAAGGCAGAATGGTGAAACTTATGCAATGCAACCTATTTAAATGTAAACTACCTACATGCATCATGCTATTCTAATTACTATCTACCTATATATATATAAGCATACATGTGGTTAGATTGAGTCAAATTTCCAAGAAATCAAATATGCACAATCAAGGACTAGATCATATCAAAACACTTTCACAATTGAATTGAGTCAAACAAAAGAGTTCACAAACTTGCAAGACAAGTAATGATCAAATATGGACATATGAAAATGAGCAATTGAACCTTCACTGGAATTGTATATACACTCTAATCACTCAGTGTTTGGGGTTAAAACACTCAAATCTCCTCTAATCATGCTTTCTAAAACTTTGTTCTTCCTTCTAACTAATCAACAATTATCAAGTGTACAAATGCAAACATCATGAGGTCTTTTCAAGGTTGTAATGGGGCTAAGGTAAGGGTGAGGGTATATATATATGGCCAAGTGAGCTATCATATGAATCTCTGGCTAACCTAAGCTCTCACCTAACATACATGCACTCTATGTAATTTGTAATACCCGGTCTAACCGAAATTAATTAAATAATAAGTTAAATAAGAGCGAATATGGTTGGAAGATTTGGCAATTGGAATTTGATAATTCAAATATGATATTTGGATTCAGTGAATTTTTCCGAGTCGGAAAACATAGTTTTCTGCGTAAAAGCGCGCAGTGGAATTTTGACCGGCAGTACCGGCTGAGATCTGTCTGGTACTACAGCTGAGGAAATTGATTATGGGTAAATAATATTAATAAATGAGGAACTATAATTAGGGAAGGTAGAAATATTTAAAGTGCAATTTAGAGCGCTAATCTTAAAGGTTTTGGCCCAAAATTGGGCCAATGGGCAAAAATAAGTGAACCGGGCCTAAGTGGGCCCAAGACCCAACATATATAAACATTAGTTATGAGCATTTTAGCTTATTTTGCCCTAAAGAAGGGGTGTTGGGCGCTGAAATTGGGAAGAGAGAAGAGAAGAGAGAAAACCTAACTCTCTTTGATCTTCAAACCACCATAACTTGAGCTACGGAGCTCCGATTGACGAGCCGTTTGCGGCCACGCGTTGCTCTTTTCATCCTCTACAATTCTATCTAAGTTTTGTAGTGAGTCTTCCATTCATCTCTGTCCAGTTTTCGAAATTCCCCACTGTTACACGTTTTTGGGTAATTAGTGTTGAAATCTTGTGATTTTGGGTGTTTAGGGATACTCCAACATGGATTATAAGTGGGTTCTATCCCTACTTCATATGGGCTGAGGTAAGAAGTGCTAAAACCCTTGTGATTTGTCATTTTTATGAGCCCTAGGTTGATGTATGTATGTGATATTGGTTATGTTAGTGTATTTGGTGATGTTGGTGCACAATTGGGAGATTGGTATTGCTTGAGGAGCTTTGGT
>NC_029786.2:52928447-52941960 GCF_000816755.2 Arachis ipaensis | reverse complement strand
TATTGGTTGGGTTAGTAAGTATATAAGTAATAGACTTTAAGTAGGTTAGTGAACACAGTAGTATGTTACGTGTGTAGTTGAATGGAAAGAGTGGAAAAAAAGCCGGATGCTGGGTTTTAGGTGCCGGAGGCCGGGTTATAGTATTAAATTTACGTATTTGGTGTTTAGTTATGAGTAATGGGTTATGTAGTTTAAGAGTTATGTGGTTCGTATGTTCCGGTGTGTTAAGAGTTGGGTTTAGTAATTAAGTGTAATGTATGGTTGATACGTATAATCGTGGTTGGTAAATGTGTTAGGTTTGAATTAGGATCCCCGTAGATCGGATCCTTAAGAGTAGTGTTGTGTGCCATGAATTTACTTTGAATTTGGTGAATAATAAGGTTTGAGGAGTTGAGGTGTGGGATTTGGTAAATTTGGGTGCAATTATATAGATGAGGTATGTTTGGTTTTGGTTGAGATATATTATATGGTCATATATGTGATTATGATTATTGATGCCTTAAAGGTATGATGATGCATTAGAGATATGTTTGTCGTGATATATGCTTGAGGAATGATTAAGGTTGATTTGTGGGTGAAGCCACGTGATAGTGAGTACGATATTGATTATGTATAATGATGGTTGATTGGAAATAGTGTTGTTGAAATTTGGCATGAGAAAGAGTATATGATATGTAAATGTGTTTGAGTTTGAGAAAGTGTCAACGTGCGAGTTGAGGAGGCTTGATGTTGATTTTGGTATATTTTGATTGATTTCAAAGAAAAGGCTGAAATTGGCATGTTTGATTGATTTTGAAAAGCGTTGAAAATGGCTTGTTTTGAAAATGGCACTTTATGGTTTTGTATGGAAACATGGTTTTGCGGCATACTTTGACGGGACATAACCTGGACTACAGATCTCTGTTTTCTGCCAAATCTGTTTAGAAATGAAATTGGATCCTTGATGTCCATGCCGTTCGAAGGACGGGTGAAAAACGATTTAAAATGAGAGAGTTATGTTCGTCGCAAGATTGGGGGTTGAATCTGTAAATTCTGCAGCTTTTAACTTAGAAAATTTTTAGCAGAACGACCCTACGCGCGTAGGCGCACCTGGCGCGTGCGCGCCGTTCTTCCAGAAAGCACCATCCACGCGTGCGTGTGGTGTGCGCGGGCGCGTCGATGCGCTGTACTAAATGCCCAGCTATTTTCCAGAGAGTTGTGCCAGGGTCGTGCCAGTTTTGTGCCTGGGCGCAAGAGCACCCACGCGTACGCGTGGCTGACGCTTGCGCGCCGTTTGGATATTTTTCAACCTGCGCGTTCACGCGTATGACGCTTGCGCGTCGATGAGTTTTTGGCCATCCACGCGTGCGCGTGGAGTGCGCGTACGCGTGGCCCTGTTTTCATGCCAAAGTTGATTTTTGAGTTTTTAAAGCCAAACCTCATACTTTTAAGCCTCTGATCTCACCCCTTATGTATCAAATCATTATGGTATGCCTAGCAATGAGGAAGGAGCTAGGGGATGTGGTAACTTGCGAGTGAAGCAAGGGAAAAGGTTATGATCAATGATGATCAGATATGATTATATGAGAGATGGAGGATGGCGGTGGAAGTACCGTGTATGCCATGAGCCGAAGGGCTATATTTATTGATAAATGGTTGGTTCTTGATTGGACCATGAGCCAGATGGCTGAGTTCTTGCCGGATACGGCGGAGCCATGTTGATAAATTGGCTAGTTCTGGATTGAACTGTGAGCCGGGTGGCTGAGTTATTGCCGAGTTACGGCAAAGCCATTATGGATTATGGCTGAGTATAAAGGCATATATGATAAATTAACGAATATGATAAATGAATAATGATGAAAAATGTTGAATGTCTCCACCTATGTTTTGAAAAGATTATATTATGTATTGAACTCTTTTAGAACTTGCCTATAGAGGCTCTTATGTTTCCTTTAGGAGAGTAACTTGAATTACTGCAGCTGAAGCAGGGTACAATGTCCGTATCTGAGTATACGGATAAATTTGAGGAGTTATTCAGGTTTTCTCGTATGTGTCAAGGAACCCCAGGAGACTTCTAGGAATGGAAGTGTATTAAGTATGAGGGAGGACTTCAAAGTGAAATCCTGAGCTCCGTTGGACCGATGGAGATTAGGGTCTTCTCCGAACTTGTGAACAAGAGCCATATTGCTGAAGAATGTGTGAGGAAGGCTGTTGAGACGAAGAATGACCGTTAGGAGTCCCACCGCAGAAAGCACAATCAGGAATACCCAGCAAGGGGTCAAGAGTTTAAGAGAAGAGGATACCCACAACGTCTTCCCCAAAGGCGAAATGACCTTGCGACAAATAAGAATTCCCAAGGAAAAGGTAGGGAAAAGCAAATAGTGGT
Organism: Arachis ipaensis; assembly: GCF_000816755.2. Taxonomy (NCBI): domain Eukaryota; kingdom Viridiplantae; phylum Streptophyta; class Magnoliopsida; order Fabales; family Fabaceae; genus Arachis; species Arachis ipaensis. Next base: position 52,939,595 of record NC_029786.2, on the reverse strand, counting down.
TGTTTAAGATGTTTTGAGCTGTCAGAGATGTGGAGGTCATCACCTAAATAGACCGTGTCGTTATGGTTCGGGTTTGTGTTACAATTGCGGAAAGCTAGGACATTTGGTCAAAGATTGCCCACATCGGAAGGACCGGGAGACTGCCAGGTCTGATTTTCGTACCTGAGGTAATAAGAAAACTGATAACTTAATTCTTTACCACTTTAGATAATGCTGAAGGATTGAGTCAAACAAAAGAGTTCACAAACTTGCAAGACAAGTAATGATCAAATATGGACATATGAAAATGAGCAATTGAACCTTCACTGGAATTGTATATACACTCTAATCACTCAGTGTTTGGGGTTAAAACACTCAAATCTCCTCTAATCATACTTTCTAAAACTTTGTTCTTCCTTCTAACTAATCAACAATTATCAAGTGTACAAATGCAAACATCATGAGGTCTTTTCAAGGTTGTAATGGGGCTAAGGTAAGGGTGAGGGTATATATATATGGCCAAGTGAGCTATCATATGAATCTCTGGCTAACCTAAGCTCTCACCTAACATACATACACTCTATGTAATTTGTAATACCCGGTCTAACCGAAATTAATTAAATAATAAGTTAAATAAGAGCGAATATGGTTGGAAGATTTGGCAATTGGAATTTGATAATTCAAATATGATATTTGGATTCAGTGAATTTTTCCGAGTCGGAAAACATAGTTTTCTGCGTAAAAGCGCACAGTGGAATTTTGACCGGCAGTACCGGCTGAGATCTGTCTGGTACTACAGCTGAGGAAATTGATTACGGGTAAATAATATTAATAAATGAGGAACTATAATTAGGGAAGGTATAAATATTTAAAGTGCAATTTAGAGCGCTAATCTTAAAGGTTTTGGCCCAAACATGAGAATCCATAAACTAAATTGACAACATAAAGTAATCAATAATGTAAATAAATAAACTAGAATGCTAAAATAAATAAAAGTAGAAGAGAAACTAAATTAAAGGAACATTGAACTTGGAATTGAGAAGAAATAAACCTAAAACTAAGAGAAATCCTAAAACCTAGAGAGAGGAGAGAGCCTCTCTCTCTCTAGAAACTACATCTAAAACCTAAAATTGTGTGAATGAGAAGTTCCTCATGATTCCACTCTGCAACCTCTATTCTGTGTTCTCAGGTTTGGAACTGGGCCAAATGGCACTTTGTGGTTTTGTATGGAAACATGGTTTTGGGGCATACTTTGACGGGACATAACCTGGACTACGGATCTCTGTTTCCTGCCAAATCTATTTAGAAATGAAATTGGATCCGGGATGTCCATGCCGTTCGAAGGACGGGTGAAAAACGATTTAAAATGAGAGAGTTATGTCCGTCAGAAGATTGGGGGTTGAATATGTAAATTCTGCAGCTTTTAACTTAGAAAATTTTTAGCAAAACGACCCTACGCGCGTAGGCGCACCTGGCGCGTGCGCGCCGTTCTTCCAGAAAGCACCATCCACGCGTGCGTGTGGTGTGCGCGGGCGCGTCGATGCGCTGTACCAAATGCCCAGCTATTTTCCAGAGAGTTGTGCCAGGGTCGTGCCAGTTTTGTGCCTGGGCGCAAGAGCACCCACGCGTACGCGTGGCTGACGCTTGCGCGCCGTTTGGATATTTCTCAACCCGCGCGTTCACGCGTATGACGCTTGCGCGTAGATGAGTTTTTGGCCATCCACGCGTGCGCGTGAAGTGCGCGTACGCGTGGCCCTGTTTTCATGCCAAAGTTGATTTTTGAGTTTTTAAAGCCAAACCTCATACTTTTAAGCCTCCGATCTCACCCCTTATGTATCAAATCATTATGGTATGCCTAGCAATGAGGAAGGAGCTAGGGGATGTGGTAACTTGCGAGTGAAGCAAGGGAAAAGGTTATGATCAATGATGATCAGATATGATTATATGAGATATGGAGGATGGCAGTGGAAGTACCGTGTATGCCATGAGCCGAAGGACTATATTTATTGATAAATGGTTGGTTCTTGATTGGACCATGAGCCGGATGGCTGAGTTCTTGCCGGATACTGATGCGCGAAAAATTTCTTTCACGTATAACTCAAATTCACAAGGTTTACAAATCATAAAACTGCAATTAAATTTGGCCTAAACCTCATGATTTAGCATCAATTATATAGTGGTTGATTGATTAAGAGAAGTTATGCATTTTCATTCCAAATTGATTTCTTAGGATGCAAGAAAGTGTATAAAACTAAATAAAAATAAAGAAAAAGGCTAGTAAAACTGGGTCAATATGACTTGTCATCAGATACGGCGGAGCCATGTTGATAAATTGGCTAGTTCTGGATTGAACTGTGAGCCGGGTGGCTGAGTTATTGCCGAGTTACGGCAAAGCCATTATGGATTATGGCTGAGTATAAAGGCATATATGATAAATTAACGAATATGATAAATGAATAATGATGGAAAATGTTGAATGTAAGCATGCTTGTGTTTTGATGTGGTTTCACTAGTTCCAGGGAGGGCATGATATATTGATATAGAATTGCTGAGACAGCACGACTGATGATGGCTTTGTTTATGATTCTGAAATCTGATTCGTGGGAGAGTCAGCGAGTTTGGAGTCATATGAGATGTGATCTAGATTTAGTATTCCCTTACGACAGATGCCTATTTATAGATTAGTGAGAATCTAGGCTAATGTATTGAACTCTTTTGGAACTTGCCTATAGAGGCTCTTATGTTTCCTTTGGGAGAGATTAGGATATACTATTGTCATCTACTTTCATACTGTACTCTAGCCGGCCTAAACTTCGCGGGTCGCGACTAGTGGCTATTTACTTATGTTATATATATCTATCTGTTATCTATCTCTTAATCTCCTCTACGCCTTGTCCGTATATCGTTTTCGGCTTCACGGTTTATCTTTTGTTGTCGAAACGTGAGTGATACGTCTTCGTGATTTTATTTCTACTCTTTTCAGGCTTCTCGATTAATACTCTTTTCAAAATTACCTATATTTATATATTAAAAATCCACCTGAGAGTCGTACCACCGTAATATCATTGACTTATGACTCGAGCATAAGGATTTGAATATTAGGGTGTTACATAATTCTAAAATTATGCCTAGCTACCCATAATCTCACTTTTGCATCACATACTCATGTATCAACTTTTCTTTAATTTTATCACATATGCATTGATCTTTTTATTAAACTTAACATTGGAGTAATTTTGTCCCCTTATCTATTTTTTATTTATTTGAATAGTTTCGGTTTGATTTTTTTTAATCAAAAATATAAAAGTAAACATAACATATCAATGCACATGGATTTTTTAATTTTTCTGGTCTCACATGAGTAGGTACCCAAATTCCCAATATTTTGTCAATGAAACACTGCACACTTTCATCAACCCAAGTCTCCACAATTCCCCACACTTAATTGACACACAATCTCTATCTTAAGCTAACCAAAGATTCATTGGGGTAATTAATTGTTTTTCCACTTAAGGCTAGTGATGTGGTAAAATATAGAACAGAGGAGATAAAAAGGCTCAAGGTGGCAAACAAAGATGATTGAAAGGGTAGGCTATATAGGATAAGTGAGCTAATAACAAATGATGGCCTCAATCATATGCAAGCATGTAAATACAGTAAACAATGGACATATAGAATGGAACAAAATATAGATTGCAATCATAGAGAAGAAAACACACAAGAATAACATATTATGGTTAAATAGTGTAACCATGCAATTAGGCTCAAAACTCACGGGTTGTGTGTTCTTAGCTCAAAAGCCATATTCCAATTATATATATCATGCAAGTTACCAAGAGGTTTTAACTCAAATCAATGTGAATCATAATTGCCTTTTCATCTAAAAATATACATTCGTTGAAAATTTCACAAATTGACCAACATTTATTATATATATATATATAAAATAAATGAGATGTTGTGATTATGAAAAGCTAAAATATTTTAATTTATCCCTATTTTCAATCAAATCAATTTCTCATATGCTAAAAGGGTAAACTAAGTTCAATAATCCACATTTTTCCATATCACAACTAATAGACTAAAAATGCAATTCAAGCTAAATATCTAAGATATATACAAGCCCAAAGTGAAGAATGCAACTAAGTAAGTATAAACAAGAGTACAATAAAATAGAAATGTGCAAGTACTAAAAGAAAAAATAAAATAAAATAAAACAAAATACAAAATAAAGCAAAATAGGATAAAAAGTATGAAATAGTTCACCAAAATAGAATCTGCCAGAGATGGCGACCGATTGATAAACTATTATTTTATGGTTTATCTTGTGCTCAATTGAGTGGTTTTTATCAAGTCTTTGCACACTTATTCATACAATTGCATGATTTTACAATTCCTTCCCAATTTTACTCTATGGTTGAAAGCTTGCTTCCTAAGCCTTTAAATTGTGTATTTTTAATTCTCATTTATACCATTTGATGCCGTGATCTGTGTGTTAAGTGTTTTCAGGCTTTATAGGGCAGGAATGGCTTAGAGGATGGAGAAGAAGCTTGCAAAAATAGAAGGAGCACAAGAAATAAAGGAGATGACCAGCGAGAAGCGACGCGCACGCATGGCTCACGCGTGCGCGTGAATTGGAGTTCGCACGATGACATGTGCGCGTGCTTGACGCGTACGCGTGACACGCAAAAATGACCAGCGACGCGTACGTGTGACTGACGTGTACGCGTGACATGCGCTACATGCAGAAATCACAGAAAACGCTGGGGGCAATTTTGGGCCGAGTTTGGACTCAGTTTTCGGCCCAAAAACACGGACTAGAGCCAGGGGACAAGCAGAGACTCGAGAGACATTCTCATTAGCATAGTTTTAGATTTTAGAATAGAATCTCAGAGAGAAAGCACACTTCCTCTAGGTTTTCTTCACATTGATAGTTTTTATGCTTTTTATGCTTTTGCTTTGGATATTGAGAAGAGTCACTACCTCCGTTGAAGTTTCCATTATTCTAGTTTGTTTCCTTATTCCTTTACTCTTTTAATTGCCCATTAACCCTGTTCAGATACGTATGTTTATGATTTTGGGATTTATTAATGCAAAGAACTATTTTTACCTTTAATTAATTTTTTGTTATTATTTTATTTAGTTTATCATGTCTTCCTTTTATTCCCTTTTTAAATTCGTGCAAGTAGTTTTCACATCAATGGAGTAGACTCCCAACTTGACTTGGGGGTTGATTAAAAGGAGACCCTTGAGTTGGAATACTCAAGTGTTAATTTTAATTGGAAATTGTTGGCTAATTCTCTATTTGCTAACACTAATCCTTCCATAAGGAGAGGGTTAGGACTTGTGAATAAGAGTTAGCTCAATCACTTGACTTTCCTTTATTTAGTAAGGGTTAACTAAGTGAAAACAACAACCTCTCATTATTATACTTGGGAGAATCCGACAAGGATAGAACTTCCAATTAATCTTCTCCCGGTCCAGGCTTTTATTTTAATTATATAAATTCTCTCGTTAATTTTCATTGCTTTAATCAATTATTATTTTAATTTCCCGTTCTCCAACTCTAAAAAATTCTCAGAAAATTCCTGACTAATAAAATAGCACTCTTTTGTCAACTCGTTGGGAGACGACCTGGGATTTCTACTCCCAGTATTTTTATTCAAAAATTTGTGACAACCCTTTTTAAATTGATAAGTGAATTTTTGTCGATTAGAAACTGTACTCGCAACGTTATTTCTATATTAATTTCTTAATCAGCTAATTTTTGCCACGTCAATTTTTGGCGCCGTTGCCGAGGATCAAGTTGCTCTTGGATTGATGCATCCACACGGGATATGAAAGCTTGGATAGTAGAGGTTAGACCAGTGAAAGCAGAGGTAATTGTGGTTTGAAGCTCTATTTGCCTTTGGCGAATAACACTAAGGGTGTTGTCATCCAGTAGAGGTTGGGGTGGATAGGAGAGTTCATTATTTTAGAGAAAGGTTTCATAATAGGAAGGTGGTTTACCTTGGTAAGGGCATGGAGATGGTGAATATGGAGGTGGTGGTTCGTGAGAGTAATTATTTTGGAGTTAGGGTGGTTCTATGTATGGTTCGTATAGTGGTTGGAATGATGGATAAGGGTTAGGGTCATACGGAGGTGAATGGTGGAAATGGGCTTGTGAGTATGGTGGGTTAAAGCTATGTTGAGGAGGGGGTTCATAGGTATATTGTGGTGGGTGTCGATTGTCACAAAGAGGTCCATCATAACCATTGTCTTGGCAAGCATCATAGAATGGTTGTTGATAATACCTTGGAGGTGGTTGTTGCCAAGAGGGGTGATCAAATCCTTGTGGCTCCTCCCATCTTTGATTGTCCCATCCTTGATCCAAGCTCTCATTATAATCTCTTCTTCCTGCAACATGATCGTAACCAAACTCATAGCCAAAGGGGTGATAATTCATAGTAGCAAGAGAAATAAAAACTAATAAAAATTAATGAAAATAAACTCCGAAAACTAGAGACACTAACAAAGAGACGAAAAAGCAAAATTATTCACAATATTCACAATTAACCAATAATAAGGCACACGTTTGTAATTTCCCCGGTAACGGCGCCATTTTGATGAACGGATCTTTTGCCAATAAAGAATTTCACAATAAATTCTCTTTGCTAGTATAGTTTCTAAACCAACAAAGAATCCTTTCATACCAAAATTTGTTTGTCACTAAAGCAAACCCAATAAAAATAAACCGAAGTATTCAAACCTCGAGTCGTCTCTCAAGGAATTGCAGGGAGGTGTAGTTATTATTGGTTATGAAAAAGTTTCTTTTTGGATTTTTGAAAGGTTGAACAAGGAATGTAAATGACAAGAAAATAAACTAACAATTAAGAAAACTCTTGGCAAGGTATGAGAACTAGATGTCCTATCCTAGTTATCCTTATCAATTGTGATGAGAATTGTTCATTGCTCCCACTTAGTTAACCCCTAACTATGGAGAAAAGTCAAGTGGATAAATCAATTTGATTCCTCAAGTCCTAGTCAATTCCTAAGGAAAGATTAGCTTTAGAGGGATCCAAATCAACTAGCAAATTTCAATTATCAATCAACAAAGGAGTTTGATAACTCAAGCGTCTCCAATTACTCAACCAAAGCCAAGAATATAAAAATCTAACTTAAAATCCAACTAAGCATTTTGTCAAACACTTGGAAGGCATAACATAAAAACATAGAAATTAATAAGAGATAAAAAAACCTAAGCAACCAATTACAAGGATCAATGATAACAAATAAAGTAAGAAACAATAAACATGAAATACCTCAAATTGCATTAAATGGAAAATCAAATCAAACATGAGAATCCATAAACTAAATTGGCAACATAAAGTAATCAATAATGTAAATAAATAAACTAGAATGCTAGAACAAATAAAAGTAGAAGAGAAACTAAATTAAAGGAACATTGAACCTGGAATTGAGAAGAAATAAACCTAAAACTAAGAGAAATTCTAAAACCTAGAGAGAGGAGAGAGCCTCTCTCTCTAGAAACTACATCTAAAACCTAAAATTATGTGAATGAGAAGTTTCTCATGATTCCTCTACTCTGCAGCCTCTATTATGTGTTCTCAAGTTTGGAACTGGGCCAAAAAGGAGCCCAGAAATCGCTCCCAGCGCTTTCTACAAGTTTTTGCACGTGGCGCATGTCACGCGTACGCGTAGGTCATGCGTGCATGTCATTTGGCAAAATTCCTTGTCACGCGTACGCGTCGCTTGTCTTCTGCGCTAGGCATGCGTGCGCGTCGCTTCCAGCTTCTCAAAACTTCATTTTCTCGCGTTCCTTCCACTTTTGCATGTTTCCTTTCCATCCTTTAAGCCATTCCTGCCCTATAAATCCTGAAAACATTTAACACACAGATCACGGCATTGAATGGTAATAAAGGATAATTAAAATTGACAGTTTAAAGGCCTATGAAACATGTTTTCAACTATATCACAGAAGTATGAAGGATTTGTAAAACCATGCAAATTGTATGAATAAGTGAGCAAAGAATTGATAAAAACCACTTAATTGAGCACAAGATAAACCATAAAATAGTGGTTTATCAATGACATTCGCGCTATTTGATAGTCTTGGAAGTGCGTGTTTACACACACCCTAATTTGAATGTTGTTTTTGTTGGATTTATGCTAACTTGTTTAGATTTATTTGTCAAAAAAAGTTATATGTGTAGGAGGTGTGATATTTTTAAGAGAAAAGGACAAATAGGTCCCTGGCCTTTTTTTCCCGCGGACATTTTCGTCCTCAAGGATTGAAAAATATATTCATGTCCCTGACCCCTCCAAAATGTGGATAAATTTATCCCTCCGTTGAAGTGATTCCATTGGACCCGACGAAAAAGCCTGATGTGGCTCCCGTGGCGCTAACCTGGCCGTTATGGGAGCTTACGTGACATGTAACTTTTGAAAACAAGACATATCAGTCCTCCGACACCAAAACGATGCCGTTTCACCAAGAACATATTAGTCCTCTGACACCAAAACGTCGCCGCTTCACCAAGGACCCTCCAGACACACTTTAATCCTTTATGCAATACTCATAACACCCATTTAACATGCTCCCTCAAAGTCCCATGAATCTGCAACTACAAAACTGTGAAGCATGAGGGAAGACCACATCTTCAAGCTTCATTATCTCCTCAGTCAGTAAAGAAGATCAATTACAAGTTATTTAAGCAACAAAATAACAATGGCACACTAATGAATCATGTATTTCAATAAAATGTAATACTAGAATCTAACAGCAACTACATTCATTATAGCTCCCAGAAAAATCAAAGCCCAAAAAATGAAGAGCAAGTGATTCCAAACCTGCTCTATATCCCTCTCAACAGGACCAGCTTTCTGAGGATCAGCCATTCAAGTTGCAATAACATGTGCTTCCAAGGAATGAATCCAATACCCATTTGAGCAACACCTCAAAACAAAACAAACAACACCGTAAACTAACCTCGAGTCTATCCCCATGAAAAACTCCAATTCAATTCAACTCAGCACTTCCAAACCCTCAAGCAAACAAAACAAAAACCCTCGAATTTTCCTTTTCTTTCTCGTCTGGCGAAATGGGTGCAGTGCTTGAAATGCAGAACAAAACGATGACGTAACGGGAATCAGAGCCAGCAGCATTGCAAGGAATCCCAGGGTTTCTCGAAGACCGAGCCATTTCTCGAGGATTACGACAGGGGGCGGAGAGAGGAGGAGCTTGTTGAGAAGTACGAGGAGGAAGGTTCTGGTTCCTGAGAGGGAAAGGAAGCTAGGGATTGCGATGGTGTGCTTCAACAACGGCGTTGCGGAGGACAATGAGAAGGAGAGCCTGTCGAGGGCGGATGTGTCGATGCGAACATGGGCGAGGCTGGCGGCAACGGCAGAGATGGTGGAGGAGAAGGAGGACCCATTGCCGCCGAGTGTAACGGTACAGAGCTTAGCCATCAATGGCGGAGGGTGAAACTAGTTGAGACTTGAAACAACGGAAGCAGGGTTTTTTTACCATAACCTAATCAATTTTCTAACTTAGATATGAGTGTTATGGGTTTTGCATAAGGGGATTAAAGTATGTCTGGAGGATTCTTGGTGAAGCGGTGTCGTTTTGGTGTCGGAGGATTAATATGTCCTATTTTTAAAAGCTACATGCCACGTAGGTTCCCATAAAGGACAGGTTAGCGCCACGGGAGTCACGTCAGACTTTTTCGTCAGATCTAACAGAATCATTTCAACGAAAGGATAACTTTGTCCACATTTTAGAGCGATCAAAAACATAAATATATTTTTCAATCATTAAAGACAAAAATATCTAGAAAAAAAGGTCACGACATATTTATCATTTTTTCTATTTTTAAACAAGTTGATTATGAGGGGGAGGTTTTTTTTCTTTCCTTTTTTACACACCCCAAACCCTATCCCTGTTCCCAGAATCCCTCCTCCGTCATTTTTTTATTCATTCGGTCTTCACTCCCTCACTCTTCTCTCGTCTCGCAACCGACTGCCCATCACGTCTTCCGCCACATCCAACTTCTCTACCGCCGGCGGCTATCGGCGGTGACGACACTTTCTTCCTGCTCTTCTGCTCTGCCTTTACCTTTTGTCCTTCTGCTTCTGCGCCTAAGGTATTTATTTATTTAATTTTTTTTTCTTTCTGCTGCAATTTGATATTGCTGCTGTTGCTACCATGTCTTGGATGATTCAGTTTCTGTTGTTGTTTGTTCAATTTTGTTGCTGCAAACCATAATTCATTTTTTGGTTATATCAATTTTCTTGTTGTTGAAAGTCCCATTTCTACTTGGCAATATCAATCTTCTTCTTCTTGTTTCTTGGACTGGAATATTTGTGTTATTTTATTTTCAGATGATGAAATGATGAACACTTTAGACTTGATTTAGGTTAAAATTGGTGTTCTTCTTTGTGTGAAATTATATACACTTCCTTTTAAAGAATTTGGTAACTCGTACCCATAGTTGTTTTGGTATCATATCACTATACATATCCTTGTAAGAGTTTGATTTGAAAAAATGCGTTAACAAAGAAACTAGAACTCTGGAATTGTTAGTTAGACATCGAGACCCATAATTATAGTTTTTTTTGTTATTTTGTTTTTGTTTACATGGCTCAAACTTGAGGTGAGATCGTTCTTAACTTTGGGGACCTTACTTGGATAGCAGTAGAGTGAACTTTTTCCCCTCTATTTTAAAATTTGAAGGAGGACCTTCTTTTTGAGAATTTTGTTAATAAATCCTTCTTTATGCAAAGTGCGAGGTTGTAGTGAAAATAATTTTCTTTTTAGTTAAAAGATTTCCCTCAGGTTCAGCATGCATCTTATATGATTTTCCTCCCTTTCCCTCGAAGTCTTTGTCATGTTAATCATCTATAACGTTGGATGATTCTCTGATTTTATAAAATTAGCATTATGCTACCTGGTTGTCGGTTTAGCAGTCAATTTAATTGACTAAATACAACATAGACATGAGAGCCATATAAGCAGCAACTTTATATTTTGCATTCATCTTTTAAGTCATGTTTTTCATGTGACAATCATGGAAGAGATCAATGAATTATTAATGGCTTCATATGGAATTTTCTGCCTGGCATTTGGTTGAACAAAATTTGCAAACAGATGCATATATGAGGTGGCTGTTT
>NC_029786.2:52915897-52928311 GCF_000816755.2 Arachis ipaensis | reverse complement strand
CTTATTATAATCATGACTTCCTTTTGTTTTTCAGGATATTGTATAATTTGGTTCAAGATTTTAGCCTGTTGGCATTTCCCTTATTCTCATTACTCACTTAGGGAACGTGATCATTACTTCTATAATTTATTTGCATCATACATGATGAGCAGATCTGTTCGTTTAAAGGAGAAGAATGGAGAAAATAATACATTTTCTATGAATAATTGTGATGATGAGAGTGCAGCCCGTACAAGGCCGTTTAGTTTTGAGGAGATCATGCATAGAAGAAGAAACAAAGAATTGCTTGAAAATGTGAAAGTCCCATTCAAGGAAGCATGGAATAAATCACCAAGAAGTTCTACAAACAAAATACCTGATCATATTGAATCTATGAGTTATAAACATGATAGAAGTCCACCCTATAGCAGGCAAAAACATGTTTCTGAGGAAATAGTAAATGCAACTTCTAGAAAGAACATTAAGAGCACTATTGCAAAGGAAGACGATTTAACTGGAGGGAAAGATAGCGAAAAGTATATTCCAAAAGTCAAATCAAGTGTTGGATCTCGTGACATTGGCAAGATAACTAAAGAAAAGTCTGGTAAAGAGATGGCAGGATTGAGTAAAAATGGCTATGAAGATGGGATTAAGCATCAAAGAGACCCGGTTAATAAGGATAGACATGCAGAAACAATTAAATCAAGATCTGAAAGGAAAACAAAGAAAAATGATCACACTGGAGATTTTGAGAATATTAATGAGTATCATTTTGAAAGAAAGCATGACAAAAGTAGAAATGGTAGGGAGAAATCAAGAAAACATTTGATTAATGATTCTGACAAATTAGCTGAAAAGAAGCATCAAAGAGATTTGGATAAGGGTAGGCATGGAGAGGGTAAAGGAAAACATGATAGAGAAGCCAAGAGAAAATACCAAAATCTAGATGATAAATCCCTTGACAGGGATGCAATGGTGAAACAAGATCTTGGCAAACATCATAACCAATGGATTCAAGAGAGGAAACAAAGATGGGAAAATGTGTCACATCATGAAGAATCAACCGTAAAGAGGAGACGATCAAGAAGTCAAGAACATGATAACAAAAGAAGAAGAAGAAGATCCCCATCCTTTTCACCAAGGTCAGCAAAACATACCTATCATGATGAAGAACGGAAAGAGTTGCCAATGCTTTCTCTGAAAGATAGCTCTAGGAAAAAGCATTCTGATGTTTATAGAGATAGAGCATCAACTAACGGCTCAAGTAGTCATAACCATCGGCATGGTGCGTCAACAAGTGGACTTGGTGGCTATTCACCAAGGAAGAGGAAAAGTGAAGCTGCTGCTAAGACTCCGTCACCATCTAAGCATTCAACAGAGAAGAAACGGGCAGGATGGGATCTTACCCCTGGTGGGGCAGATAATTCTCCTCAAGCTTTTGTTTCTTCTAGTTTTCAGTTATCGAACCATGCCATGTTATCAAACATACAGAGCATGGCTACTTCTGTTGATCCGACTGTTGTCAAGCCTTTGGCAATGATTCTGAATGATGTATCAATAGGGAAGAATGCCCACATTGATCCTGTCCAATTGACACAAGCTACCCGACCTATGAGAAGGCTTTATCTTGAGAATGTACCAACTTCAGTCACCGAGAAAGCTGTGATGGATAGTTTCAATAACCTCTTGCTCTCTTCAGGTGTTAATCATATCGTGCAGGCCCAACCATGTATCAGCTGCATTGTGAGTTTACAGTGCAAAACGTGAAAACTAATGCCCTCCCTCCCCCATAATGAAGCAGTTGTTTTGAGTTTGTTCTTGCATTTGTTCCTTGCAGTTGCATAAAGATAAAGGCCAAGCAGTTGTAGAGTTCCTGACGGCTGAGGATGCCTCAAGTGCTCTTTCTTTTGATGGTAGTACACTTTTCGGCTGCAGCATGAAAATTAGACGGCCCAAAGATTATGTTGAAGTTACAGTAAGAATGAAAATCTTTTCCTTACCTTATTCTTCAATCTACATACCTATTCATATTCATATACTAGCTAGTTTTGGTAAATGTATGGTGTTTTAATCTTCTTGAATTTGAATTTTTTAATTGATATTTACGTTCTAGTATGTTATCAACCAAAGTCTAGTATATTTTTCTTAAAGAACTGCAAACTCGTATAGTTCAAAGTTGTATTACCACCTATGTTGCTCACTTGTTTGTGTATACCTGTTTGAAGTTGGCAAATTTCTGGTCGTTATTGAAAATTGGTTTGCTTAATCTTGCTGTGATAATAATGAAACTTCAACATTACATTGCTGAATTACATTATATCAGTAGGATTTGTTAATCTTATGAGTTGACCAATTTTTGAAATTTGTGACTAGGACATGACTTGTTTAATCTTGGTGACTTAATGTAAAAAAAAAAAAATCTCATCCAATGTATAAGGGAAGTAGAACATTTGCACAATAATTTGTCTTAATTTATTTTTTCATGTATTTGCTGAAGTTTTCTATAGGAATGTAAATTGTATGGTAATCATGGATGCTAATTTCGTTGGAACTGCATTGTACAGTGTACACCTATGATGGATAATGGATTTTGGAGGATTCAAATTCATAGCATGAATTTCTTTGAGAAAGCTTTGTGTTTCTGTTTCAAAGTCATTGAAATTTTTATGGTTAACATTGACATTTGGATGTTGACCAGATTGAACACTAAAAAACATGTTTTAGAAGTTCATTGAAAAGTGTGTTATAACAACTGAATTTCGTATCCAAAGGTTCCAGCTTCTTAGCTATTTAATCATTGCCTTTTATGATATGTAAGATTAACAAATTTGTTCTAGAGTTGGGAACTCATTATTTCTTTTCCTTTTTCTCAAACTTGAAGATCTACAGAAGAAACTTGACATATTTCATGCATTGTGAGTTTGTGACTTCTCATACATGATATTTAAGAATCCTTGATTCCTTGGATAGTACATTGTAACTTTTCATTTTGCTTGAATGTATCTTTTATTTAAAATTAATGAGTTTTTCATTGTTTGTTACCAAAATATACTTTAATCAGTTAGGGTGTATTTAAAGAAGCATAGATTCATTGTGTTAATTTCTTTCAGAATGCTGCTCTACTATTCTTATGAGATATAGTCCAAAATTTTCTGGTTTTGTAAATTTCATGATTTAATTTGTTTGAAGGTTATGAGCTATCTCAGATTATATAATTGGTGCCACCTATTTTGATTTCAAGTTAGTGTGTCTTAGATATATTAGATTAGAAAAATCACAATGTTAGTGTTAGTTTGGAGTGACTTATTTGAGTGAAAAAAGTACTTTTAATAAAAAATAATGTATTTTTGTTAAGTTTTAAACTCGTTTGAATACATCTTTTAAGAAAAGTACTTTTATTAAAAAAAGCAGAAGTAAAGGACGTTTTTAATATTTGAAAACTCTTTCTAAAAGGTCTATCCAAATGTGAACTAGCTTTTCTCTATTAAAAAAAGATTTGTTTAAAAAAGAAAAAAAAAAGATAAGTACTTTTTTAAAAAGCCAATCTAAACTAACCCTTAATCCTATTGTGGACTTGAAGGCCTTGCAATCATAATAATGGCAATGGAGACACTTTTACTAAAAAAATTTGAAGAGATGTAGAAATTGTATTGGTTATTGCATATACACAAATATATTCATGTTAATCTTGTATAGTCAGTTAATCACCCATTATCTGACTAGTCAGGAACTTCTTTTTTAAAGTATCCTTTCGTTGGTGTTGTGTCTATGAGACTGACGAAACTCCGAGGGTTAAATTTGGCTTGGCGAAATGGGTGAAGAATGGGACTAGTGAGGTGAGGAAAAGGACTGCTGAAGGAAATAGGATCCTTAGTGAGCATACTAGCTAGGCAAGGTGGCAAGAGATAGGATAGGAGAGTGAATTTGTGGAAGAATAATTATTCTGTTAGGCAGCAATCATAATAATGGCAATGGAGACACTTTTACTAAAAAAATTTGAAGAGATGTAGAAATTGTATTGGTTATTGCATATACACAAATAGGATAGACAGAATAGGATGGGTAGACAGAATATTGGGGTAGCATTGAAGGTCTGAGCACCTCAAAGTGCTTAGGGTTTATCTTTTTTCCCTTTATACATTCCTTATACAAGCAGCAAATCCCTATGGGTTTTAAAAATATGCAGTTTGATGAATTTGCAAGTTTCTTCTTCAATCTTTATTGTCCTATTACTCGATTTCTGAGCCTATTTTCTGTCAATAAGAAATAGGTTACTTGCCTACTGGGCATGTAAAAATTGCTCATCTTGATTTTTGCGTATACTTGATCTAGGCTGCAAGTTTACTGTGAGAATTAAGTTTGGGTTTGGTATTATATATTTTCTTGTCCATATAGAGTATTTTAGATGAAATGAAAAGATCTAAACAAAGTTTACAATTTTCATTGACCTAAAAGAGGTCCGTGCCTCTGGTCGGGTGTGAAGGAAGGAGGGCATGTTGTGTATATTTGGGTCATACAGGATATGGATAATGCAGTCAAAAAGCTAAGATAGGAAATTGTGTTGGGCCGTGAATGACAATTACATCGCTATAACTAAATGGTTTCACCATGAGCCATTACAAATTGAATTAGCTGTCAGTGCCTTTATGAATACATATTGCAAATAATAGTCATAGTTGGAGATTCAAGGGATGATATGTATTATAAACTAGTTATGACTAGAAGCCCCTTGACAAGAATTTCATGCTATATGGTTTTGATTTGACAGTATAAAATGAAGTAGAAGTAAATGTAATATGTGGTTGGAAGGTTCAAGACATGCTTGCAATGACTTAGAGGTGAAAATTGGAAAAGGATGTAGAATTATAGGTAGATGTAGGTATTTTAATTGTGTTATGCAAATTGATAAAAATTATAGGAGTTGTGATTCATAGCATTTGAGCAAGTGGATGAAAAGAAGGAAAGCTTGAAGAGTTATTTGTGATTAAAAGGCACCTCTCAAGCTGAACGTAAGTTTCATTGGTAATTGATATAAAGTCGTGATACTGACAAGGAGGCTCAGCTGCAACTTTTCTGACTGGTACTTGTAAATGGGATGCTTAGATTCGATGCGCCTTGGTGATCAAGACGTAAAGGATTTATAGTGGGCAGTCTGCAGATCTGGTGAATAAATACTGCTCGGTGGCTAATCATGAAGGAGACACTGTGATACTTGGATCATTAACAATGCTTGGTTATGAGTTGGTATTCAATGGGAGAGGCCCTTCAGCCTTTGTTAGAGGCAGATCAGATAGGGTCGGAGGCCTGTCTGATTGAGCCCTAATCAGGAAAGTTGATTAGACAGATAATAACCCACTAACTAGAGGCAGAGGTACACAAAGAAGTTCTAGATGACAAAGTTCAAAAGTCTGTTTGTCAGTTTTACTGATGATGGTTTACTGGACAATATGTTATTATTTTTGCTGTTAGGAATCATTTTAAGTAAGAAACCCCAATCTTCCTATCAGACTGTTTTTGCTCACTGAGATACTAATAAAAATGAATCGAGATGTGCGATACTACTACTTTGGTTGTGAATGAAGCAATTTGGTATCAGAATTCTAAATAATTATGTTTGTAGAACCTAAGAACAATGTATTTAACCTAACAGTCATACATCAAACGCTTGAAAGAATCACAGTCAGAAGATACTAGTCCATCTTCCAAGGCTTAACCTTTTGAATTTGTCTTGTGTTCACCCTTGACAATTTAAGTCTCAACTCTCAACCTTATTTAGCTTTGAGGGCTCAAATTTAGTCCCCAGGGGTATACTTGTAAGGATGTCTTTATGAATGTATAATTTTGATTTCTTATATATTTGGCCATAGGTTTTGTGGACTTTTAAGTTTGAAAATGAGTTCATAATGCATAACCAAATGCTAGAAACTGTCTGTAGCTTCAAGAGTGTGATCTTGTTACATTTTATGAGATATTTTCTGACGTTAGTATTGGAATCTTTTAAATAGGATGTTTATATGGGGTATACCGTAATACACATTCTGGATGGTGACGAAGCAGACTCCTAGTTAAGAAGACTTCCTGGTGTATTGACAAGTTTAATTCATTACCAGGATTTAGCTGGCCAATGTTTCAGGGTTATTATTCTAGGCTGCTCTGAGAATGCTATTTATGTTCTGATGCTTTGTTTGTTATATCGAGTTCAGCATGTAAGTGCTATGGGCTGCAAGTTATTTGTGTTTCATATGCCACTTTTGTTCCGGTGTCTGCTTTACCCGAGTTTCTACATTTCTTCCGTGTTGTATGCTGACATGTCATCCTTAATTAAGTTAATGAGGATCAGCTTTCCTGAGGAAAGAAAATTGATGAGATGCATTAGGCTCAATTTCTGCTTCCCCTTTATCTATTATTTTATCTGCATGGGAACTTTTAACTTGACATTATGTAAGGACTCCACTCAAGCATGGTTAATTTGTAAGTTGTCCCCACAAATTTATGATATGCTCTTAAGAAAATGATAGCTTCCTAAAAATTCCTCTAGTATTTCTTCCTTGCATGGCATCCGTTGTGATGCAATATATTGCTTTGTAACTTCTCTGAAGGGTGATTTTGTCTGATAGTTATTCTATTCATTTTTCTTATGCTCACAAGATGATTTGGTATGATGGCAGAGAAAGTATGTTCTACAACAGGAGTTGTAGTGTATGCTTATGCCAAAAGAATGAGATCCTTTTGGTTTGGATGGTTCAGACTTCAGAAGGTCACAGTTCTGTGTCTCAGTTGTGCAGTGCATCTTGTCCTTATAGATTGGGATATTGAAATGTTGGGAGCATTTTTAGTTTCCACTAAGTGCTATTGTTTGATAGTATCTAATTTAACTATATATGGTGTTAAATGTTTGGTTCATGGTAACACTGTCCTTTATTGCCGAGAAACAACAAAGGAATTATCATGTTCTTTTTCCAGTAGCATCTGATCTCAGTGAATCTCAGGGAACTTCTGCATAGTATTCTAGCCTCTCAGAAGTCATTTTTTGTATTGGTTTTTATGTTTTATAGGAAAATGATTGTACGTGTACATGAAGCAACTTGAGAAAGGCTTAATATAAATGACATAAATATGAAATGAAAGTTCTTGGCTTTTTGTTGGTTCTAATCTAGTTAGAGGATGTTGATGGGATCTTGTATTTGATGGCAAATCTTTTCTGTGTATAATTCTTTGTTTGTTAAGTTACTTTTGTTTAGGGATTTTAATTCTATTAGTCTTTGTTACTTCTAATGCTGTGGCAGTGCTTTGCAATTCTAAGGTATATTGTGGTTATCATCCGTGTAGCAGGTTTTCAGACAATTGCTATTTTCATGCAGACTGGTGAACCAGAGAGATCAGATGATACTGCTTTCGCAACAAGTGATGTAGTGATTGATTCACCCAACAAGGTGCACATACAAAACAATCTAATATAGAACTGATTTTATGTTCCGGAAAATTTCTTGGTTTCACCACAAATATCATTACATTTTAGCCTAGGTTCAAATCTGACTTGATTGACTTAGCCATCACAAGTTAATTCCGGCTTTTGACTTTAAATTTGGACATGCATCCATTCATATTTTTTAATCCTTGTACCTTTTTTGAATTAATTTTTATTACCTATGTGTGCTCTGCTGCATTTTGTCAGTCAATAGTCCGTCTCGTGACTGTGATCTCTTTTTTTTCCCTTGGAATTCTTGCAGATCTTCGTAGGTGGAATTTCAAGTCAAGTTTCTTCAGAGATGGTAAGTAGTTGGAAAGGAAAATCTTGTTTCTTTTTCATATTTTAACCCTTAGAGGTAAAGGTTATGGTTTGCACACCTTGTAGTAACCCAATCTGCTTACTTTTTGGTTCTTGTCAGTTGTGACTAAGACTTGTTTTATTTATATCTATTAATAGAGTGAGCTGAGTGAAGAATCCAGAAGAGTTTAGAAGCTGTTAGAGCAGTTATAGGAATTGCCAGCTAGGATAGATTCCCAAACAGCCCCTAACTTAGGTATGTAAAGACCCTTCTACCCCCTTCAACAAGTGTGCTGAACACTCCTCTCACTTATGAATATATGTACTGGTTCGGTTCTCTCATAAGAATAGATTCTCTGAATTCTCAAACTATTATGGAATCAAGAGGAGCTGATTGCAAAAGCATGGATCCTCCTCCATCACCTCCGCCCATGAACCTGCTAGCGTTGGTTGATCCTCCTCCTCCGCCTCTGCCTCCTCTTCCCAATCTGTCTCTCTGACTTTATAATCGGTGCCAAGTTCTCTCTGCGATTAAGAGCAATTGTCACTCCAGCTTCATCAATCAGTGTGCTATTTAGTCTTCAAAATTTGCTTTGCCAGAAGATTCTCTCAACAATTCCATCTCAAGTTCCTACGAACTCTGGAAGAGATGGATCAAACACTTCTCATGTGGATGATGTCGACAACGGAGTCTTCTCACACTGGTGGTTGATTGCGAATTTTCGTGGCAATTTGGGAGAAACTAGATCTCTATTTAGCGTCGCAAACAAGAGCGCACGTCCAGCAACTCAAAACTGAGTTGAGCACTATTGTAAAAACATCTAAATTGTTGAGTTTTCTTCTTCGAGTTCGAGCTCTCGTAAATGCTTTAACCTCTGTTGGAAGTCGTGTTTATAAAAAAGAACACATAGCTGTGATTCTTGCTGGACTCGGATCTGAGTATGATGTGTTTGTTACATCCATCAACACTAGATTTGAGCCTTACTTTGTTCCTTAGGTGGAAGCACACCTCACACCTCTATACCTCATGACTCATGAAGCTTGGACTGAAGCAAATGAAAAAATGTTCTCCACTCCAGACCTTCAAGCACATGTTGCAACTCAATCTCACCAGAGGAGGATGTGGTAGTCGTAGTACTAGTAGAGGTGGCAAGGGATGCGGTGGAGGACAAGCTAGTGGAAATTCCACTAGCTGCGTCACTCTAGCTTTAACTTCTGGCATGGGTTAGATCAAGATTTCTAACCTTCTCTCCTTCCACCTCCACCCTATGCAAATTTTATGTTCACCTCTCCTTATACACGGAACTACACATCGCATTACACTAATTACTTGCCACATCATAACCATGCATCATATCTAAATCATGCATTTGCATAATCATTTCTTCTCTCCAAGTCATTCCTACATAAATTCTCCTTAGGCCTACTCATTTCTCTGCTGCCATAACTCACTTGAGTCAGTTGCTGATTCGGCCTGATATGCTGATTCTAGAGTCACATCTCATGTTATTTCTGAATACCCCCAATCTGATGCATGCATCCCCATACCCTGGACCTGACCTCCTCCATGCTGGTAATGGACAAGGTCTGTCTATCTCCCAGATTGGAAATTCTAGTGTTTGCACACCTAAATATCCACTTAAATTGAATGTTACATGTACCACAAATCACTAAAAATCTAATTAGTGTTAGTAAATTCGCTTTGTACAATCATCGTTTCTTCAAATTCTGGCCTTATAACTGCTTGGTTAAATCACAGGCCACTAGGGATGTAATGCTCCATGGCAAGATTGGAAAGGACGACCTATATAGATTTGCAAACTTTAAGCTGCAACACCAGCAACAATTTCATGATTCAATAATTTTAGATTACCAAAAGCAGCATGATTTAATGTATTATAATCTGTTGCATATTCAAATAATTTGTCTTTGGCAGCATAGGCTGGTGCATGCTTCTCAAAATGTAGTTTGCCATATATTGAAAAATTATAAAATTCCATTTGTTTATACAAATGTTTCTGATACTTGCTCTGCTTTCTGTCTTTGCAAAGCACATCGTGTTCCGTCTTCCTTGTCCTTTACAGATTACAATACTCCCTTAGAACTCATCTGCACTGATCTTTGAGGTCCTTCCCCTGTTATCTCAAATAATGGCTACAAATACTACATAGCCTTTATAAATGCTCACTCTAGATTCACATGGACTTCTTTTTTGAAAACCAAATCTGTAGCTTTCCCTGCCTTCATGCAGTTTAAGGAGGCTGCTGAGTTGCAGTTTGGGAAGAAAATCAAAGCTATCCAATCAGTTTGGGGATGGGAATTTAGATTGTTGTCTACCTATTTTAGAAAAGAGGGCATCAATCACAGGTTGATCTACCCACACATGCATCATCTTAATGGCATAGTGGAAAGGAATCTAGGCATCTCATTGAGACTGTCCTCAACTCCTAGCTCTTCCTCCAAACTGCACTGCTATTGGCTGCAAGTGGGTATTTCAAGTGAAATAGAACACAGAATCCCAGATGGCGTCAACAAACTTAAGGCACGCCTTGTTTCCAAGGGTTTTCTACAAAGAGTTGCCCTAGATTACTCGGAAACCTTTTCCCCTATAGTGAAAAGAATTCTGCGGTACCTTGCTGCCACCCAGGAGAGCTTGGAGTTCTGCTCATACCAGCCCCTAAACCATGGAACTTGAATATGTGAGGGTACTGTGATGTTTGCTGGACTGCAGATTTGGATGACTGGTGGTCCGTATCAGGAGCCTGTGTCTACCTAATACCTAACCTCATTTTCCGGTGGTCCAGAAAACAGCCTACTGTTGATCGGTCAAGTATGGAGACAGAACATAGAAGTATGGTAGACCTCATCGGGTCCAAACTTTGCTCACTGAATTGTGAGGGTTCCTACTTCAAGATCAGTGGTGAACTGTGACAACTTGAGCGCCATAATGCTAGCTCACAACCCAGTTATATATAATAGAATGAAACATACGGAGTTGAATCTCTTCTTGGGAAGAGAAAGGGTTATGGAAGGAAAATTATTGGTTGCTCATATTCTCAGAACTGAGCAACTTGTTGACCAAGGAAGTCTCTAAAGCTAAATTCCTGAGTTTGAGAGAAAAGCTACTTGTAATAGAATTTTGAAGTTACAAAAACCCCGTTTCAGGGGACGTAATAGAGTGAGCTGAGTAAAGAATCTGGAAGAGTCTAGAAGCTGTTAGAGTCTAGAAGCTATTAGAGTAGTTATAGGAATTGCCAGCCAGGATAGATTCCCTAACGGCTCGAACTAGTGTTAAGACCCTTCTACCCCCTTCAACTAGTGTGCTGAACACTCTCTTCACTTACGTATATAAGTACTGCTTGAGTACTTCAATAAGAACAAATTCTGATTTCTCTCTCTCTCTCTCTCTCTCTGAATTCTCAAACTCTATTATCTATTATTGTCAGCTTATGGAGATTGCTGGTGCATTTGGATCTTTGAAGGCTTACCACTTTGAGACCGGGGACAACATTGGATCACATGCCTTTCTCGAGGTAAGGGTGCATTAATTTTCTTTTTTATTTACTAGTTGTCTTATTTTTGTGCAATGGTGGTTGTCCTATAGACAGAGTTCTTATTCTACTTCTGATGTGGTTGGCTCTTTGCCTCTTTGAAGCTTCTTTTGTTCCCCTAGTCAATAAAACTGTCCTTTTGAGAAACTATTCATGTAAATGTTTTTTTTATACTTATTTGCTTTTGCGTTACATCCATAAAGCCAATCACAAAGCCGTTTGGTTGAAGTTTTAGCTGTATATACACAAACTTGGCAGTTCGCATAAGTTTTGATTTTTGGTATCATATGGTGCTCTTTTTCATTAATTGACTTATCAGTTTGAGTTCATCCAAAGCCAATTGTTCTTTCTCCCCATATATATAACATCTCATCTGGAGCCAACCTCATTTTGTTGTTTAGATTTGTTTTGATGAGGCACTCCCCCCACCCGCCCATTCTGTAACGTCTTTTTTCATGAATTGATAATTTGTTTGTACAAACCGTTAGTACGTGGATCACTCTGTTACCATCAAAGCATGTGCGGGTCTGAATGGTATGAAACTAGGAGGTGGAGTGCTAACAGTTGTTCAGGCTATGCCTGATGCGTTGGCCATGGTAATTTCCTCACTCATCCTATTGCCTATTTCAAATTCTTTGATGTGATTCAGAAATTGCCTTTGAATTATATCCTTGCTCTTTGAAATGACTGAGATGAATGCTCACTAAGATGAAAATAATATAGGAAAATGGCGGGAAGCTACCATCTTATATCATTCCAGAGCATGCAAAGCCACTGCTTAGAAAGCCAACACAAGTTTTAAAGATTAAAAATGTGGTATGAAATTTTTTATTTAGTTTTCCTGAAGTTATTTTATTTTTATATAATTTGAGTACTCAATTTCCCAATTCCTTAAATTTAAGTGTCTTTGTTAGCTTCAATGCAAATCATACTACTTATATATATAGGTAAATTCTAGTATGCTTATGTTTATGGTGGCTATGCAAGTGTTATTAAAATTAAAGTCATATTTTTTTTTTTTACATTTTGGTAATCCTTTTTTTAGCTATACTTTTTAAAATGCGCTGCTAAAGAATAAAAAAATATTACTTAAATTTTAGCAACATTTTAAATATC
>NC_029786.2:52907534-52915880 GCF_000816755.2 Arachis ipaensis | reverse complement strand
AAGGTGGTATAATAGCTTAAAATAGAGTAAACTATAAAAAATGCACCTGAAATATTCATATGTTGACAAATGGGATATCACTTTATTGCCATTTTCATGCATTGTTCATGACGCCCAAGCCATTTGAAGTTTTCCAAATTTAAAAATTCTGATCAAATATGGATGCATCATGCATGTCTGGTGCATGTGATATGAGTATCTTCAGTGCCAATGTCTTATAAGTGTGGGACATGGACACACCACACATCCACAATCTCTTAGGCTGTATTACAATTTTTTGTGGGTAGATGGGATTGATTTGCATGCTATGACTTCAATCCTTACTTCTTGATGTGTAGTAAAGCCCGAGTCCCAATTTTCTAGTGGTTAAATTTGACTTTTGATCAGAAGAATGGGGTGCAATATAGATCAAATTCTAGATCATTTGGACATAGAGGCATTGATACTATGCCATAAACTACTGCATGAAGCTTACTTTATTAGGTGGAGCCTTGTGAATAAATTCTATATTTTTAACCTATTAGGTTAAAAGTGTAAACCATCATTTAGCTCCCTCAAAGATTACGGAATTGATAATTTAAAATATATGCTCATAGTCCCCCAATGATGTAGATACATTGACAAAAAGCCCCAAAATGTTCTTGTATCTGCCTAGATTTTGGGGCATTTTGTCATTGTTCATTTTTGGAGGCTACACATGTATTTCAGCGTCATAATCTTTCACAGGCTAAATTGGTAGTTTACTCTGTTAAATTTTATTTTTTGGTCTGACACTCATTTTTTATATGTTTCATGTATAAAAAGAATGCTTCTGTCCAAGTATGTTCTTAATAGTCCCTACTATTCGTTGCTTTTATAACACTTACAGTAGTTATTAACAATTATGAGTATTGGAGCCAAATTGAAAATGAGTGTTACATATGGGGGACAAGAAGTATGCATAGTCGGTCCTTAACTGATTCAATTGTAATTTTGTTTCTGTACATATGGGGTCAGAAAGTATGCATATGGGGGATAATTATTTTCAATTTATTCCGTGCCTGTAGTAACTGTACACTGTACTCATGATATTTCATTGGTGTAAAAATTAAATTAGAAACTTTCAGTGTTGTGTATAAGAATATACCTCAAGTTATATTGGATATTTTGATGATTGCGTTCTTATACTGCTTATGCATTATGATTAGTTTGCAATGGAGTCCATTTCATCTCTTCCGGGCATGGCAGTTGAAGAAATTTTGGAGGATGTGCGATTGGAATGTGCAAGGTCTTTTAAGAACTTCACATTGTTTTTTTGTACTCTGGAATTGCTCATAATGTTAAAGGGGTTATAAACATTTACCGTATCAAGTAATTATTTTGCAGATTTGGGACTATTAAATCCCTTAATGTTGTCAAGCACACCGGTGAGATGAACTCCGAACCTAAATCAGAATCTGAAGTTAAAAACAAAGTGGACTTTGAAGAAGCTTTGGAAGACAGAATGTGTAATACTAATGACGAAGAACCTAGCTTTTCTGAAAGGGCGACTTTACTCGAGTCCAAAGGATCAAGTGGAATGGACTCCTATTATGAGAAAGAGCTGGAAGATAAAGTTGATGACAATTGCAGTGTTGGTTTAAATGATGATGCTTTTGATGATAAATCATGTCTAGAACAGTGTGAAAGTGATGTAACAGCTAAGGATACAGGGAATAAGAGCATACCCAGTAGTAATACTCAAGAATGTGCCGGTTACCTGGACACACCGGAAGATGGACCAAAATCACTTGATAATATGGTTGCTAACAATACTGGTTCAGAGGCCGAAACGAAGACTGTGGCTAGCATTGTTGATCCAAACAACAGTGTATGTGTGGTTCAGGAAAGCTCTCCCAAACATGATGAGGAAGATGATATTCACGACAGTGTATTTGAACAAGGTTCTGTTCTTGTTGAGTTCGGAAGGACTGAAGCATGTTGCTCAGTGGCACAT
This sequence comes from Arachis ipaensis, assembly GCF_000816755.2. Taxonomy (NCBI): domain Eukaryota; kingdom Viridiplantae; phylum Streptophyta; class Magnoliopsida; order Fabales; family Fabaceae; genus Arachis; species Arachis ipaensis. The sequence continues at coordinate 52,913,905 of NC_029786.2, read as the reverse complement.
TGTTTACATGGACGTCTCTTCGACGGCCGAACAGTTACAGTCGAGTATGTTTCTCTCAATCAATATAGGGCAAGGTTTAACAAATGAGCTTCCCAGGTAAATGGTAGTTAATGAATCTGATTGACTGAGGGAGTTTGCTATTATCATGAAATCTATTGGAACAGGGTTTTCGTATTCAAATTAACTCTGATGACATCTGGTATTTTTTTCCCATTGGGAGTTGGAAGAGGCTTTATTTAACAGTGCCAATTTGATAACAGAGCAGTAGCATGCATGAAGTTTCCAACCAAAGCTGTTGAATCAATTTGATAACATTCTTTGTATATGTTTCGTTACTAACTGTCTGTTGTATCGTAGTCAGATTGAAATGTGAGTTACCCTAATTATTAGGATATGGTCATGTTCTTTCATAATTTTTGTTACATATATATTAGGTTGCCCTTCTTTTGCTTTACCGTGTTACTTTTTTTTATCACGGCCTACGTATACTTTACGCTTTAGCTATTTAAGCAACCCAGTCAAGCAACTCCGGTAGCCCATTTTGGGTGTATTCGCTTGGTCCTGTGCAACCACCTTCCGGCGTGTGAAATTTCCACAAGGTTATGTCATTCACGCCAAGATCCTGTTATGTTACGTTTGGGTGTAATTCTGTTTTGATCCTTAAGATTTAAAGTGTCTTGTTTGAATCAAAAAAAAGTTTCAATTAGTTTCAGTATAGTTCTACCGTGAGGTCAAAGTTAAATAATTAATAGAATGTTTTACGTAACAGTAGTACAAGAAAAAAGTTAGTACAAGAAAAAAGTCGATAATCTGAAGAACAAGTACAAGTTCCAGGAACTAAGGAGAATGATAAATAAATGTATTGATGTATCCATTGTTGATTTTGTACCTCTGGAGTTTGTACTTGTATTTTAGATTATTGACTTTGTTCTTACACCGTTGTCACGTAGGATATTCCGTTAATTATTTAACTTTGACTTCACGGTAAGACTACATTGAATTTAAATGAAATTTTTTTGGATTTAAATAGGACACTTTAAACTTTAAGGATCAAAATAGAATTACGTCCAAATATAGGACCAATTTATAGGGCTGCACACGGATTGGATCGGATCGGATATAGCCTAAAAAATTCTATCCGATCCGCACTGTATTCATCGGATCGGATCGAGCATTTTTCAGGCCATATCCAATCCGATCCGCATATTTACGTATCGGATCGGATCGGATCAGGTATATCCGCATAATTAAAAAAAAAAAAACTATTTTAAGATTCTATTTGGCTATTTTTACAAAAAGATATCCATAAAATTCATTTTTCACCTGTTTGAACCTATTTACTCCTAAAATATTATCAATAAAAGTTCTCTTGAATAACAAAAAAAATAATAACACAAGATTTAAATTTAATTATTCTAAGTTGAAGTACAACATAAAAAATTAAAACAAGATATCATAAAACTCATAAAACAACACACTAAAATTCATATCACATGAGGGTTTACTTTTATCACATGAGGGTTTACTTTTTTAAACTATGCTATTTATATGAGACTTGCGGATATGCGGATCGGATCCGCGGATATGCGGATTTGCAGATCGGATCCGCGGATATCACTACTAAATCTGCAATCCGATCCTACCATAGTGCGATCGAATAATATCCGCAAAATTCGGATCGGATGTGGATAATTACCGCGGATATGCGGATATTATTCGATCCATGTTCAGCCCTACCAATTTAGTATTTTACCCAATTATTTAAGTGGGTTGCTTTTTTTATTTGGATTAAGGATGGATTTGATAATTCTCAATTTTAGCATTATAATATCACAAGATACGCAATGATTTCATCCACTATTCGCTTTAGTCAAATTTCAAACTTGTCTGCACCTATTATATGGGAAAGATCATCATTTTGGCTGCGTTTGTTTACAGGCGCAGGAATAGAATAGAGATACAGTTATATTTGGTAGGTAACTCATGAATTGAGACATTATGTTCAAAGATAATTAGTGTATTTTATATCCATTCTGACAGGAAAAAAAATAGAAAAGTGACAATTTATTTTTTATTTTTTATCATTATTCTTGTTAATTTTTTATAATAATATTAGAGTAAAAGACAAATCGGTTCCTGACCTTTTTTTTCGCGGACATTTTTGTCCTGACTATTGAAAAATACTTTTAAGTCCCTGACGTCCTTAAAAGTTGGACGAATCAGTCCCTCTTTCCAAATGCCTCCGTTAGACCCAACGGAAAATGCTTGTCACGCGTACGCGTCGCCATGAATTCTCCACTTTACATGCTTTTTTCTATTTCTTTCAAACCATTCTTACCTTCAAAACTTTCCACGTCCCATTTTTTTTATTTATTTATGACTCTTTTGTTACTTATCATTAGTATATAATAAAAACAAAAATAAAGTACAGTGAGAAGTACAATAAAAACAACAAAAAAAATACGAAAAAAATTTCATATAGACATAATATATAATAATTACAACCAACAACATATATCATATGAACAAAAAAATTATAATAAGTAAATAAAATTTATATGAATAAAACCAAATAAAAAAATTTATACACAACATAAATATAAAAATATTTATCATATAAATAAAAAATATAATAAAAAAATTAAAATATTTATCTTAGCGTGATTGAAATAAATATAAAAGATTTTGATGGAAAAAATTTTGGAACGAAGAACATACATAAAAAATTACTTTAAAAGTTATATGATTACTTGCATCCTTCTTATAGAAAAAAATGAAGGGTAGAGTTAGTAGAAAATGAATGAATTTCTCATCTAATTTCTCAACTGTAATCAACCTTCCCAACGTAAACGCAGAAGTTAGAACTTTTTGCTTCACATGAACGTACGTTCAGAGGTGAAAGCAATTCTGGGTTCAGACAAAGTTGCCAAACATAAAAATGGGACGTTCAAGACCTTTAAACGGACTTCTCTTTTTCCCAACGTGAATCCCAAACACACCCTAAATTGCTAAATTTAATTTACTTTTTTCCCATTCGATGCCTTGATATGTTTGTTTGAGTGATTTAAAGTTTTGAAGGCAAGAATGACTTGAAAGAAATTGAAAAAAGCATGCAAAGTGGAGAATTCATGGTGAAGTGGAGAATTCATGGCGACACATACGTATGTGTCACGTGTACGCGTGAAAGGGAAGTCTGTCAGGCGACGCGTACGCGTGGGCGTGACAAGCATTTTTCGTTGGGTCTAACTGAGGCATTTGGACGGAGGGACTGATCCGTCCAACTTTTAAGGACGTCAGGGACTTAAAAGTATTTTTCAATGGTCAGAGACGAAAATGTCTGCAAAAAAAAAAGTCAAGGACCAATTTGTCTTTTACTCATAATAATATTTTTTATTATTATTATTTTTTCAAATTTTTTATATGGAAAAAATAAGTATAAAATAAACTTTCATAATTTGTTCTAATTTATCACTAGATAAAATACAAGAACACTAATTTTTGTATCATTGTTCTTTGTATTTTGTTTTTAATGTCTTGTCCTATTCTCAAAATCCAATGCAGCCTACAAGACTACCGTTGTGTGCAATTGGGTTGTTTTTGTTTTGTCATTGCCTTTCTGAAACCAGGCCCAAATTAACCTGGACAAAAAATTGAACCGCCTACCGGTCACCCGAACCCAAATTACCCAATGCACTAAGACCCCTACCCATTGAACGCTCACCTTAAATGGTGTTTCTGTATAATTCAGCTCTGACCACCATATAACTTGCTATTGAGCAGATGTTCTTTACCTAGAAATTTTATATTTGAAGGAACAATGTTTCATATAAAATCTGAAAAATTTAAGCCATAGGCCCTAAAAGAAGAAAAAACGGTTGGAAATTATTAATTCAAAATTAGTGAGATAAAAGATGTAAAGGGATGATGAACATTCTTTAATGCAAGTAGCATCATTCTGTAATTACGAGACAATACAGAATATCTTCATTGAGATTACGAACAGATAAATCTAGGGATGATGCGTGCAAAACATTATGGGGGAGATTTTTCAGATCAATTAAATATTGCAACTAGAAATTACAAAATAAGTGCATTGGAGGAATTGTTTATTATTTCAAAAAAGTACATTCTCAAGATTCCAAGGAATGCTTTTTGATATGGATGTAAATTTGTTTTTTTTGTTTTCTACCATATTTCTTAATCCGGTAAATTAAAATTAATCTGTCACATATCGAAATAAATTACTATATGCATAAGGCAAAATTCGAATTTCCAACATTTATTTAAACGAATTAATGAACTAAATATTAGATCTACTCAACTTGATTTGATATGGATGTAATTTTATTATGCATTCCAATATGATCATTACATTAGTCATACACTTACTTGCCAATGAAATTTGCTTGGATAGCAAAGTGTGGCTAATTTCTTTAGTTATAAAAACTCCAAATGTATTATTGTTAGTTATGGAGAAGTGGTGTAGTTTTTATAGATATAAGATAATTTTTTTAAAATTAAAATTTACAAACCAGAAAGCTCAGTTTTGTTTTGGAAACAAAACTTACGATCTAAGGGTCATGAAGAAATCTAAACCTCAAATTTGTATGAGCGCAAATTTTTTTCTTGGTAAAAAATCTAAGAGTTGATTTTTAACATTCAATCTTGTTCGTCCAATTTCCATGGTTTCGAGTATATCTGTTATATTATTTCTTGTCATACGCAAATCTGAAGGTCCGTTTTAATTCAATACCGACTTTCTAATTTATAGTGTCAGTCACCTTTACTCTCGTAGATAACACACAAAGCCTCAATAATATTAAAAAACACTACTCTTTCTGGAATATGAAAATTAAAAAGCGGCAAAGTGAAGGTGCACAAAATAATTTTAATGATGAGATTTCGAATTCGGAATTCCAACCTAAACGAAAATGCTAGGAAGTCGCTCTAGTCACGGTTAATGGTTCTTTTTTACATTAGACCTTAATAATCGTAATAATTTTTTTTATTATGTTTCAATTTAACTCTAGCTTAGTTTTAACGATTATATATGCTAGGAGTGAAGTCACATAAACTGTATGTGTGTGTGAACTTATGGCAATGAGAATTATACGAGTAAAGATTGTAATTTTTTTTAAAAATTAATTAAATTAGTTTTTATATAATTTTTTTATTTTTTTATAATATTAAATTTAAAGTTTTTTGATAGTACTAATTTTAAAATTATTTCTTAATAAATAAAATTTTCTTTACATAAAATAATAAAAATAATTAAATTATTATAAAATTATTTTTTTATTTGTATTTTAAATTTTATATTTTCAAATTGTAATTTTTTATAGTGACATTTTTTTATTTAAACAAGTTTATCATATTATTGTTGATTATATATTTAAAAATTTAATATTTTAAGTTTATAATTTTTTTTAAAATAACTACTATATTTATTTAGTGAAATCCAAAATATTAAAATTATATTTTGAATTTCACTAAATAAATATAGTAGTTATTTTAAAAAAAATTATAAACTTAAAATATTAAATTTTTAAATATATAATCAACAATAATATGATAAACTTGTTTAAATAAAAAAATGTCACTATAAAAAATTACAATTTGAAAATATAAAATTTAAAATACAAATAAAAAAATAATTTTATAATAATTTAATTATTTTTATTATTTTATGTAAAGAAAATTTTATTTATTAAGGTCTAAAAAATCATATTAAAATTAGTACTATAAAAAATACTTCAAATTTAATATTATGAAGAAAAAATAAAAGAAATTTATATAAGGACTAATTTGATTAATTTTTAAAATTTTAAGAAGGAAAATAACTTATGTCTAAACTTTCAGAGACTATTTTAATTATAAATAATTTTTTTCACGTCAAGTGATACGTGGCATGCTAGGTGTCACTGACCTGACACGTCAACCAATCATATTGTGACACGTGGCATTAATTTACCATGTCATCACGCCATGTGGCACTTAATGTGATACGTCGTCATGCCGTTATCATCTAACTAACGGAAGGACCAATTTGACTTGTGTTTTATCTTTTAAGAACTAATATGAATAAAAAAATCTTTTGAGAACTAATTTGAAGAATATGTGATCTTTTAGAAACGAATTTGACTATTGTTACGGCCCGGCCCAGGATTCCCGCGGGTCAATCCAACCCGAGCTCCACCCGGCCCGGCTGCGCGCCATTTAACCGACCCGGACACGCGTCCCGTACGGCTCACCCGCGGCTGTAGGACAGCGTCCTCAAGAATATGGGCCTGCCTTCCACAGGGGCCCATTACTGACATGTATATAAGGGGAAGACTGGCTCTTCCCCCGAGGTACGTCACATTTTTCCACAT
>NC_029786.2:52898779-52907508 GCF_000816755.2 Arachis ipaensis | reverse complement strand
TCGCACCCCTTGGACCGGAAGACCGTGACCAGACGAGCCCCCCATCACAACGAATCCTGACCCGAACCGTCCGGTAACCGACATACCGAACATTGGCGCTGTCTATGGGGACCACTCGTCCATGGACTTCGTGCTGGTCCAAACTGGGACAGGCTGCGAGGCAGCACCTCCCGTGCCTGGAGGAGGCGCCACTGCGGCAGAAACTCGGCAACAACAGAGGTCGCCCCCAAGGGACGCGACGCAAACTCACGAGAGACGCCCCTTCGGGGGGACAGGCGACAACCACGCCAGGATAATGCAAGAGTTGCGCCATAGGATGCAAGACTTAGAATGCCGGCTAGCCGAAAGAGAACGCGACCAACGCACCCCGGAGCAGAGCCCCACCCGCTCCCGTTCAAGGAGCCGCTCGAGGCGCTCACCCAGCCCCCAATACGAGTCAGAGAGCACAGGGGGACGGGGGCAAGCCAGAAGAAGAAGCCGGGACCCCATCATTTACGCCCGACACGAGAGGCGGCGTGCGTCCAACAGGGGCGAAGAGGACGCCCGTTGGGAGAATGACGAGCCGAGGAGAACTACTCGGGGAGCAGTGATAATAGGAGCGACCCCTTTCCACCGTTCCGTACTCGAGGTCCGGCTGCCGAAACACTTCGACAAGCCAACGGACATGAAGTATGATGGAACACAAGATCCCCTGGAACACTTAACGGCTTTTAAGGCCAGAATGAACCTGGAAGGGGTGGGAGACGAGGTCAGATGTCGCGCCTTCCCGGTCACCTTGGCGGGCCCAGCGATACGGTGGTTCAACAACCTCCCGTAGGGCTCGGTGACCCAATTCTCCGACATCAGCCACGCCTTTTTGGCTCAATTCACGACCAGGATTGTCAAAGCCAAACACCCAATCAATTTGCTTGGGGTGACACAGAGACCCGGAGAGCCGACCAGGAAATACCTGGACCGTTTCAATGACGAGTGCCTGGAAATTGACGGTCTAACAGACTCGGTGGCAAGTCTGTGCTTGACGAACGGGCTCTCGAATGAGGACTTCAGGAAACACCTTACCACAAAGCCCGTTTGGACGATGCAAGAGATCCAGTGCGTGGCCAAAGAGTACATCAACGACGAAGAAGTCAGCCGGGTCGTGGCTGCCAATAAACGGCAGCCCGCCTACAACCAAGCCCGGAACTACGAAGGCAGAGAAAGACCAAAGGAACACGCCAGGGACGGCGGCCCAAGTAAAACACCCAAACCGTTCCCCCGATTTGGGAAGTTCACCAATTATACCCCCCTCACGACATCAATCACCGAAGTTTACCAACAGATAGCGGAAAAGGGGATACTGTCAAAGCCCCGACCTCTGAAGGACAGGACGGGAGGAAACAAGAACCTTTACTGTGAGTACCACAAGGGTTACGGGCACAAGACCCAAGACTGCTTCGACCTAAAAGACGCCCTGGAACAAGCTATCAGGGATGGAAAACTTGCCGACTTCTCCCACCTTATACGGGAACCAAGGAGACGCAACCGGGACCACGATAGCGAAGACAGATCCCGGTCAACAAGGCGACGGCAGGAACCAGAGGGTGACGACCACGGCCTTACGGTGGTAAACGTAGTAACGGCCAGGAATACCGCCCCAAGGTCAAAGTCAGCGCAGAAAAAAGACGCCAAGGTCCTAGCGGTCTCCACCTCGACTGTTAGAAGTTTCCGAGGTATCCCACCCATCTCCTTCGGTCCAGAGGACCAATGGTTTGACGAGGCACCGGAAAGTCCGCCCATGGTCATCACGGCCAGGGTCGGAACGGGCCTCGTCAAACGAATCCTGATAGATACGGGGGCAGACTCAAACATCATGTTTCGAAATGTTTTCGATACCCTGGGACTAAGGGACGCCGACCTGACGACCCACCAGCACGGTGTGGTAGGGTTGGGGGATCACTTCATCAAGCCGGATGGAATCATCTCACTCCCGACCTCTGTGGGACAGGGGCAAAAGCGACGAACAGTCATGGCGGACTTTGTAATATTACGAGACTCCACGGCTTATAACATCATCCTGAGGAGAAAAACCATCAACGACCTAGGGGCGGCCATTAGCACAAAGCTGCTAGTGATGAAGTTTGTCACCGATGACGGATCTGTAGGATCCATCAAAGGCGACTTGGAAACGGCAGTCGCTTGCGACCACGCCAGCCTTTCTCTTAGGAAAAAATCCAAAGAAGCATCTGGAGTCTTCCTAGCTGACCTGGAAGCCAGGATAGACGACAAACCTAGACCAGAGCCAGAAGGAGACTTGGAAAAGTTCAGGGTCGGCGAGGAGGACGATAAATTCACATTCATAAACAGGAACCTCCCCCACGAGATGAAGGAGCCTTTGATGGAAATGATCAGGGCTAATGCCGACCTCTTTGCCTAGACGCCTACCGATATGCCCGGGATAGATCCCCAGCTCATATCGCATCATCTGGCCGTCAAGGCGGGAACCAAGCCAGTGGCCCAGAGGAGGAGAAAAATGTCACAAGAAAGGGCAGAAGAGGTAGCCAGGCAGACGGCCAGCCTCCTAGAAGCAGGATTCATCCGAGAACTGGACTACTCGACCTGGTTGTCGAATGTGGTCCTGGTTAAAAAGCACAATGGGAGATGGAGAATGTGCGTGGACTACTCTGACCTCAACAAGGCGTGTCCTAAGGATTGTTACCCCTACCTAACATCGACGCACTCGTCGACGCAGCGGCGGGGTACCGGTATCTGAGCTTCATGGATGCATACTCAGGATACAATCAGATACCGATGCACCGACCCGACGAGGAAAAAATGGCGTTCATAACGCCAGGGGGAATCTATTGTTACAGGGTAATGCCTTTTGGCCTGAAAAACGCTGGGGCCACATACCAAAGGCTGATGAATAAGATATTCAGTGAACTTATAGGCAAAACAGTAGAAGTCTACGTGGATGACATACTCGCGAAGACCACACGACCCGACGACCTCCTGAGCGACCTTGATGGCGTTTTTTCATCCCTCCGGCAACACGGCATGAGGCTTAATCCGCTCAAGTGCGCGTTTGCCATAGAGGCCGGAAAATTCCTGGGATTCATGATTACTCAAAGAGGAGTGGAAGCCAACCCCGAGAAGTGTCAAGCAGTCCTCCAGATGAAGAGCCCGGGTTGTATCAAAGATGTCCAACGACTTGCCGGGAGGTTAACAGCTTTATCCCGATTCCTCGGCGCGTCAGCAGCAAGAGCCCTGCCTTTCTTCAATCTAATGAAAAAAGGAATGACGTTCGAATGGACCCCAGCGTGCGAAGAGGCATTCAACCACTTCAAGCAGATCTTAGCGGCACCACCAGTTCTCGGAAAACCCAGGGCCGGAGAACCACTCTACCTCTACTTATTAGTAACCGAGGAAGCACTCGCCGCAGTGCTCGTTAGAGAAGAGGGGAAAACCCAACAACCCGTTTACTTCGTGAGCAGGGTCCTCCAAGGACCTGAACTGAAATACAGCAAGCTGGAAAAACTGGCGCTGGCGGTCCTGGTCTCCTCCCGAAGGTTAAGACAATACTTCCAGAGCCATCGTATAGTCGTGAGGACGGATCAGGCGATTCGCCGAGTACTGCAAAAACCTGACTTGGCCGGTAGAATGATGACCTGGGCCATCGAGCTCTCCCAATACGACCTACAGTATGAATCCCGACATGCAATCAAAGCCCAGGCAATGGCAGATTTTCTGGTAGAGGTGACGGGGGACCCCCCCGAGGAAACGAGCACACGGTGGAGGCTCCACGTTGACGGGGCCTCCAACCAAACGTCCGGGGGAGCAGGGGTCATCTTAGAAAGCCCAGCAGGGGTCATCTATGAGCAGTCGACTAAGTCCGAATTCCCAGTGTCGAACAACCAAGCAGAATATGAGGCTCTCTTGGGCGGACTAATACTAGCTCGGGAAGTCGGGGCAACAAAGGTCGAAGTATGCAGCGACTCACAAGTTGTCACCTCGCAGGTAAACGGAAGCTACCAGGCCCGGGACCCCCTCCTGCAAAAATACTTGGAAAAGGTTAAAGAAATAACAAGTCAGTTCCAGGAGATCATCGTCCATCACGTCCCAAGAGAAAAGAACACACGGGCGGACCTCCTGTCCAAGCTGGCGAGCACAAAGCCAGGATCCGGTAACCGGTCTCTTATCCAAGGCATGGTGAAGGAACCAACGGTCGCCCTCCATTTGACGAAGTCAAGCCCCTCATGGCTAGATCCCATCACCAACTTCCTGGAACTCGGCAAATTGCCTGAAGATGAAAAAGCAGCCAAAGCTTTAAGAAGGGAGGCGGTCAGATACGCAATCATACAGGGACAACTATTCAAAAAGGGGCTCAGCCAGCCCCTATTGAAGTATTTGCACCCCGACCAGACGGACTACATGCTTAGAGAAGTCCATGAGGGGTGTTGCGGGCACCACATCGGGGGCAAAGCCCTAGCAAGGAAGTTCATCCGAGCCGGGTATTATTTGCCAACAATGATGAAAGACTCAAAGGAATTTGTCAAAAGGTGTATAAAGTGTCAACAAAACGCCAACTTCCACAAGGCACCGGCCTCCGAGTTAAGCTCTCTGACGACTACTCGACCTTTCGCACAATGGGGAGTCGACCTCCTGGGGCCCTTCCCAGTCGGCCCAGGACAAGTCAAATACCTCATTGTCGCCATTGACTACTACACCAAATGGGTAGAAGCAGAACCGCTGGCTACGATATCGTCCTCCAACTGCCGGAAGTTCATGTGGAGGCAGGTGATAACCCGTTTCGGTATCCCAGAGGTCGTTATCTCAGATAATGGGACTCAGTTTACGGACAAGAAGTTCATGGAGTTCCTCTCTGGCCTAGGGATAAAGCAGAAGTTCTCCTCGGTAGAACATCCCCAAACAAACGGGCAGGTAGAGGCTGCAAACAAAGTCATCCTTCTTGGTCTAAAGAAGCGCCTAGACAATAAGAAAGGAACATGGGCTGACGAACTCGCTTCCGTCCTATGGTCCTACCGGACAACCGTGCAAAGCGCCACAGGGGAGACTCCCTTTCGCCTAACATACGGGGTCGACGCTGTGATACCCGTCGAAATCGGCGAACCGAGCCCCCAACTACTACTCGCGGGCATGAGCGAAGCGGTCGAAAAGGACTTGATCGAGGAGACGAGGGAGATGGCTCACTTGTCAGAAACGGCGTTGAAACAAAGAATAGCCCTGCGTTACAATGCTAAAATCCTCAAACGGGATTTCGAGGAAAGTGACCTCGTCCTGCGACGCAACGACGTTGGTGCACCGACCCCAGGGGAAGGAAAGCTGGCGGTAAACTGGGAAGGTCCCTACAGGGTAAAGGAGGTGCTCGGCAAAGGCGTTTACAAGCTCGAAAGACTCGATGGCAAGGAAGTACCCAGAACATGGAACGCAGGTAACCTAAAGAGGTTCTACTCATGACCTAACGGCTCGCCGACCAGGGAGCCTAACTAGATAGTCGATACTTGCCCTGTCCACATGTTAATTAACCTTGTCTATTCACTTTGTCAAATACTTGTCCAACTGACGATTAATTTTCACTTGTTAAATTTTTTACCTACCTATTGCTCCCCAATATGTGTTTCACACGATTGATCTCGATAACGGCATCCCGGGACTGATCACCCCGGGAGCCAGACGGATCACAGCCATAATTAACTCGTCGACAACACGACCAAACTGGTCCGAACTGTTACTAACGCAAAAACGGCAAGACGGGCACAAGCAATAAGCCCGCCACGGAAACACGGTAACAAAAATAATTCAACAAGCAAGGCGAAAGACAATAACGGTAACACGACCAGACGACGAAACGAGCGTAAATCATAAAGCAACCAAATAAGCATAACTTATAATGTCAAAACATGGGATGGACAAGCGAATTGTTCAAAACAAACAAACGACAAATACGCAAAGTTACAAGATATCACTTCCTCGGCATATCTACAATCTTGCCATCTTGAATCATTTTGAAGACCCCGATAGCAGAGGTGTCGAAGTCGGGAGCCACAATCTTCACTTGAGCCTTCAGGGCATCCTCAGTCATAGTAATGGCATTCTTTCCCTGATCCTTGGTCGCCTTTAGCTTCTTTTTGAGCCCCTCGACTTCCGACCTAGCGGCCTCGGCCAACGAGACGGCTTCATCACGCTCTTTCTCCAAGGCCGCCACCCGACCCTGAGCAGAGTTCAGCTGGCCCTCCAAGGTCATCTCCTGCTCGACTAGGCGAGCCACCGACTCATCCGAAACCTTCAGCTTCTCGGCAGTAGATGCCACCTTCTCCTCCGAAACTTTGAGCTTCTCCACCGTCTCAGACAACTGGCCCTGGAGCTGCTCAACTTGGACTTTGAAATCATTATTGGCTTTGACAGAGGACTCGAGCTTCCTCTGGAGGGCCTGCATCCCCGACAACTCGAACTCGGCCTTTCGAGCTATGACGGCCCCCCGGAGCAAAGTCCGATACATCCATCTAGCCTGTCCAGCCAGTTCGGTATCAAGGAAATGTTCCTCCGTCCCGGGGATCAATTGGGAGTCTATAAACCTTGTAGCGTCAAAATTCCTCTCCATGATACTAAGGGCCCCCTCCGGGCTGGCTGACGACCTCCGCCTTTTGGGAGTATGAATAAGCTCCACATCATCGTCTTCTTGATGGGAAGTGGTTGAGTGCCCACCAGTTACCTCCTCGGGAATAGGGGAACCCTGATCCACGATAGGTTTTTTTCCCGCCGCAACGGCCTCCCGTGAAGAAGCCTCCCCCTGACCTCCAACCTCCACGGCTGGACCCTCCGACTTCCCGGCCTGATCCTCCGCCTCCCCAGCATCCCTCTCCGTTTTCTCGTTGTCACTATCCTCAAAAAAGGTCTTCATCAAATTTTCAAGCCCGACCACAGTGGCAGACATTTCCACTACAACAAACAACAGACGCATTAGTCATTAAATCGGGTAAAGAAAACGACAATAAACGCAAAAACAATCAAATAAAACAACTCACGGATATAGCTCCTGCCGGCCTCTCGCTCACCCATAAGAAGATGAGGGTTCACGGGGTTCTTTTCAAAAATGGCAAAAAGTACATCAGCTATTTGCTTATCTACAGGCGACAACCTCTTGTACGTCACCTTGATGAAGGGATTCGACCCCGCCCCAAAACTCCAGTATGTCGGGATAAGGCGCTCCCCTTCTAACGACAACCAAAAGGGGTGACGACCTTTGACGGGACGAACTTTGAAATACTTATCTTTGAAACCATGGTAGGAGTCCTCGAAGAGGCCAAATATTCTCCTACCCTGGCCAGAACGGAAAGAGAGAAATCCTTTCCTCGCCTTCCCCTGCTTGGAAGGGTTGGTAAGGTTGAAGTAAAAGAGGAAGACGTCCACTGACACCGGCAGCTCTAGGTATTCGCAAACCATTTCGAAACAGCGGATCGAGGCCCAACTGTTCGGATGGAGCTGAGAGGGGGAGACGGATATCCGGTTTAGGAGTGCCATTTGAAAATCGGAGAACGGTATCCGAACGCCAACTTGTGTGAACATGGACTTGTAAAACCAAATCCAATCGGGGACACGAGGAGAATGGAAGTTGAGCTCATAAATACGCTCGTGGGGGGCAGGAACAACGGTCTCATAGTTGGCTTCCTCGTCCGTCCCCCCACACAAGTGACCGGCTCGCCGGAACTCGGTCAACTCCTCTAAATCCATTTGGTTGGGCGATGCCTTTATATCGTCAGTCACCCAGGCGTACGGGTCGTAGGCCGCGCCAGATCCGGAAGACCGGGAAACGATGCGAGGCATACCTACAGCGGGGTACCACTCCGTTAGTCTATGAGGTCGGGAGTCCATAAAAACCCAGAAACTACACCCTTTCAACTTTATCATGATTAAATACGGCTAAAGTCTAAGCCTATCACACAAGTCACCTAAAAACCTACCCCGGAATGGTACCCCTCCCATAATTCATCTACCCCAGCATTGGAAAGCCATCAGGCAAAAGTAAACACAAACGGCAACTGCGCAACAATAAGGCATAGTATAAACACAAGAGAATAAGAATCAAGAAATTACCTGAAATGGCTGTAGGAACTGGAGCGTGAAAGAGAAGCACGAGGTGGCTCGAGCAAGAAATTTTGGATGTCAGGGAGGAAAGAAGATGAAAATAGCAAGAGTGGGAGAAAAAGAAAAAGGAAACTATTTAAAAACCACCACGAGAAGCGCGAAAGAAGGCAGGGGCAAAACGATCTTTACGCACGGGAATTTTTCAAAAACCATTATGAGCATTTAATGCTCAGCGCGAAGAAGGAAGCGACGAACGAACGCCTCAGCAGACCAAGAGACACGCGCACAAGAGACGCGCCTCTCCCACGGTCAGCCGACTTGACGACAACGCACGAACAAGGGCATCACGCGCCATCGATTGCCCTCACGACCATCACTGGCGCGTCGGGGGAACTGTTACGGCCCGACCCAGGATTCCCGCGGGTCAATCCGACCCGAGCTCCACCCGGCCCGGCTGCGTGCCATTCAACCGACTCGGACACGCGTCCCGTACGGCTCACCCGCGGCTGTAGGACAGCGTCCTCAAGAATATGGGCCTGCCTTCCACACGGGCCCACTACTGACATGTAAATAAGGGGAAGACTGGCTCTTCCCCCGAGGTACGTCACATTTTTCCACATCACCCTCCTTTCCGCCTGCACATTGTC
>NC_029786.2:52896809-52898680 GCF_000816755.2 Arachis ipaensis | reverse complement strand
ATCAAAGATAAAAATTATATTTTATTCAAAAAATATTTATGAAGGTCGTAATTGTGATGACAGCAACGTTATGATGACGTCAATATAATGTCAGTCATTATTCGTGACAATGGTATGCTATCTTAATTCCTAGCATACGGACGAAGGAGATCCATACATTATGAGGCCACTATATCAATAATGAGAACCATACCTTATAGTTTTGTTAACCTAATGAGTAAAGGAAGAAGCACTGCTCAATAACGTTTATATTCTTTCAAACCCTTGCATAATAATGTGATAATAGTGTCCCATTATATATGGAACTCGTTGACCTTTCAATAAAGATTTAATTGGTTCATGATTATTGGATCAAATTAATTATTCTAGCTTTATGTGATGCCACAAATTTCAGTGCTCACACTGTAAACTACATAGTGGGGGTTAAGTGTGTACATACCTATATGCTTTTACATCATTGTTAAATATAATAATTATAAGGAATTAATCATATGACATCACCTAGTTTCACGTCAAATTATTGGAGGAACATCCCAAATCTGTAAGTTTCAGATCACATATTATAATACTAAGAAATAGTTTATATTTTTTCTGGTTAATGCCTAGAGGGAGCATGTATGGGAAAGTTGGAGTTAGGTCCAAACAATGTTAGAATAATATAATGATTTGAATAAATAAGAATAGCACATTTCACTTTTTTTTTTAAAGGATAAAATATATTTTTTTATTTTTAAATTTTATTTTGTTTCAATTTTGTTCTAAACGTTTTTGATTAATTTGCATCAAATATATCTTTTACGGTTAATTTTTCAAAAACTTTAAAACTAGTTTAACAACAATTTTATAAAAACAACTCTCGACACAAACAAATCAAACATAATTTTCATGCATAATTGTTAGATTAGTCAAATTTTTTAAAAATTTAGCTATCGGAGAGTATATTAGATGCAAATCGAAAACTTTTGAGACAAAATTGAAACAAAATAAAATTTGAAAATATTTTTAAAATTTTTGACGAATTTAAAAAAAAAAATTTTACCTTTTTTTTTAATTTTCTATTTTTTTTAATTCACAAATATTCTTTTATAGATAATAATGTTTGAATGCTAAAGATTTCATAAGAAGTATGACTCTTTCAGTATTTTTTTTTAAACTTTTATACTCAAGGCTCAACTTAAACCTAATAATTTTCAAAAGAAAGAAAATTAGTATTTATCACTGCAATTGATATGGTGTATTTGTTACTTTATTTGTTTTGTTTTGGCCTAGTGGTGAAGTCCATGTCACTATTTTATAGACCGTCCACTCAAGATACTCTGCATAGTCTTGGCATTAGGTTATTAGCCTAAAACATCAAATGAAATTCAATGTTCCCCATCATCAGATGAAAACTTTTTAATAAATTAATGTTATTTTACAACTATATCGATTCCACCATTGAGAAAACGCACATTCTCAATGATGATTTCTATGGTAATAATACATGGTCCTCAGCTATGGAAGTTGTACTTAATTATCTTCTAGGTTGTTGTTGTTTACTGTAAATTTTGGTTCGATAATTCAAGAATTAATTTGTTACGAATTAATGTTCTATTCAAAAGTTTATGACTCGACAAACTAAGAATTAACTTATTGTGAATTAATGTTTTATTAAAAAAATTATCATTAATTAATGGA
This sequence comes from Arachis ipaensis, assembly GCF_000816755.2. NCBI lineage: Eukaryota > Viridiplantae > Streptophyta > Magnoliopsida > Fabales > Fabaceae > Arachis > Arachis ipaensis. Next base: position 52,897,003 of record NC_029786.2, on the reverse strand, counting down.
TTGTTGCATACAATAAAATTCAAATTCTTAAAATTAGTTTAAGTAAATAATTGGACAAATTACTTGACTAATCCAAATTAATTATTGTTGTTGTTATATCGAAGTACCATATAACAGTAATATAATTTTTTTTAATATTTTAAAACATATTCATTAAATTTGATCCGATTGAGATACTAAATTAAATTATGAGT
>NC_029786.2:52871997-52896439 GCF_000816755.2 Arachis ipaensis | reverse complement strand
AAATGAGTAAGTTGATAAAGTAGTAAATAAAAAATTAATTATTCTTAAATTAAGACAATAAAACATATATTTTATATAATGAAATTACAAATTTAATAATAATTAATATCTCATTTTATCACTTTAACAACTTTCGGACACTAAAAAATCTAAATTCTAATAGATTAACACAAGAAGAAGCTTGGTCTAGTGGTATAGAGGTGCACCTCACTCTCCTTTTGCAATTTGGAAAGAGGCTCGCGTGCGGTTCTAACAATAGTTCATATTCAAATACAAAGACGGTTTAATTGAAGCCGATTAAATTTAGTCAAGCTGATTTTATATCCCATCCAATTGATAAACCGGACTAATAACTTGACCGATCATTCACCGGAATTGATAACTATGTTTTAGACGACATATCTTTACTAAAAAAACAGTAACAATTTGTACTACAAATCTTTAATCTAGTCAAATTCAAAAGTATCGCTTTTTTTAAATGTAGTTCTACTCTAGTAAGATAAAAAATGTGTGTTGTAAAACACAAATAAATGATAACTAATTAATTAACAAATTAAGTATAAGCAAAAGGGTTAAGAATATAAAATTTATAATTGCGAGAAATAAAAATTATTTAGGATATGAATTAAAACACTTATCTTAAAGATTTTGACCCTAGTTTGAGCCAAACGGGCAAAAATCACAGCGACTCTCACTAGGCCCAAACCCAAGATATATAAACCCCCTCACTTAGCCAACAATTCAACCACTTCCGCGATTTAGAGAGAGAAGCTCGAGAGAAGAGAGGGAGGAGTGAGAGCCATGTCTTAAGTTACTTCAAATCAACATAACTTTCAAATTGTAGTTCCAATCAACGACCCGTTTGTGACTACGCGTTCGTCTCGACTTCCTCTTCATTTTTATCTAACTATTATGATAAGAAATTTTGAAATTCTTGTCCCATTTTTCTTTTCTCTTCTAAATTTGCATTTTGGGTTTGAGATGTTGAGAGAATTGTGATTTTGATGTTTAGGGAAAGCTTCATCTCAAGTTATAGCGAAATTTTGACCCAAGGTTACGTGAAATAAGGTGAGAGAACTCTTCCTCTTTAATTTTTTCCTATATGTGCGAACCCTAGTTTGAACTATGTGTGAAATTTGGTGAAATTAGAGTTGTTAGAGTTTCTTGGTTGATTTTATGCGGATTTGGTGCTTGCTGTGGTTGTGGAGCTTTTGTTGAGGCTTGAATTGGCGCTTGTGATACGTTCACATTTTTAGTAGTTTGTATTTTATTTTTCTTACATTTTTCTCTTGTTTTCGTAGGTTTAATTACATAATCTTCCTTTAATCTCATGACTCTTTACTATCAATTGCTACTTAGTATTTTTAAAGTGTTTTCAAGGAATTGCAGGATTAAAGAGATACACATCAAAGTAGCCAAGAGAGGATGATCAAAAGGCAAGCATTGCAAGTAAGGAACATAGGAATCAAGTCATGCAAACCATGCAGCATAGCTAGCATGCCACGCCTGGAGCAGGGCGTGCCATGATATTGTATGGATGTGCTACGCTCATAAAAGCATGGAGTAGGGCATGCAACGTAGAGAGCTGGGCGTGCCACACCCTAGAGAGAAGAAGCAAGGAGGCACGCCATGCCCTGGAGTGCCTTGAAGAGGTGTGCTACGCCTTAGAAGAAAGCCAAAACCTAGGAGCAATTCACAAAGAGGGCGTGTAACGTGCAGAGGAAGGCATGCCACACCCTGGAGAAGAGTGAAGGCCAGGCATGCCACACATGGAGTAGGGCGTAACACGCCTAGAGACAAGTGAAGGTGGTGTGCCACGCATAGGTAAGGGCATGCCACGCTCGATGCAAAAGACCAGGCCCAGCGTGCAACGAAGCAGGGAAGCATGCCACACTTGAGGAGAAGTCCAAGCTCTAGGAGCAACCAAAGCAGAGGCGTTACATGCCTAGAAGAGGGCATGCCACGCCTTAGGCTCAGCCCAAGGAGCGCGTGTCACGCTGCTGGTAGACGTGCCACGTCTATCCCAAAGAAAACAAGCCTAGTGCAACTCTAGTGATGTTCTCTTCAAAGCCCAACCTCAAAGATGTGATTCTGAATTGAAGATTAAAGAAGATTATGTAATAATTAGATTTAAATTTGATTTAATTCTGTTTTGATTTTGTTTTTAGAATTTGAATTAGGAGCTATCTTAATTATTTTGATTAAGATTAGATTTAGTTTTTGAATTTGAATTGGAAGAAACCCTAGGATATAAATAAGTGAACATTGTTCACAAGGAAAGACATCCAGGGGAGGATCTTTGGATCCCTCACGTGTCTCTCTTCTTCTTTTCTTTTGCTTTGTTTTTCAATTCACCATGAGTAATTTATCCTTCTATAAAAGGATTAAGAGCTCTGTTTATATTTCTATGAATTATTAATCTAAGTTTTCTTCTATCTTAAAGTCTTGCATTGATTTGTTTTATGATTGAGTGTTTCGTTCTTCATCCCTAAAGGATTAGTAGTGTTGACAGGCATGCTAATCCCATCTTGAATTTGTTTATTGCTTTGACAGAATTAATATCCGAATTATGCTTCAAAACTTTTTCACATAACTTTTTGAATTGACTAGACATAGGGGTTTTTAAAGTGTGCGACACAATACATGATTTGTTAATTACCCTAGTTTTGAATACGTGACATATAATTTGAATTAGGACAATTCTTGAAAATTGTGTTTTCTCATAAGATTCAATCGAACAGGACTAGCTTAGATACGTGACATATAATTCGACCTAAGGACTACTTTTGAATCTTATGAGAAATTGAGTCAGATTTTATACTTAACCTCTTTGATTAATCGATTGACCAAGACATTGGAAATCGAGGAGAAACCGAGGTTAGTTAATTAAAGAGAAACTGAGGTGCCAAGACATTGGAAATCAGTTCATTAAGATTCGTCTAAAAAGATCTTTTCTTGCTTTAGAATAGGAAAACAAAGTTTGATTCTTCTAAGGACTTAAGCATCTTTGTGACCCTTGACTTCTCCATCATATATTCTCTTTCAATCAATTACATATTCACTGCCCTCAAGCAATCCAACATTGATGTCTTTTAAGTTTCTAGCAAGCTTTAACATTCACCAATTCAAGGGTTTATTGATATAATTAGTTATTTAACTTGATATTTGCATTCTCAGTTCTTTAATCCTTGTGGGAACGATATCCACTCACTCTGGTATTACTTGAACGATCTGGTGCACTTACCGGCGGTATCTGTAAGCTTCACTTTTTGCTCATTAAATTTTTGGCGCCGTTTCTGGGGATTAGCTGAGATTGACATCATACGTTGGATTAAATTGCTAAACTTTTATTTTTTCACTCTATTTTTCTTTGCTTTCTTTTCACTACTCCATATTACTTCTTTTCATATTTTTTCACATGGTGCTTTTAATCAAGTTTGGTGTTTGTGTATAAGGAAGCAATGGATCCCATGAACACAATCGTCACAATCAACAAGTGCATGTTTAAACAAGTTTGCTTATTCACAACACAAGTAGAACAATTGCATGCTTCACAAGCCCCTGGCTATGATTTCTATGGAGGAGCATATATGGAACAATTCTCAAGGCCAGAGAATAATCCTTACTTTCCTGAATGGAGAGAGTATCCTAATGATGGTTGGTGGAATCAAGAACAAGCCTTTTCTAATGTTGCATATCATCTGCAAGAGAGCTAGATGCAATTCCAAAACCCTCTTGAGCATGCTGTAGAAGAACTAAAACATACAGTGGCTGAGTTTTCTTTTGAGAATAAGATAGCAAGATTATCTCAAGCCACAGCTAAATTTGTGCAACAAACTTAAAGCTTCATGGAAGAAATAAGAGCAAATTTCAATAATCAAGAAGCTTCAATAAGGAATTTAGAGGTGCAAGTGGACAAATTGCTAAATAATTAGCAGAGAAGGAAAATGACTCCTCCCTAAATGAGACCATGTCAAATCCTATGGGAGAATGCAAGGTAGTCAATAACTCTACATCACCCAAGTTCTGAAAAAGAAGAAAAGTTAGAATAGGTGCGGTCAATAGAGGAATTCATTGAAAAAAAGATCGTAGTCAACAAGCAAAAAATACTATCTTGGAGAAGAAGAAGGTCAACAAAAATCAATACATCCGCTATCCTAAAAAGCGGTATGAGTCAAGCTAGTGACATTAAAAGAGCACTTACCTAAAAAGAAAAATATTTTAATGAACAAGATAGATCTTAGTTAACGTCTGTTTTCTACTCATAATTTTGCTACCACCATGTTCATACCCTGGCCCAAATAATAAAAGCCAGGCCCAATAAGGATAAAAGGCCTGACCCAAAGGGGTGGCCTCCACCATGTACCCGACCTTTTTAAGGAAGTCAGACACTACGCAGGGAGCTTAGCTCTACTTGTCCAAACAAGTAACTGCCTCTTTGAATCTGTCCAACTATCTCTATCTTCCCTGAAAGATAGATCCTAGCAAACTTCCAAGATAAAGGGAATGATTATCCATCAACAAAGGTGGAACTACTTCGACAAAGGTGGTTATCAGCTCTACTATAAATACACTGACACTCCTCATGTACGCACATGTTCTAATCTACTAAAAACCTGCCTAAAGTCCTTGCTAATTTAAGCATCGGAGTCTCTTGAAACCACCCCTACCTCCTCACGAGGAACTCAAACGGTGGCACCTCGACAACAAACAAGTCAAACCCTGCCTCAGAAGGATTCTAGAGCTCACGTTCAAGCCCAAATCAATGTTTCAAGTAATCCTTAGAACATTGGCGCTGTTGCCGAGGAACCTAGAATTTGACCCTTGATAATGGTGGACAATTAGTATGAAGATGGCCACACGACATCTAAATCAGAACTTGAACCCCACCGAGATGCCCTCGTACACGCAATACCTCCACCACGGGAAAGAATGCATGTTCCTCACGGAGAAGGGATGTTGGGAAACCCCCAGCCGAGATGGATTTAGTTAGAGGTGCATACACTTGAAGATGATGAACCTCCAAATCCAACGGAGATACTACGTTTAGTCCATGGCCATCGTGGATGACTAGAGCAGCTTGAACAAGAAGCTGAATGACAACAGAAAGCAGAATCAGAATTACGAAGGCAGGTACGTCGACGAAAGGAGATAGATGAAAAGCTCCTAAGATTGGAAGCTGACCTCCGAAGAAGGAGTAATCGAGCAGATCGGGAAGAAAGCCCTCTAGGAGGAGAAGACCTGTTCGTAGAAGAGATCATGTGGGCCAAAGTTTCAAGGAATTTCAAAACCCCCGACATAGATCACTACAACGGAACGACTGACCCGAGGCATAATCTCAACAACTTCAAAAGTCGGATGTACCTAGTCGACACCTCTGATGCTACTCATTACAAATCATTCCCAATGGCTTTGACCAAATCGGCGATGAAATAGTTCGATAACTTACCGCCCAGGTCGGTAACTTTTTTTGACAACCTGGTAAGGAAGTTTCTTACAAGATTCTCAATTCAGAAGAATAAGGTGAAACATGCACCAAGCTTGCTAGAAGTCAAATAAGAGGTCAGAGAGATGCTCTAAGACTATATGGAAAGATTCAATAAGGTGTGCTTGGAAATACATAACTTACCTACTGAAGCAGTCCTAATAGGATTAGTTAATGGCCTTAAAGAAAGGCCGTTTTCTCAATCTAAATCCAAGCGACACTCGGCTTCCTTGTACGAAGTAAAAGAGCGGACAAAGAAGTACATCAATATGGAGAAAAATTCTCGACTAAAAGAGCCACTCTTAAGACCCATCTTGCCCTATCCACCTCGGAAAAAAGAGAAAGAAGCTAAGAAGAAAGAAGAGTACAACTCGGAGAAACCTCGAAGGTATCATAATTATACTCCCCTCCGGGTCTCTCTTGTAGATGTTTACAGAGAGATTTGTCATACCGAAAAGGTTTCACCTCCTAGTCCAATTAAACACAAAAAAGCAAGAAGTCGGACAGAATGCTGCGAGTATCACAAACTCTATATGCATTCTACCAACTATTGCTATGATTTAAAGAATGTCATTGAAAAGTTGATCAGAGAAGGTAAACTAGATAGGTACTTGGCAGATAGGTCGGCCGATCAAAGAAAAACAATTAAGGACAAAGAAGGAGAATGACAAGTGTAAAAATCGGAGTTTTTCACGTAAAACCGTTTTAATAAAATAATTTTAGTGCCCGAAATAGATTCAAAATTTAGAAGTTTAAATTTTAAAATATAAAGATGAAATTTTGTTTCAATGGATTTTATTGAGTTGGAAAATGTATCTTCTTCGAAAAGTTTCTGTAAAAATGCGTACTGGCGCTTAAGCCGGCAGTACTGGCTCTAGTCTATCCAGTACCGCATATTTTGGAAAATTGATTTGTTGTTTTGAAAAGGCAAAAATAATTTAAAATTGAAAATCGGGCACTAATCTTAAAGGTTTTGGCCCAAAGTGGGCCAAACAGACCAAAAATGCTAACGGATTAGACCGAACCCAAACTGGGCCCAAGGCCCAACATATATATGCTCATTTAAAGAGCTTTGAGCTCATTTTCCAGCCCAAAGAGAGAGAGAGAGAGAGGCGCGGTTTGAGAGAAGAGAGGAGAAGAGGTGATGTTACTATTCACATCCACCTTCCGGGAGCCATAACTTGAGCTACGAAATTCCGATTGACGAGCTGTTTGCGGCCACGCGAAGCTCTTGTCGAGCTCTTAGTTCCTATCTAAGAAAATCTGATAAGAACTCAAAGCTCACACTCCAGTTTCTTGCCCTATTTTCTGTGCGTTTTTGGTTATGGTTTTTGAGTAGATTTTGTGATTTTGGTTGTTTAGGTGATCTCTAGTAGCAGATAATTGTTGGAAATTACCCCAATCATCTTTGAACAAGGTAAAGTTGCTCATAAACCCTTGTAGTGTTGTATATTGTGGTTTCTAGATTTTGATTTTGGTGATATATGTGTTGTTAGTTGAGCTTTGGTGCTTTTTGGAGTTGTCTTGGCTTTTTGGTGGTTTCGTGCATGGAGGATAATCGGCCAAGGTATGGTTTCGGTTTCCTTTATGTAATATGTAATATTTCTGGACACTTAGGCTAGTCGACCTTAAGATAGGATTGAATTAAATAAATGGTGGATTGGATTATGTATGTGGCATGTGAATTGTGATGGAGATTTTATGAGTTGTGTATGTTAGAGTTTGATTACGATGTTGATGAGAAAATTGATGATTGGTGTTGTTCATTGGGATTGATTGGTGTTGTAGTGGTGTTGTGTGCAAGGAATTGGAACAATAACGATGATGATTATATGATATTGATGATGATTGTGGGTATTTTAATGATTTTGGAGGTTGATGATGAATGTGAGATTTATTGTTGTTGATGAGGGTTATTGGTGTTAATGATAAATTATGATATTGGTTGATGTTGGTGAGTGTGTATGTTAATTTTGGTAAATGAATATGGATAATGATTGATAATATTGAGGTTATTTGATGAGGATTTGTAGTGGTTGTTGATGTTTGTTGTTGGTTGAAGATGATTATGAGCGTTTATGATGATTTTGGATGTTGATGATTAAGGACTTTGATGGTGTTGAGTGGGGGAATTGGGGTATTGTGGATGGTTGAGTTGGAAAAGGAAGGGTATAGACTTTTATGTTGTTTTGGTATTGTTTGGGTTGTGATTGGTTTGGTTTTGACTTAGGAGTTTTGGTAAAATTGAGGTTTTGAGACTTTTGGTAAAAATGAGTTTTGGGCTAACTTTGATGGATTATATCTTAAACTACAGTTTTTGAAATTTGATGTATTTTATATCAAATGAAAGATAATTGAATAAGCTTTAAAATGGTTTAAATTTTGTGGAAATCTGAATTTTGTAAAGAAAGTTATGATCATTCAAAGTTTGATGTCAAAATCTGAAATTCTGCAATGTTGCAGAATTTTGTGATTTCTATTTTGTGTGCACACGCACACCCCTGTGATTTTTTGAACCTGTGCATACGCACAGCCTTGTGCGTACGCACACACAGGGGAAGGCTTGCTGTTGGCAGTGCTAGCATGACCTGTGCGTACACATAACCAATGATGTTTTACAACCTGTGCACACGCACACGTTGGAAGGTGCATTCTGTTGAGGGCGTTCGCACGTCTTGTGCGAGCGAATAGAATTGTAAAATTTCACACTTGTGCGTACGCACACCTCTATGCATATGCAAACATTTTTAAAAATCCTGGGCGTGCGCATGCACACCCCTATGCGCACGCACATGCCCTATTTATTAGCTAAACTCTTTTTTTTTTTAACTGTTTCACCTTCCTAACAAACTTGTAAACTTCTGAGACACCTATTTAAGACTTTTGGCTTGTTTTTGGATATTAAAACATAGATAAGGTCTTGGGCAGAGTTGATTTGGGTATTACTTGGGAAAGTTAGAGAACAAAGGTTTAGGTTTCTGGTGTATTAGGGATGAGTTTGGTTAAGAGAGAAGGAAGAGTAGTGAACTTGGTGATTACTGATAGCGAATTGAGAAACTGATGAACTAATGAGTTTGGAATAAAATTGAGAACCGATGATGGTTTTTATGAGTTTGATGGATATTGAAGGAAAGTGTGCCAGTCACTATATCCTTGGAATGTTGAGAATTGATAATTGAAAGTGAGTTGAGATGAAAATGGTGATGACTGGTGATGATTTGAGGTTGATGGACTTGTTGCATGTGCAAAGTGTGCCAGGCACTATATCCTTGGAATGATAGTGTGCTAGGCACTATATCCTTGGAACATTTTATGATGAAATAGATGTTGTTGTTGTTTTCCTCCTCTGCCGCAAGAGTGTGCCAAGCACTATATCCTCGGAATGAGCATGCAAGTGGGTCGGGCACTATATCCTCAGAATGATAGTGTGCCAGATTGCCAGCGTGCCAGGCGCTATATCCTCGGATGTGGCAGAAAGGCGACATCTAAAAGGATGTGTCAGGTTGGCATTTATTGACTGACAAGTGATATCACGAGCCAATAGGACAGGCATTCATCATGTGAATCTACTATGTGATTTGTTTTGTTTTGCCTATTTGTATATCTTGGCTAAATGAATAATATACTTATTTGCTAGTTGTTTTACTTGCTGTACCTGTATATTACTTGTGATTTACTTGCTTGTATTACTTGTGATTGACTGGTGTTGAGGAGGTTAGGTAGGCGGTGGCGATGGGATCACACGGAGGGTAGGTTGGTGAAGGCTGTGGGACAGCGGTGATTAGTATTAGTTAGAATTCTCTTAAGTTTAGATAACCCTGTTTACGGTTTAAGTTCCTTATTTATTTATTTATTCTAAGCTTGAATATCCGTATTTAATGTGAAGTTCTAGGATTGCCTTTAGCGTCCCAGAGCCTTACATCTTACATTATTGGGCACTGTTACCATACTAAGAACTCCCGGTTCTCATATCATATTCTGTTGTTGTTTTTCAGATGCAGGTCGCAACCACCTCAGTGAGTTATTTGGTGGTGACAGAGCGGAGGATCTCTATCTGTTTTGGAGTCTTTTTGCTTATTTTGTATTATCTCTCACTTTTGTATTTACTTTTGCTTAGAGGCTTACTTTGAGAGAAAAACTTGTATAAGCTGTTTTAACTTTCAGATGTTTGTATGGTCTGTATATAGCTGTCCGGCTTAAACTCCGCGAGCCGTGGTTAGATCTTCATACTATTATACTCTTATATTTGGTTATATTATATCTATTTCTATTAGTGTTAAGTTTGTAGCTTCGTGAGTATGTTTTGCGCTTTTCACATCCAATTTTTGAGCTGTATCTTTAATCGGGTTTCTAGAATATATTACTTCTTCTATATATTATATGTATAAGCTTTAGACTTGTCGTAACCTTTGATTAACCTTTGCTTTACGATGCGAGGTAAGGCTTAGGATAATTAGGGTGTTACAACAAGAACGTCCACCTCAAACTCCCGAACGACACAGACACATGATTAATGAGGGATTTGCTAGAGAAGGAATATTGAAATCATCACGAAAAAGACATCTTAAAGAGGTGTACCAAGTCGGGGAGGATGGCCGATCTCCCAACTGACCCACCATCTCGTTGACTAAAGAAGATGCTCAAGTGGTAACCCCTGGTCATGACGATCACGTGGTGATAATAATGATCTTCGCCAACGCAAACCTCCATAGAACCCTTATAGATCAGGTAGCTTGGCAGATATATTGTTTAACCTGCTTTTGAAAAACTCGGGCTGGAAGAAAAGGATACGAAGGCATACCCAGATAACCTCTTTGAACTGAGGGATATGCCGATCCGACCTTTGGGGTATATCTCTTTATACACTACTCTTGGAAACGAAGCGAGGTCAAAGACGTTAAACATCGATTACATCGTGGTCGACGCCACTTGAACATATAATGCCCTAATAAGTCAGACAACCTTGAACCGACTTACAGTAGTTGTCTCTATGCCTCAGTTACTCATGAAGTTTCCTACTACGGAAGGAATCGCTACCATAAAAGGAGATCAAATGCTAGCATGCAAATATTACAATGAAAGCCTTAATTTAAAAGGCAGTCTAGGGGGAAAAGAAGTCAATACTCTTGAACTTTGTGGTGTTCGAACTCGAGAAGAACTATGCCCCCAACCTGGAGGAATGGCAGAAGAAGTGAAAATTGGAGATAACCCTGAGAAAACAACAAATATAGGGCCAACCTGGAAGGAGTACTAAAAAAGCACCTCATTGACCTTTTAAGAAGAAATTCCGACCTTTTCATTTGGAAAGATTCTAACATGCTTGACATAGATCCCGACCTAATGTATCATAAGTTCGCCGTATGCCAGGCTCCTGACTTATCCAGCAAAAGCATCGGAAACTTGGGCCAGAAAGGACACAGGTCGTGGAGGAACTGGTGCAAGCATTGTTGGAAGCTGAATTCATAAGAGAGGTAAAGTATCCACTGTGGCTGGCGAATGTGGTTTTAGTGAAGAAGAAAAATGAAAAATGGAAGATCTGTGTAGATTATACTGACCTCAACAAAGCTTGTCCTAAGGATTCCCACTCTCTTCCAAGTATCGATGCTCTTATCGATTCAGCCTCAAATTATCAGTACTTGTACTTTATGGACGCTTACTCGGGACATAATCAAATCCCGATGTACAAACTCCAAAAAAAGACCTCATTCATAACTCTTAAGGCTAATTACTATTAGTAGTAATACCTTTTGGGTTAAAGAATGCCGGAGCCACATACCAGTAACTGATGAACAAGGTATTTTTTCTTCTCATTTAGGGAAACTTATGGAGGTATATGTGGACGACATGCTTGTTAAAACAAAGATCGACTCAAGACTCTTGTCTAACATCTCTGAGGTGTTCTTTACAATAAGAAAGCATGAGATGAGGCTAAACCCCTCAAAATGTACTTTCGCAGTAGAGGCGGAAAAATTCTTAGGCTTTATGCTAACTCAAAGTGGCATAGAAGCAAACCCAGACAAGTTTAGAGCTATACTAGACATGAAGAGCCTGACCTGTCTCAAAGAAGTTTAATAATTAAATAAAAGGTTGGCAGCTCTATGCAGATTCCTTGCAGGATCATCATTGAAATCACTACCCCTATACTCAATTCTCAGAAAGGAGAAGCAGCTTAAGTGGATTGCAGAATGCAAGCAAGCCTTTCAAGACTTCAAGACCTTTTTGGGTCAACCCCCATACTTACCTGACCTATAGCAGGAGAAGAGCTCGTTCTCTACCTGGTAGGGATGACCCAAGCTATAACTTTGTCCTTGATCAGAGAAGATAAGAATGGACAATAACCCATCTACTTCGTCAGCAAAGCTTTACAAGGAGTAGAATTAAACTATCAAAAGATAAAAAAGTTTGCGTATGCTCTTATCCTCACCTCTTGAAGGCTTTGACCTTATTTTCAAGCTCACACTATAAAGTCCGTACCAACCAACCAATGAAACACATTTTGCAAAAGACGGACCTAGCAAGAAGGATGTTGCAACAGGTTGTAGAATTATCCGAGTTCAATTTAAGGTATGAAGCTCAGACAACAATTAAATCTCAGTATCTCGTCGACTTCATAGTTGAATACACTGAAAGTCGGGGAAGCCCAACAACATGGAGCCTATATTCATCCAATAAAGCTGGCAGTAGAGCCAGCGTCATCCTAGAAAGTGAGGAATGAACTGGGATAGAACTTTTGCTAAGGTTTGAATTTCCGACTTCTAATAACCAAGGAGAGTATGAGGCTTTACTTGCTGACTTAAAACTGGCTAAGGAAGTAGGGGCTAATAGTGTTCAGTGACTCTCATGTAATAAAATCACATATTAATGGCACTTATCAAGCCAAAAGACCTCAGCATGAAGAAATACTTAGATGAAGCATGGGAGGAACTATCAATGTTCTCGAAAGGAGAAATTAGGTATATAACTCAGGAATCAAATGCCTGAGCAGATGTCCTCTCCAAGCTAGCCAGCACCAAGCCATGGGGCAACAACAGAAGCCTCATCTAGGAAACGCTCCGTGCACTATCAATATAAGGAGATGACCCCTATAACTCAGATATAATGATTATATCCAACCAAAATCTAGGATGGATGACCTTCATAATCAACTATCTTAAATTTGATGTTCTCTCTGAGAATAAAAAGGAGGCTCAAAGACTCATAAGAGAGGCACAAAATTACACGTTAGTCCATAATGTCCTATATAAAAGTGGGATATCAATGCCTCTCTTGAAGTGCATCCCGACCTCTAACACAAAGGAGGTCCTAGAGGAAGTACACAATGGCATATGTGAGAACCACTTGGGGGCCCGATCACTAGCCAAGAAGGTGATACGGGTCGGCTTCTTTTGGCCGACCTTATGAAGAGAAGCGGTCGAGTTTGTTAAAAGGTGCCCGCCTTGTCAGAAGCATGCCAACTTCCATGTTGTGCCTCTTGAGGAGCTTATTAGTGTTACCTCATCATGGCTGTTTGCAAAATGGGGTCTCGATCTCCTCGGACCATTTTCTCAAACTCTAGGACAAGTCAAATACCTCATAGTAGGAATTGACTATTTCACTAAGTGGATTAAGGCGGAATTACTAGCAACCATTACTGCCGAGAGAAGTCAGAAATTCCTCTATAAAAACATTGTCACAAGGATTAGAGTTCCCCACGCCATCTATAACACCCTACCACACAGAGTCTTATGCTTAAGTCATAAAACAGAGGTGGCGAGGTATTACGATCTCTAAAAATAAAATTTAGTACGTATAGTATTGCAAAAATATCTGTAACTAGGAGCTTTTGAAGAAAAGTGGGTAAATTAAAACCGTTAAATCAAACAGCACAACACTTCGATCGATATCGTAAACTAACAGACAAGGAGTAAGTTAAAGCGAAGAAATATACAAAGAGTGCCAAAATACATATATAAAGGCCTGGGACTCGGTTTGCGAAGATAACCGGTCCGGGCATAACAGTATACATACATATATAATAAAGAACTTCCCAAAAGACAACCCAAATGATAAAATACAGAACCTGTTTCTCCAAAATAACCTCTGAGAGGGGTAAGTATAAAATACATATACAGTGGAGAATATAGTATCTAAACAGGTATATAACGACCAACATAAAATTCCCAAAGGCTAAGGATCTCTGCCAAAAGAAAGTCACCAGCATGCCTCAGCAAGGAGTCTCACGTCCTGCATATGAAAATCACAAAATTTGTATGGGTGAGAATCGAAGGTTCTCAGCATGGTAACAATGCCCAAATATCTAACATGTAATATCCTAGGAAAGCCGAAGGCAATCCTAGAACTCCCAAGCTATAATCAAAGCATATAAATGTAACTAAACCATGAGAAATGTAAAAGTAGGCAACAAACTTAAGGATCTTCATTTCTAACAAAATATCCCCTTTCCAAATCCTGCAAACCTTCCAACTGCCAACAGTAATGTAAATGCAAGCACAAGTATATTAAGCAAAGAAATGCACAAGTAAGAAGCAGATAAGATAATTAGGCAATTATTAAATAATGATGCAATCAATTAGGCAATCCAGACAAATCACATATAATGCTTATGATGCATGCCTGCCCTAGTGGCTGATGAGTCTCAACCGTCGGTTATCAAGCTAATCCGACGCGTCTGGTAGCTAACCCGGACGCCGTCTCTCTGTTGCGCGTTAATACCATTAGAGGGATTACGTGCCCTGTCACCGTTAGAGGGTATCTATGCCCTGTCACTAATTTACCATTAGAGGGTATCTGCTTCCTGTTGGAATTAGAGGGTATCTGCGCCCTGTCGCCCATTTACCATTAGATGGTATCGGTGCCCTGTCACCCTTACAACCAGAGAGAAGTACAAACGTACTCACACCCAACCTTTCCATTCATTATTCATTTATTATATCCCATCACGAATTTACATATACATTTATCCTCAGCCATAAATCAACATTCATCTCAGCCATCCTGCTTAAATTCATAATTCATTCACATTCATAAATGATGAGCGGATAATTTATACCCTTTTTGGCATTATTTTTACATAGTTTTTAGTATGTTTTAGTTACTTTTTATTATATTTTTATTAGTTTTTATTCAAAAATCACAATTCTAGACTTTACTATTAGTTTGTGTGTTTTTCTGTGATTTCAGGTATTTTCTAGCTGAAATTGAGGGACCTGAGCAAAAATATGATTCAGAAGCTGAAAAAGGACTACAGATGCTGTTGGATTCTGACCCTCCTGCACTCGAAGTGTATTTTCTGGAGTTACAAAAGCCCAATTGGCGCGCTCTCAATTGCGTTGGAAATTAGACATTTTGGGATTTCCAGAAATATATAATAGTCCATACTTTGTCCGAAATTTGATGGCCCAAACTGGCACTAAAAGCCAGCCAAAAACTTTCTGGCGTAAATCGCCAGAACTGGCACCAAAACTGGAGTTAAACGCCCAAACTCGCACCCAAGCTGGCGTTTAACTCCAAGAACAGCCTATGCACGTGAAAGCTTTAATGCTCAGCCCATGCACACACCAAGTGGGTCTCGGAAGTGGATTTCTTCACTATCTGCACTTAGTTACTTACTTTCTGTAAACCCTAGTAACTAGTTTAATATAAATAGCACTTTTTACTATTGTATTTAGGGAGACTTTTGGTCTACCATAGACTGGAACACGTTTATGTTACATTTGGAGGCTGGCCTCATGGCCATGCCTAGACCTTTTTCACTTATGTATTTTCTTCGGTGGAGTTTTTACACCCCATAGATTAAGGTGTGGAGCTCTGCTTTTCTTCATGAATTAATGCAAGTACTATTGTTTTTCCTTCAATTCACGCCCACTTCTTCTCCAAGATATACTCTTGTACTTAATTCAGTTAAGTCAGAATGAAGGGGTGACCCGTGACAATCACCCACTATCTTCGTTACTCGCTTAGCCAAGATCCGCGTGCCTGAAAACCACAAGCGGTCTACATGATGTTCAACGTAGTCATTGGACGACAGCCAGAGTATATTCTCTTGGGTATCTAATACACGGAATGAGTCCGTGAGATTAGTATCTTTGTGGTATAGGCTAGAACCAATTGGCAGCCATTCCTGAGATCCGGAAAGTCTAAACCTTGTCTGTGGTATTCCGAGTAGGATCTGGGAAGAGATGACTGTGACAAGCTTCAAACTTGCGAATGTTGGGCGCAGTGACATTGTGCAAAAGGACAAGGGTCCTATTCCAACGCTAGTGAGAACCGACAGATGATTAGCCGTACGGTAGCTGTACATGGTATTTTTCATCCGAGACGAGAAATTTGACAGTTGATTAGCCGTTCAGAGATCGTACCTAGTATTTTTCATCCGAGAGGATCATACAGCTTGCCATGGAAGGGAGCATGCATGGTTGGAGGAAGACAATAGGAAAGCAGAGGTTCAGAAGCAACAAAGCATCTCCAAACGCTTATCTGAAATTCCCACCAATGAATTACATAAGTATCTTTATTTTATTTTATGTTTTATTTATCTTTTAATTATCAAAACCTCATAACCATTTGAATCTGCCTGACTGAGATTTACAAGATGACCATAGCTTGCTTCAAGCCGACAATCTCTGTGGGATCGACCCTTACTCACATAAGGTATTACTTAGACGACCCAGTGCACTTGCTGGTTAGTTGTGTGGAGTTGTGAAAAGTGTGAATCACAATTTTGTGCACCAATAAACTATCATCACACAACCATTTGGCTCACATCATACTCAGCCTTTCAGCTCATATCATACTCAGCCGTTCGGCCCATGTCATATACAACACTCCACCATCCTCACCAACAACTCATATCATCATAATTCATCATACTTAGCATAACATGCCCTTTCTTTCTCCACAAGCTACCCTCTTCCCTAGCTTACTCTCATTCACTAGGCATTCTATATCAATTTAAGATTTAAGGGATGAATTTGGGGGTTTATAAGCATGAAATAATATCTCGGAAGGTTACGAGCTTGTTCGGAATGTGAAGAGCTTGAAAACAAGAGTTTTAGAAATGAACTGGGTCGCGTGCGTACGCACAGGGGTGTGCGTGCATACGCCCAGAAGTATTTTTAAACATGTGCGTACGCACAGGTCTGTGCGTACGCACAGAAAGCAAAATCTTCATGGTGAAGCGCGTGCACAACATGTGCTAGCGCCACCACCAGTGCGCCATTTTCAACGTGTGCGTGTGCACAGGCCTGTGCGTACACACAGCTCGCATCCTTCGTTGGTTGTGTGTGCGCACAGGGCGTGCTAGCGCTCCCATCAGCAGCCCTGCCCCGCGCATGCGTACGCACAAGGCTGTGTGTGCGCACAGGTCCAAATTCTCGTGGGGTGTGCGTGCGCACACAAACCTGAAATCACAAATTCTGCAGAAGTTGCAGAATTCAGATTTTTGGCCCGAACTTCCAACGATCATATCTCCTTCCACAAAATTCAGATTTCTACCAATGTTAAATCATTTTAAAGCTTATGAGATCCTCTTTCAATTGGTATAAAAATCATCAAATTCCGAAAACAATAGCTTAAGATATGATCCGTTGAAGTTCATCAAAATTCCATTTTTACGAAAACTCATAAACTCCCAAATTTCAAAATATATACTTACCAAATCCAATCAAAATTAACCCTTTCCAACATTTACCATTTCCTCACCTCATTCAATCATCAATCCATCATTTACACCATATATAACCATGAACAAAAAAATATTTATTAACTGGATCTAACATCACTTAAAAAAATCATGGAAAATAGTCAACTTACCTTATCATCTATGATAACTATTTTTAGGTAAGCCGTCTTACTCTTGTCAAATTTGGATAGGACTTTCCATAACTTTATAATCTTTGCTTTTATTTTTCAAACTTTTTCATTGTTAAATAATACTGTTGATAGAATCGTAGTTAGCAGCAATTAGGTATAAAAAAAAATAAAGAAAAAGAACTATGTATGAGGTACGAATTTTCTAGATGATAAATAATTGTAATAATTCACGACTAATTCGTATATATATATATATATACACACACATACACACATAACAAATTCATTCTTTTAATCATGCTCACCAACAAGGTCCTTAACTCTATCATTAATCCAACATTATTAATCCACATCGCATACCATATTTCATACTTCACCATCCAATACAACCACACACAATCATTTACAACCATCATTCATACATATTTAATTCAATCTAAATTATCCAACAACTACATCAACATTCCAAAGCCCTATCCTAGGGTCACTAGCCAACGTTTTCACAACCAAATTACATTTTAGATATAGAAAACCGAAACGATACCTTGGCCGATTTCCGTTTCACCCGGAACACTCTCCAAATTCACTTTTTCTCAACTTCCAATGCCTCAATGCCTCACCAACAGATTTCCAAGCTTGGGGTTCCACACCAAAGCTTTCCAAAATCACCAATCAAGCTCCAAAACACACATATATAATGCTTAAATCATAATATCACACCCAAACACAATAACTTAATCACTAAATCACAAAATCTCAATTTTTTAGCTTAGGATTGAGAATCTCACCTTACCTAAGGACCAAGGGAGCTAGAACAAGCCTTCTCTTCAAGCTAATTTGATCCTATAACACAAGGAGCTCACAATTTTCAACATTTTTTGCCCAATAAACTCAAAATTAAGGGCTGGGAATCGAAGGAGAAAACCTGGCTTACCTCAAGACTGATTATGTGAGTTTTGTAGAGCTCGACGTCGTGGTCGTGTGGCCACAAATGGTGCGTCAATCAGAGCTCCTGATCAAAAGATATGATCAATGGAAGATTGGAAGTGAATAGGAGCAAGGGTTTTATTTTTCCCCCTTCCCCTTGTGTCTTCAGCGTGTGTTTGTTCATGGAGGAGAGAGGGAGCTCAGCTTCATTTATTTAATGAGGCTTGGATGGGCTCCCTTGGGCCCAACTTGGGTCCAATTGGCCCGGTTTGGCCCATTTGGCCCAATCTTGGGCCGATTTCTTTAAAATTGGTGGCAAAATTCTCGTTTTAAATTTTTCTATCACATTAAGCCATAAAAATCTTATTTCTCACTTTTTAGAATATATTTTAATTTATGGATTAATTATCCACTAATTAACTGGGTTTTACACCATCACCACAAAATAGTGGGACTCAATTCACAAACTTAACCTTCAAGAATTTGGTAGCCAATCTCAAAATAAAACACCAATTCATGTTGGTAGAATATCCTCAGGCTAATGGACAAGCTGAAGTTGCAAACAAAGTCATACTGGTTGGGCTGAAGTGCCAATTACATGACGCAAAGGGAGCATGGGCTGACGAGATCCCTTAAGTCTTATGGACATATCGGACAATCCCCTCATTCCACAACAGGGGAGTCGCCTTTCTGACTTGCTTAAGAAATAGATACCATGATCCCTATTAAAATTGCTGAAGAGTCACTTAGGGTTATATTCTACAATGAAGGAGCCAATATCCAAGAACAAAAAGAGGAGCTCGACCTCCTCCAAAAAGTTTTTGAGAGCAAGCTCGGATCAAGGTGGAAGCACTAAAGTAAAGGATGGCCCTAATGTATAATCAAAAGGTGATCAAAAGAAGTTTAGTCACAAACGACCTCATACTAATCCGAAATGACATCAGAGTTCAGAAGTCGAGCGAAGGGAAGCTAGCAGCAAATTGGAAAGGACCTTACAAGATTGTCCGAGTCTTAGGAAAATGTTACTAACAAGTGTCCGACTTCCAAGAAAGAGAGTTCCCAAAGTCTTGGCACGTGTATAACTGATACAGAAAAATTAATCCTCATAACTACCGGCAAGTGCACCGGGTCGTATCAAGTAATAAAACTCACTATGAGTGAGGTCGATTGATAAACCAGTATTTTATGATTTATATTGTGTTTAATTGTGTGGTTTTATCAATTCTTTACCCACTTATTCATATGATAAGTATGTATTTACAATTTCTCCCCAAAATCACTCCATGATTAAAAACTTGCTTCCAGAGACTTTTAATTATGTATTTTAATTCTCCTTTATCCCATTCGATACCGTGATCCGCGTGTTAAGTGTTTCAGGCTTCATAGGGCACGAATGAATTGGAAAGTGGAGAGGAGGCTTGCAAAAATGGAAGGAACACAAGAAACTAAGGAGATGACCAGCGAGCAATGACGCGAGCGCATGGCCCACGCAAACGCGCGAAGTGAAGAATTCGCAATGACGCGGACGCATGCCTGACGTAAATGCGTGGATTGGAGTCTGCACGAATGATGCGAATGCATGAACCACGCAAACGCATGACAAGGAAAATCGCTGACTGACGCGAACGTGTGGACGACGCGTACGCGTGACCTGTGCGATCTGCAAAAATAACAAAATATGCTGGGAGCGATTTTGGGCTGCTTTTTGACCTAGATTTTGGCCCAAAAACATGGACTAAACCTAGGGAACATGCAGAGACTCAACACGCATCCACAGACATTCAGATTCATCACATTAGGATTACTCTCAGTTTTAGATCTGAATCTAGATTAGTGTTACATTGATAGTTTATGCTTTTGTTTTTGGATTGTGGATGTTGAAGAGCCATTACCTCTGTTGAAGACATTACTTTAGTTTGTTTCTTTACTCCCTTATTTTTAATTAATTACTCATTGACTCTGTTCAGATAATTATGTTGCGTTTTGAATTTATTAATATATAGAGTTATTTTTATTTTAATTAATTATGTCTTCTCATATTTTTATGATTATTACTTTCATGTCAATGGAGTAGAATTTCTACTTGACATGGGGGTTGATTAAGAGGTGATACTTGAGTTGGAATGCTCAAGTGCTTGGTTAAACTGGACAATGTTAGCTAACTTCATACTTACTAACACTAGACCTCCCCAAGGGAGAGGGCTAGGATCTGAGGGTAAGAGTTAGTTCAGTCACCATACCTTTCCTTATTTAGTAAGGGAAAATCGAGTGAGAACAACAACCTTTTTACACCACATTTAAGAAGATCCCAACAAGGATAGAAGTTCCATTTAATCATTCCCCCAGTCAAGGCCTTTTATTCAGAGTATCAATAATTATTCTTAGTTTATTTTTATTGCCTTAATTCACAACTATTTTACACTGCAGCCGTATGAAGTGCATCACCCGACTGCAGCTGCAGATTTTGAACTAAAAACTGCACTGATCAACTTGATGCCCAAGTTTCATGGCTTACCTGCTCAAGAGCCTATCAAGCACCTTAGAGATTTCCAGACAGCCTGTTCTACTGTTAGGCTTTATGGTGCAGATGAAACCTCTGTTCTGTTAATCGCCTTCCCGTTTTCTCTTGAGAGAAAGGCAAGGGAATGGTACTACTCCCAACCTCAAGCGACTGTTACCAACTGGGACACACTTAGAAGAGAATTTTTGGAAAAATACTTCCCAGATGAAGTCACAGATAGACTGAGAAAAGAGATCTCCTGCATTGTTCAAGGTGAATTAGAGACTCTCTATGAATATTGGGAGCGCTTCAACAATCTTCTGGATGCATGTCCCCATCACATGATTGATAGACTAGTATTGATCAGCTACTTCACCCAAGGCATGAACCCCCAGGATAAGACCACACTTGAAGGTGCCAGTAATGGTTCTCTAAAAAAGTACAAAACCGTAGATGAAGCATGACAACTGATCAGCGACTTAGCTGAGTCCACTAGGAATCACAGACAGAGGCGCAACCCCAAAGCTGTTGCAGAGGTTTCCTCTAGCAAGGAAACTACTGCTCTGACACAGAGTATATGTGAAATGACCAACTTACTTAAATAAATGTAGTTGAACTAACAACAAGCACAACATGCTCAGCCTCTCCCACCCCAGCAAAGCCAACAGTTAGTCCCACAAAGAGTATGCAAGATCTGTGCTGATTATAGTCATTATACTGATGAATGCCCGCAACTCCAAGAAGACAACACTGTGGCAGCCACTCACAACTTCTATGACCGCCCGAATCAAGGATACAATCAACAAGGCAGCAACTACAACCAAGGTGGCAACAATAACCATGGATGGCAAGACAACTCCAACCAAGGCTGGAGAGATAATTCTAACCATGGCTAGAGGGATAAATTTAATAGAGGAGGCAGAGACAATAATGGAACCAGAGGTGGAATAACAACAACAACAACAGACAGCAGAATCAGAACCAACCTTATAGAGCACCCCACCTAAGACAATCACAAGGACCCCAGCAACCCCAACAACAAGTTTCTAAGACTGCTTATTCTAATTCCTCATCAAATGACGAGATGCTCCGTTCTCTTACGCAAGGAAAACAAGACATGCAGGCACAGCTGAACTCTGGTCTGAATGGCTTGACTGCCACTTTACAAGCTCTCATCTCCCGGATGGATTCCTCACTTAATTCCACACATTAACCTTCAAGTTCCAGTGGAATTCCTTCTCAACCACTGCCTAATCCCAAAGGTGGCATCAACGCTATCACTCTAAGGTCTAGAACCACACTACAGGAGAGGAACCATGAGGAGCCAAACCCACCAGAAAACGTGCCAGCAAAGGATGTGGTGGAAGTGGAAGATGCTGAAGAGGAAGAGGACGTACAAGACATAGTTGAAGAAGAAGAAGTTCAACCACAGAATGAAGCCCCAAAGGATGCTGAAGCTACAAATCGTGCCCCTCCTATCCCATTTCCACAACTTGCAAGGAAGCCCAAAAAGCAGATGGAACTTGATCCCAAAATCGTAGAAATATTCAAAAAGGTCGAGGTAACTGTTCCCCTTTTTGATGTTATTCAATAGGTACCTAAATATGCAAAGTTTCTAAGGATTTGTGCATACATAAAGATAAAATTAATGAATTGGAAACTATTACTTTAGGTAGTTCTATATCTGCTTTAATGGGGGGGGGGGGGGGGGGGGATACCTGAAAAATGTAGTGATCCAGGTCCATATATGGTTAGCTGTACCATTGGAAGTGTGATATTTTCTGACTGTATGTGTGATTTAGGAGCATGTGTTAGTATAATGCCTTTATCCATATATGATACTTTGAGGCTCCCTCCCTTAAAAAGGTCGGCAGCTCGTTTTGTGTTAGCAGATAAAAGCATTATTACAGTAGTTGGAATTGCTGAAGATGTACTGGTGAGCATTAAGGGGCTCACATTTCCCATTGATTTCTATATCCTAGAAATGCCCCCTAATGACTCAGGAAGACCATCATCAATCCTGCTTGGAAGACCATTCTTGAAGACTTCAAAGTTCAAGATGGATGCATTCTCGGGAACTTACTCCTTTGAGATAGATGGCAGAACAATGAGTTTCAGTTTAAATGAAGCTATGAAGCATCATCCAGAAGATCATTCTATCTTCCAATGCGATATTATTGATGAAACTATAGCTGAAGTTTACCAGGAAGAATTAGAAGAGAAGTATATGGAGCAAGGTCCAAGTGTGGGGACACTTTCTGAAAACCATGAGAAGACTTTACCATTATTACCAGCCCCAGATGATCCAGAGCCTAGCTATGAGCAGAAATTAGAGTTAAAGCCCCTTCCTCCACACCTCAAGTATGCTTACCTTGAGGACAAGCAGAAGTTCCCAGTCATCATTGCAAGGAAACTCACTTCTCAACAAGAAGAACAACTACTCAGTGTGCTGAGAAAACATAAGAAAGCAATTGGATAGAGCTTTGCGGATATAGTAGGCATTATCCCCCAAGTTTGTGAACACAGAATGTTCTTAGAAGAGGAAGCAAAGCCTGTCCGTCAGCCTCAAAGAAGATTGAATCCCACCATCTTAGAAGTTGTCAAGAAGGAAGTGACCAGGCTACTTGAAGCAGGTATTATTGACCCGATTTCAGATAGTAAATGGGTCAGCCTGGAGTCATGATATGTGAAATTGTTACTCAGGTTGTGAGTTATTGTTCGAAATTGATTCCCTGGCGATGGCACCAAAAACGGATGCACAGAACCATGGTCTAAACATATCTTCACAACAGCAGAGCTCCACACCTTAATCTATGGAGTGCAGAAACTCTACCGTTGAAAATACATAAGTGAGAGGTCCAGGCATGGACGAATGGCCAGCCCCCTAAAACGTGATCACAGGATCAGAATACAATCCAGGATTCAAAGATTCAAAGATGTCTAATACAATAGTAAAAAGTCCTATTTATAATAAACTAGCTACTAGGGTTTACAGAAGTAAGTAATTGATGCATAAATCCACTTCCGGGGCCCACTTGGTGTGTGCTTGGGATGAGCTTGAAGTCTACACGTGGAGAGGTCATTCTTGGAGTTGAACGCTAGCTTTTGTGCCAGTTTGGGCGTTGAACTCCACTTTGCAACTTGTTTCTGGCGCTAGACGCAAGAATTGGGCAGAGAGCTGGCGTTGAACGCCAGTTTGCATCATCTAAACTTGGGCAAGGTATGGACTATTATATATTGCTGGAAAGCCCTGGATGCCTACTTTCCAACGCAATTAGAAGCGCACCATTTTGAGTTCTGTAGCTCCAGAAATCCACTTTGAGTGCAGGGAGGTCAGAATCCAACAACATCAGCAGTCCTTCTTCAACCTCTGAATATGATTTTTGCTCAAGTCCCTCAATTTCAGCCAGAAAATACCTAAAATTTCCACCCTTAGTTGTCCCATGTTGGAACTTAATTCTCCTAGGGAGGTGTTGATTTGCTCCCAATATTTATGTGGAGGGAAGTGCATCCCCAGAGGTATCTCAGGGATCTCTTGATTTACAGCCACATGTTCTACCACTGAGCTATATACCCTTGAGATGAATCTCTCCATCTCCTATGACTCGGAGGTGGAAGCTTTTTTCTTCCTTTTCCTCTTTCTAGAGGTTTCTCTGGCCTTAGGTGTCATCAATGGTTATGGAAAAACAAAAAAAGCTATGCTTTTACCACACCAAACT
>NC_029786.2:52870272-52871971 GCF_000816755.2 Arachis ipaensis | reverse complement strand
AAGAGAGTGAATGGAGGTAGGTGGGGATCCTGTGGGGTCCACAGATCCTGAGATGATCCTGTGGGGTCCACAGATCCTGAGATGTTTAAGGATTTACAACCTTTCACCAAATTAGGCATGTAAAATGCCCTTGCACACAACTCTGGGTGTTCAGCGCCAGGTTGGTGCCCATTTTGGGCGTTCAACACCCATTTGTTGCCCATTTCTGGCGTTGAACGCCAGAACCATGCTTGTTCTGGGCGTTCAGCGCCAGCTCATCTCCAGGGTGTAATTCTGGCGTTCAGCGCCCAGATGCTGCCCATTTTGGGCGTTCAGCGCCCAGATACTGCCCATTTTGGGTGTTCAGCGCCAGAAGCATGCTCTGTTCTGGCGTTGAATGCCAGACAGGTGCTTCCTCCAGGGTGTGATTTTTTTTCCACTGTTTTTGATTCTGTTTCTAAATTTTTCGTTTATTTTGTGACTCCACATGATCATGAACCTAAGAAAACATGAAAAACAAAAATAAAATTAGATAAATAAACATTGGGTTGCCTCCCAACAAGCGCTTCTTTAATGTCAATAGCTTGACAGTGGGCTTTCATGGAGCCTCACAGGATGTTGCAGAGCTTTGTTGAGACCTCCCAACACCAAACTTAGAGTTTGGATATGGGGGTTTGACACCAAATTTAGAGGTTAGTTGTGGCCTCCCAACACCAAACTTAGAGTTTGACTGTGGGGGCTTTGGTTGACTCTGCTTTGAGAGAAGCTTTTTCTGCTTCCTCTCCATGGATGCAGAGAGAGATCCTTGAGTTGTAAACACAAGGTTGTCCCTATTTAATTGAAGGATCAATTCTCCTCTGTCCACATCAATCACAACTCTTGCTATGGCTAGGAAAGGCCTTCCTAGGATGATGGATTCATCGTCTTCCTTTCCAGTGTCTAGGACTATGAAATCAGCAGGGATGTAAAGGCCTTCAACCTTTACTAACACGTCCTCTACTTGTCCATAAGCCTGTTTTCTTGAATTGTCTGCCATCTCTAATGAGATTTTAGCAGCTTGCACCCCATAGATTCCCAGTTTCTCTATTACAGAGAGGGGCATGAGGTTTATTCCTGAACCAAGGTCACACAGAGCCTTAAAGATCATGGTGCCTATAGTACAAGGTATTAAGAACTTTTCAGGATCCTGTTTCTTCTAAGGCAATGTCAGTTGATTCAGATCACTTAGTTCATTGGTGAACAAGGGAGGTTCATCTTCCCAAGTCTCAATACCAAATAATTTGGCATTCAGCTTCATGATTGCACCAAGAAACTTGGCAGCTTGCTCTTCAGTAACATCCTCATTCTCTTCAGAAGAGGGATACTCATCAGAGCTCATGAATGGCATAAGGAGGTTTAATGGAATCTCTATGGTCTCTAGATGAGTCTCAGATTCTTTTGGTTCCTCAGAGGGAAGCTCCTTATTGATCACTGGGCGTCCCAGGAGGTCTTCCTCACTGGGATTCACGTCCTCTCCCACCCTTACAGGTTCGGCCATGGTAATTAATTCAATGGCCTTGCATTCTCCTTTTGGATTCTCTTCTGTATTGCTTGGGAGAGTACTAGGAGGGATTTCATTGATCCTTTTACTCAGCTGGCCCACTTGTGCCTCCAAATTTCTAATGGAGGACCTTGTTTCATTCATGAAATTTACAGTGGCCTTAGATAGATCAGAGACTAA
>NC_029786.2:52824321-52870258 GCF_000816755.2 Arachis ipaensis | reverse complement strand
CCACCTGCAGAAGTATCCAATGACATCTTTGATAGCTCAGATAAACCATCATAGAATATATCCAGGATGGTCCATTCTGAAAGCATGCCAGAAGGACACTTTTTGGTCAGCTGCTTGTATCTTTCCCAAGCTTTATAGAGGGATTCACCTTCTTTCTGTCTGAAGGTTTGAACCTCCACTCTAAGCTTGCTCAGCTTTTGAGGAGGAAAAAACTTGGATAAGAAAGCCGTGACCAGCTTATCCCAAGAGTTCAGGCTGTCTTTGGGTTGAGAGTCCAACCACACTCTAGCTCTGTCTCTTACAGCAAAAGGGAAAAGCATGAGACTGTAGACTTCAGGATCTACTCCATTAGTCTTAACAGTATCACAGATCTGCAAGAATTCAGTTAAGAACTGAAAAGGATCTTCATATGGAAGTCCATGAAACTTGCAGTTCTGTTGCATCAGAGAAACTAGCTGAGGTTTCAGCTCAAAATTGTTTGCTCCACTGGCAGGAATGGAGATGCTTCTTCCATGTAAATTGGAATTAGGTGCAGTAAAGTCACCAAGCATTCTCCTTGCATTATTATTATTTTCGGCTGCCATCTCCTCTTCCTGTTCGAAAATTTCTGAAAGGTTATCTCTGGATTGTTGTAATTTAGCTTCTCTTAGTTTCCTTTTTAGAGTCCTTTCAGGTTCTGGATCTGCTTCAACAAGAATATTCTTGTCCTTGCTCCTGCTCATATGACAAAGAAGAGGGCGCGGAAAAATAACAATAATAGGGATCCTTTTTACCACAGCATAGAGGTTCCCTTATGTGAGTAGAAGAAAAGAAGAAGAGAAAATCTGAACTCAGAGAGAGAGGGTTCGGATTTTTGGGGAGTGATGGAGAGATGTTAGTTGATGAATAAATAAAATAGAAGGAGATGAGAGAGAAAGATGATTTTCGAAAATAATTTTTGAAAAAGAGTTAGTGATTTTTGAAAATAGTTTTTGAAAAAGGTTAGTAATTTTCGAAAATTAAAATAATTAGTTAATTAAAAATAAATTTTGAAAAAGAGGGAAGATATTTTCGAAAATGAGAGAGAGAGAGTTAGTTAGGTGGTTTTGAAAAAGATAAGAAACAAACAAAAGTTAGTTAGTTAGTTGAAACAAATTTTGAAAATCAATTTTGAAAAGATAAGAAGATAAGAAGTTAGAAAAGATATTTTGAAATCAAATTTTGAAAAAGATGAGATAAGAAGATATTTTTGAAAAGATATGATTGAAATTAGTTTTGAAAAAGATTTGATTTTAAAATCACAATTAATGACTTGATTCACAAGAAATCACAAAATATGATTTTAGAACTTAAAGTTTGAATCTTTCTTAACAAGTAAGTAACAAACTTGAAATTTTTGAATCAAAACATTAATTGATGATGTTATTTTTGAAAATTATGATATAAAATTAAGAAAAAGATTTTTTGAAAAATATTTTTATAATTTTCGAAAATAACTAAGAAAAATGAAAAAGATTTGATTTTTGAAAAAGATTTTGAAAAAGATAGGATTTTTAAAATTGAAAATTTGATTTGACTCATAAAAACAACTATATTTTAAAAAGTTTTGAAAAAGTCAATTCAAATTTTTGAAATTTATGAGAGAAAAAGGGAAAGATAATTTTTTTTTATTTTTGAATTTCTAATGATGAGAGAGAGAAACATGAAAATGATGCAATGCATGAGAATTTTAGATCAAAACATGTGATGCATGCAAGAATGCTATGAGTGTCAAGATGAACACCAAGAACACTATGAATGTCAAGAGGAACACCAAGAACATATTTTTTGAAATTTTTTTTATGCAAGGAAAACATGCAAGACACCAAACTTAGAATTCTTTAATGCTTAGACACTAAGAATTCAAGAATGCATATGAAAAACAAGAAAAGACACAAAACATGCAAATGCAAAGATCAAACAAGAAGACTTACCAAGAACAACTTGAAGATCATGAAGAACACTATGAATGCATGAATTTTCGAAATATGCTAGATGAATATGCAATTGACACCAATCTTACAATTTGACTCAAGACTCAAAAAAGAAACATGAAAAATATTTTTGATTTTTATGATTTTCTAATTTTTTTTGGATTTTTGTATATTATTTTTGAAAAAGAAAAATAAGGATTCCAAAATTTTTAATATGAATTCCAGGAATCTTACAATCTTAATCTAAAGCTCCAATCTGAGGGTTAGACATGGCTTAATAGCCAGTCAAGCTTTAGCATGAATATGAAAGTAATTCATTCAATTTTAATCCAAAACCTCTGTCCAAAAGAATTTAGACATGGTTTTATAGCCAGCCATGCTTCAACATGCTTCATGAAACTCTAGAATTCATTCTTAAAAATTCTGAAGAAAAATAATTTTTTTGAAAATATTTATTTTATTTTATTTTATTTTTTTCGAAAACATATGAGAAATTTTTGAAAGATTTTTTTGAAAAATTTTTGAAAACTTTTTTGAAAAGAAAACGAAAAGAAAGTTACCTAATCTGAGCAACAAGATGAACCGTCAGTTGTCCAAACTCGAACAATCCCCGGCAACGGCGCCAAAAACTTGATATGAGAAATTGTTACTCAGGTTGTGAATTATTATTCGAAATTGATTCCCTGGCGATGGCACCAAAAACGGATGCACAGAACCATGGTCTAAACATATCTTCACAACTTCGCATAACTAACCAGCAAGTGCACTGGGTCGTCCAAGTAATAAACCTTACGTGAGTAAGGGTCGATCCCATGGAGATTGTTGGTATGAAGCAAGCTATGGTCACCTTGTAAATCTCAGTCAGGCGGATATAAAATAGTTATGGAGTTTTCGAAATTAATACTAAAATAAGGATAGAAATACTTATGTAAATCATGGGTGAGAATTTCAGATAAGCGTATGGAGATGCATTCATTCCTCTGAACCTTTGCTTTCCTGCTGTCTTCATCCAATCAGTCTTACTCCTTTCTATGGCTGGCCTTATGTAAGGATGTCACCGGTGCCAATGGCTACTTTCAATCCTCTCGGGAAAATGGTCCAAATGCTCTATCACAGCACAGCTAATCGTCTGGAGGCATCACCCTTGTCGTTGGTTGCATCCTATTCCCCTCTGTGAAAATGGTCCGATGCGCTGTCACTGCATGGCTAATCATCTTGGAGGTTCTCGATCATACTGGAATAGAATTTACTATCCTTTTGCGTCTGTCATTACGCCCAGCACTCGCGAGTTTGGAGTTCGTCACAGTCATTCAATCCCAGAATCCTACTCGGAATACCACGGACAAGGTTTAGACTTTCCGGACTCTCATGAATGCCGCCATCAATCTAGCTTATACCACGAAGACTCTGATTAAGAGATCTAAGAGATACTCATTCAATCTAATGTAGAACGGAAGTGGTTGTCAGGCACGCGTTCATAGGGAATGATGATGATTGTCACGTTCATCACATTCATATTGAAGTGCGAATGAATATCTTAGAAGCAAAATATGATGAATTGAATAGAAAACAGTAGTACTTTGCATTAATCTTTGAGGAACAGCAGAGCTCCACACCTTAATCTATGGAGTGCAGAAACTCTACCGTTGAAAATACATAAGTGAGAGGTCCAGGCATGGCCAAATGGCCAGCCCCCTAAAACGTGATCACAGGATCAGAATACAATCCAGGATTCAAAGATTCAAAGATGTCTAATACAATAGTAAAAAGTCCTATTTATAATAAACTAGCTACTAGGGTTTACAGAAGTAAGTAATTGATGCATAAATCTACTTCCGGGGCCCACTTGGTGTGTGCTTGGGATGAGCTTGAAGTCTACACATGGAGAGGTCATTCTTGGAGTTGAACGCCAGCTTTTGTGCCAGTTTGGGCGTTGAACTCCACTTTGCAACTTGTTTCTGGCGCTGGACGCAAGAATTGGGCAGAGAGCTGGCGTTGAACGCCAGTTTGCGTCGTCTAAACTTGGGCAAGGTATGGACTATTATATATTGCTGAAAAGCCCTGGATGTCTAATTTCCAACGGAATTGGAAGCGCCCCATTTTGAGTTATTTAGCTCCAGAAATGTTTAGCCGCTTAGGCCGGGATTTTATTCCTTTAGGCCCTCCTATCCACTGATGCTCAAAGCCTTGGGATCCTTTTTATTTGCCCTTGCCTTTTGGTTTTAAGGGTTATTGGCTTTTTGCTCTTGCCTCTTGGTTTTAAGAGCTTTTGGCTTTTTCTGCTAGCTTTTGCTCTCTTTTTTTTTCGCTATATTTTTTTTCTTCAAGCTTTGTTCTTTGCTGCTTTTTCTTGCTTCAAGAATGAATTTTATGATTTTTTAGATTATCAAATAACATGTCTCCTTATCATCATTCTTTCAAGAGCCAACATATTTAACATTCTTAAACAACAACTTCAAAAGACATATGCACTGTTCAAGCATTCATTCAGAAAACAAAAAGTATTGTCACCACATCAAAATAATTAAACTAAGTTCAAGGATAAATTTGAAATTCATGTACTTCTTGTTCTTTTAAATTAAAACATTTTTCATTTAAGAGAGGTGATGGATTCATATTTACTACTTTAAGGCATAGACACTTAGACACTAATGATCATGTAATAAAGACACAAACATAGATAAACATTTAACATAAGAGAACGAAAAACAGAAAATTTAAGAACAAGGAATGAGTTCACCTTAGTGATGGTGGCGTTTTCTCCTTGAGGAACCAATGATGTCCTTGAGCTCTTCTATGTCTCTTCCTTGTCTTTGTTGCTCCTCCCTAATAGCTCTTTGATCTTCTCTTATTTCATGAAGGATGATGGAGTGCTCTTGATGTTCCACCCTTAGTTGTCCCATGTTGGAACTTAATTCTCCTAGGGAGGTGTTGATTTGCTCCCAAAAGTTCTGTGGAGGAAAGTGCATCCCTTGAGGCATCTCAGGGATTTCTTGGTGATGAGCTTCCTCATGCATCTCTTGAGATTCATGAATAAGCTCTCTTGCTTGCTCCATCCTTTTCTTAGTGATGGGCTTTTCCTCATCAATGAGGATGTCTCCTTCTATGTTAATCCCAGCCGAATTGCATAGATGGCAAATGAGGTGAGGAAAAGCTAACCTTGCCATAGTGGAGGACTTGTCAGCCACCTTGTAGAGTTCTTGAGGTATAATCTCATGAACCTCCACCTCTTCTCCAATCATGATGCTATGGATCATGATGGCCCGGTCTATAGTAACTTCAGACCGGTTGCTAGTGGGAATGATTGAGCGTTGAATGAACTCCAACCATCCTCTAGCTACAGGCTTAAGTCCAGTCTTCTCAGTTGAACCGATTTGCCTTTTGAGTCAATCTTCCATTGAGCTCCTTCCACACATATGTCCATGAGGACTTGGTACAACCTTCGATCAAAGTTGACCTTTCTAGTGTAGGGGCGTGCATCTCCTTGCATCATTGGCAAGTTGAACGCCAACCTCA
Organism: Arachis ipaensis; assembly: GCF_000816755.2. Classification (NCBI taxonomy): domain Eukaryota; kingdom Viridiplantae; phylum Streptophyta; class Magnoliopsida; order Fabales; family Fabaceae; genus Arachis; species Arachis ipaensis. The sequence goes on along the minus strand of NC_029786.2, from coordinate 52,864,790 downwards.
CATTTTCCGGACTAAAATCTAAGTATTTCCCCCGAACCATGGTGAGATAATTCTTTGGGTTCGGGTTCTTACTTTGATCATGGTTCCTAGTGATCCATGCATTAGCATAGAACTCTTGAACCATTAGAACTCCGACTTGTTGGATGGGGTTTGTTAGAACTTCCCAACATCTTCTTTGGATTTCATGTCGGATCTCCGGATACTCATTTCTCTTGAGCTTGAAAGGGACCTCGGGGATCACCTTCTTCTTGGCCACAACATCATAGAAGTGGTCTTGATGAGCTTTGGAGATGAATCTTTCCATCTCCCATGGCTAGGAGGTGGAAGCTTTTGTCTTCCCTTTCCCTTTTCTAGAGGATTCTCCGGTCTTAGGTGCCATCAATGGTAATGGAAAAACAAAAAGCTTATGCTTTTACCATACCAAAGTTAGAATATTGCTCGCCCTCGAGCAAGAGAAGAAAGAATAGATGAAGAAGAAGAAGAAAATATGGAGGAGAGGAGGGAGAGGTGTATTCGGCCAAGAAGCGGAAGAGAGTGTTGTGTTGTGTGAAAATGAGGAAGAATGGAAGGCTTTATATAGGGAGGGGAGGGGGGTTTAGTTTCGGCCATATAGGGTGGGTTTGGGTGGGAAATTGATTTTGAATTTTGAAGGTAGGTGGAGTTTATGAGGTAGGTTTATGGGGAAGAGTGGATGGATGTGAGTGGTGAAGTGGTGATAGGGAAGAGAGATTGAGGTGATTGGTGAAGAGTTTTGGGGAAGAGTGTTTATTGGGAAGAGAGGATGAACATTGAGAAGAGGGAAGAGAGTGAGTGGTGGTAGGTGGAGATCCTGTGGGGTCCACAGATGTTGAGTTGATCCTGTGGAGTCCACAGATCTTGAGGTGTCAAGGATTTGCATCCCTGCACCAATTAGGCATGTAAAATGCCTTTGCATGCAATTCTGGCATTTAAATGCCGAATTGATGCTTGTTCTGGGTGTTCAGCGCCCAGATGCAGCATATTTTTGGCGTTGAACGCCAGCCAGATGCTTATTTCTGGCGTTCAGCGCCAGCTTTCCTCACTGTGCATTTCCGGCGTCTGAACGCCAGAATGCTGCTTGTTTCTGGCGTTCAACGCCAGATTCATGCTCTGTTCTGGCGTTGAACGCCAGCCAGATGCTCCTTACTGGCGTTTAAACACTAGTAAGATCCTCCTCTAGGGTGTGATTTTTCTTCTGCTGTTTTTGATTCCGTTTTCAATTTTTATATTTATTTTGTGACTCCACATGATCATGAACCTAATAAAACATGAAATAACAATAAAACTAAATTAAAATTAGATAAATAAAAATTGGGTTGCCTCCCAACAAGCGCTTCTTTATTGTCAATAGCTTGATAGTGGGCTCTCATGGAGCCTCACAAATGTTCAGAGCATTGTTGAGACTTTCCAACACCAAAATTAGAGTTTGGATATGGGAGTTCAACACCAAACTTAGAGTTTGACTGTGGGGGCTTTGGATGACTCTGTTTTGAGAGAAGCTTACTGTGCCTCTTTTCCATGTTTATAGAAGGATGTCCTTGAGTTTTAAACTCAAGGGAGTCCTCATTCAATTGAAGGACTAGTTCACCTTTGTTAACATCAATCACAGCTCTTGCTGTGGCTAGGAAGGGTCTTCCAAGGATGATGGATTCATTCTCATCATTCCCGGTATCTAGGATTATGAAATCAGTAGGGGTGTAAAGGCCTTCAACCTTTACTAATATGTCCTCTACTTGTCCATAAGCCTGTTTTCTGGAATTGTCTGCCATCTCTAATGAGATTTTAGCAGCTTGTACCTCAAAGATTCCCAATTTCTCCATTACAGAGAGTGGCATGAGGTTTATTCCTGACCCTAGATCACATAGAGCCTTCTCAAAGGTCATGGTGCCTATGGTACAAGGTATTAGGAACTTTCCAGGATCCTGTTTCTTCTGAGGCAATCTCAGTTGATCCAACGCATTTAGTTCATTGGTGAATAGGGGAGGTTCATCTCCCCAAGTCTCTTTACCAAATAAATTGGCATTCAGCTTCATGATTGTACTAAGGAACTTGGCAACTTGCTCTTCAGTAACCTCCTCATTCTCTTCAGAAGAAGAATACTCATCAGAGCTCATGAAGGGCGTAAGGAGGTTCAATGGAATCTCTATGATCTCTAGATGAGCCTCAGAGTCCTTTGGTTCCTCAGAGGGAAACTCCTTATTGATCACTGGATGTCCCAGGAGGTCTTTCTCCTTGGGATTCACATCCTTCTCCTCTCTTGTGGGTTCGGCCATGATGGTCAATTCAATGGCCTTGCACTCTCCTTTTGGATTCTCTTCTGTATTGCTTGGGAGAGTACTAGGAGGGGTTTCAGTGATTCTTTTACTCAACTGGCCCACTTGTGCTTCCAAATTTCTAATGGAGGACCTTGTTTCATTCATGAAACTCACAGTGGCCTTAGATAGATCAGAGACTAAGTTTGCTAAATTAGAGGTATTTTGTTCAGAGTTCTCTGTCTGTTGCTGAGTGGATGATGGAAAAGGCTTGCTATTGCTAAACCTGCTTCTTCCACCATTATTAAAGCCTTGTTGAGGCTTTTGTTGATCCTTCCATGAGAAATTTGGGTGATTTCCCCATGAGGGGTTATAGGTGTTTCCATAAGGTTCACCCAGATAATTTGCCTCTGCTATTGCAGGGTTCTCAGGATCATAAGCCTCTTCTTCAGAAGATGCCTCTTGAGTACTGTTGGATGCAGCTTGCATTCCATTTAGACTCTGAGAGATCATATTGACTTGCTGAGTCAATATTTTATTCTGAGCCAATATGGCATTCAGAGTATCAATTTCAAGAACTCCCTTCTTCTGAGGTGTCCCATTACTCACAGGATTCCTCTCAGAAGTGTACATGAACTGGTTGTTAGCAACCATGTCAATGAGTTCTTGAGTTTTTGCAGGCGTTTTCTTTAGGTGAATGGATCCACCTACAGAAGTATCCAATAACATCTTAGCTAATTCAGACAGACCATCATAGAATATATCCAGGATGGTCCATTCTGAAAGCATGTCAGAAGGACTCTTTTTGGTCAGTTGCTTGTATCTCTCCCAAGCTTCATAGAGGGATTTACCTTCTTTCTGTCTGAAGGTTTGAACATCCACTCTAAGCTTGCTCAACTTTTGAGGAGGAAATAACTTGGCTAAGAAAGCCGTGACCAGCTTATCCCAAGAGTTCAGGCTATCTTTGGGTTGAGAATCCAACCACACTCTAGCTCTGTCTCTTACAGCAAAAGGGAAAAGCATGAGCCTGTAGACTTCAGGATCTACTCCATTGGTCTTAACAATATCACAGATCTGCAAGAATTCAGTTAAGAACTGAAAGGGATCTTCAGATAGAAGTCCATGAAACTTTGAGTTTTGTTGGATCAGAGAAACTAATTGAGGTTTAAGCTCAAAATTGTTTGCTCCAATGGTAGGAATTGAGATGCTTCTTCCATGTAAATTGGAATTAGGTGCAGTAAAGTCACCAAGCATCCTCCTTGCATTATTATTATTTTCGGCCATATTGTCTTCTTCTTTTTCAAAAATTTTTGTAAGTTTGTCTCTGAATTGTTGTATTTTAGCTTCTCTTAGTTTTCTCTTCAGAGTCCTTTCAGGTTCAGGGTCTGCTTCAACAAGAATGTTCTTGTCCTTGCTCTTGCTCATATGAAGAAGAGGGAACAGAAAAATAATAATAATAGAGATCCTTTTTACCCAGGTATAGAGGTTCCCTGTGTGAGTAGAAGAAGAAAAGAATGTAATGTAAAGAAGGGAAGAAGAGAAAATTCGAACACAGATGGAAGAGGGGGTTCGACTTTGGGTGAGATGAAGTGTTAGTAGATGAATAAATAAATAGAAGGAGATGAGAGAGAAGAAGGATTTTCGAAAATAAAATTTTGAAAAGGGGTTAGTGATTTTCGAAAATTAGGAATGAAATCAAATTAAAATTAAAAATTGAAACAATTAGTTAATTAAAAAGAATTTTTGAAAAAGAGGGAAGAGATTTTCGAAAATTAGAGAGAGAGAGTTAGTTAGTTAGTTTTGAAAAAGATGAGAAACAAACAAAAAGTCAATTAGTTAGTTGAAACAAATTTTGAAATTCAATTTTGAAAAGATAAGAAGTTAAGAAGTTAGACAAGATATTTGAAAAAGATATGATATGAAAAGGTATGATTAAAAAGATATGATTTTGAAAAAGATAAGATAAAAATATATTTTTGAAAAGATATGATTGAAATTAGTTTTGAAAAAGATTTGATTTTTAAAATCACAATTAATGACTTGATTCACAAGAAATAACAAGATATGATTCTAGAACTTAAAGTTTGAATCTTTCTTAACAAGTAAGTAACAAACTTGAAATTTTTGAATCAAAACATTAATTGTTGATGATATTTTCGAAAATTATGAGATAAAGTTAAGAAAAAGATTTTTGAAAAATAATTTTAAAAGTTTTGAAAATAAATAAGAAAAATGAAAAAGATTTTATTTTTGAAAAAGATTTTGAAAAAGATAAGATTTTTAAATTGAAAATATGATTTGACTCATTAGAAATAATTGAATTTTTAAAAATTTTTGAAAAAGTCAACTCAAATTTTCGAATTTATGAGAAGAAAAAGGAAAAGATATCTTTTTGATTTTTGAATTTTTAATGATGAAAGAGAAAAACATGAAAAAGACTCAATGCATGAAAGTTATGAATCAAAACAAAGAATGCATGCAAGAATGCTATGAATGTCAAGATGAACACCAAGAACACTTTGAAGATTATGATGAACATCAAGAACATATTTTTGAAAAATTTTTAATACAAAGAAAACATGCAAGACACCAAACTTAGAAATCTTTCATGTTCAGACACTATGAATGCAAAAATGCACATGAAAAACAAGAAAAGGCACAAAACAAGAAAACATCAAGATCAAATAAGAAGATTTACCAAGAACAACTTGAAGATCATGAAGAACACCATGAATGCATGATTTTTTTTCGAAAAATGCATAAATTTTTTTTTTGAAAAAATGCAATTGACACCAAACTTAAGAATTGACTCAAGACTCAAACAAGAAACACAAAATATTTTTGATTTTTATGATTTTATGATTTTTTTTTGGATTTTTCGAAAATTAATGTGAAAAAGAAAAATAAGGATTCCAAAATTTTTAATATGAATTCCAGAAATCTTGTACTCTTAGTCTAAAGCTCCAATCTGAGGGTTAGACATGGCTTAATAGCCAGTCAAGCTTTAGTATGTAACTCAGATATACTGCTCATTAGTTATCAAATTAACTTGCCTCTATGCTGATGGTTTGGAAACCTTAGTCCAAAAGATTTTTGACAAGGCTTTACAGCCAGCCAGGCTTCAACATGCTTCATGAAACACTAGAATTCATTCTTAAAAATTCTGAAGAAAAATGTAAAATTTTTTTTTGAAAGATTTTTGAAAACAATTTTTTTTGAAAAGAAAACGAAAAGAAAGTTACCTAATATGAGCAACAAGATGAACCGTTAGTTGTCCAAACTCGAACAATCCCCGTCAACGGTGCGAAAAACTTGGTATGCGAAATTGTTACTCTGAGGTTGTAAAATTTGTTGTTCGTTCTCTCCCTGGCAATGGCGCCAATAACTGGTGCACAATACCATGGTCCAAATATAACTTCACAACTTCGCACAACTAACCAGCAAGTGCACTGGGTCGTCCAAGTAATAAAACCTTACGTGAGTAAGGGTCGATCCCATGGAGATTGTTGGTATGAAGCAAGCTATGGTCATCTTGTTAATCTCAGTCAGGCGGATATCAAATAGTTATGGAGTTTTCGAAAATAAATAATAAATAAATAGAAAATAAAGATAGAAATACTTATGTAATTCATTGGTGAGAATTTCAGATAAGCGAATAGAGATGCCTTCGTTCTTCTGAACTTCTACATTCAATCTAAGGTAGAACGGAAGTGGTTGTCAGGCACGCGTTCATAGGGAATGATGATGATTGTCACGTTCATCACATTCATGTTGAAGTGTGAATGAATATCTTAGAAGCAGAATAAGTTGAATTAAATAGAAAAACAGTAGTACTATGCATTAATTCATGAGGAACAGCAGAGCTCCACACCTTAATCTATGGAGTGTAGAAACTCTACCGTTGAAAATACATAAGTGATGAAGGTTCAGGCATGGCCGAATGGCCAGCCCCCAAACGTGATCAATATGATCTAAAGATGAACTAAAAATCATAAGACGTAAATACAATGGTAAAAAGTCCTATTTATACTGAACTAGCTACTAGGGTTTACAGAAGTAAGTAATTGATGCATAAATCCACTTCCGGGGCCCACTTGGTGTGTGCTTGGGCTGAGCTTGAATGTTACACGTGCAGAGGCTTCTTCTGGAGTTGAACGCCAAGTTGTAACGCGTTTTTGGCGTTCAACTCTGGTTTGTGACGTGTTTCTGGCGTTTAACTCCAGACTGCAGCGTAGAACTGGCGTTCAACGCCCTTTTGCGTCATCTAAACTCGGCCAAAGTATGGACTATTATATATTTCTAGAAAGCCTTAGATGTCTACTTTCTAACGTAATTTGAAGCACGCCATTTTGAGTTCTGTAGCTCCAGAAAATCCACTTTGAGTGCAGGGAGGTCAGAATCCAATAGCATCAGCAGTCCTTCTTCAACCTCTGAATCTGATTTTTGCTCAAGTCCCTCAATTTCAGCCAGAAAATACCTAAAATCACAGAAAAACACAAAAAATCATAGTAAAGTCAAGAAATGTGAATTTAACATAAAAACTAATGAAAACATCCCTAAAAGTAACTAGATCCTACTAAAAACATACTAAAAACAATGCCAAAAAGCGTAAAAATTATCCGCTCATCAATGGTCGGTAAGACAAAGTGACGAGGTACAAGTTAATGTAAGAAGTTATATAAACCACTTGTGAAAACCGACCTTAGAAACAAGGTGGAAGAAAAACAAAGTGTAAAAGTAACTTGAAGAAGTCCGATTACACAAAGTCAAAACTTGAGGAAAAAGGGAATTTATACTAAGAAAACAGTTAAAATTACTGAGAAACCAGCATCAAAAGTTGTCGAGATACAATCCCCAACTAAATAGCCAAGAGTCAATTGAAAAAACAAAGACCTAACATCATTATTAAAATAAAGAAAGGTTCTTCATATTCTAAAGTAGTTTGAAAAAACAACTTAAAGAAAAAGTAAGTTTGTCCAAAAAGCCACTAAGCTGTTACAGAGATAAATTATTCACCGAAGACCCACAAGCCGGGGCTTACAAAATTAAAAAAAGAACTATAAAGAAGGACCTAATAAAGTGTTGAGCTCGTCCTCGGTCACAACATCCTTGCCTCAGGCAGAGAGGGTCGGGTTGTACTTAGAGACCGGAACAGTTGGGATGGCACTAGGGGGTGAAGGAGAGAGCTCGTTATTAACGACTGGTGCGCAAAAACTAAACTCGGACAACTTCACCGGCAAGTGCACTCTAGGGCCTTGTATTTCTCTTGGCTTCGTACTCTTGTACCACCTGTAGAGTGATCCAATGACCTCTTGGCCATCTCAGAGAGACCTTCATACAAGATGTCTATTAATAAAATCCAATTTTGTGGTTTATCTTGTGCATAATTTAGGAGATCTTATCAATTTTTCTCACATTTATTCAATAAAATAGCATGATTTTGTAATTCTCCCTTAATTTGTGCTTAAGTGTAAAAACATGCTTTTTAGGCTTTTAATTTGCTTGTTTTAATTCACCTTTGATTCTACTAGATGCCTTGATGTGTTTGTTAGTGAATTCAGGTTGAAAAGGCTAGGAATGAATCAAAGGAGTGAAGAGAAAAGCATGCAAAGTGGAGAATTCATGGAAAATCAAGAATTTAGAGTGCATTGATCGACGTGCACGCGTGGAACGATGCGCACGCGTGAATATGAAGTCTCATGGCGACGCGTACGTGTGACATGACGCATATGCATGGAAAGAAAAATGCCAAGTGACGCGTACACATGACCCATGCGTATGTGTTACAGTTCGCACGTGACTTCATTTAAGTGAAAACGCTGGGGGTGATTTCTGAGCTTCCTAGGCCCAAATCCAACTGACTCCAGGGACTATTTCATGCAGAATTGAAGATTGGACAAGGGAGGAGCACTTAGTTTAGTAATGATGAGCCTTTAGTTAGTTTTCTAGAGAGAGAAGCTCCCTCTTCTCTCTAGAATTAGGTAAGGTTTAGGTTAAATTCTCTTAGATCTAGGTTTAATTCCTTGTTTTCATCTTGTTTTCTCTACAATTTCTTGTTGTAGTGTCTTGACTCTCCTATGTCTTCTTGTTAATTTCTCATTTTAGTTACTTTTTATATTGTGAATACTCTTGTCTATTTCAATTTCTTTTAAAGCAATTTGAGGTAATTCATGTTCAATGTTGTTTAGTTGAGTTGTTGTTATTGTGTCCTTGCAATTGGGTAGTTGAAGATTTAATGTTCTTGGTCAATTTACCATGCTCTCTTTTTGCACCCTCCAAGTGTTTGATAAAATTCTTGGGAGGATGTTAGAGTAGATTCTTGAGCATTCTTGGCTTGGAAAGAGAAATTAGGCAATCTTAAGTCTTTTATACCCAATTTAGATTGGTGATCTAGGGTTATTAGTTAATATTGTTTTCATTGACTCTAATCTCTTGCTAATTCAATTAGTAGGTTGATTAGGACTTTTGGATCGAGATTAACTAGTCTTAATTGACTTTCTCTCATGTGATGATAATTTTGTACCCTCTTCCATTGTTAGAGACGACCAATTGAGATAAACTCTTGATAAATATTGTATGATCATTAATGACTTGGATGGAAAGCTTAACTCTCAACCCTTGCCATGAATGTCTCTCTTTAGCAATTGTTTCTTAAATTGTTTGATTTACATTTCTTGCACTTTTACCACCCAAACCCCTTTTTGATACCATAACCAATAATATGCATACCTCACTGCAATTCCTTTAGAAGACGACCCGAGGTTAAATACTTCGGTTATTTTTATTGGGTTTTGTACTTGTGACAAACAAATTAAACTTTGATTTGAGCATTACTTGTCGGTTGGGAACTATACTACCAACGAGGATATTTCTCTTTTACCGAGAAGAAATTCTTAGCCGACAGTTTTGCTATTGCCAAGTTTTTGGCGCTGTTGCCGGGGAATTGCAATGTGTGCTTGTTATTGGTTATTGTTATATGTTAATATTGTAAATATTTTGGTTTTTGTTTGGTTTTCTAGTTGTAGGACTTTGTCTTTCTTTGTTTCTTTTTAGTTTTGTTTTTGTTTTCTCTTTTCACCATGAATTCTCACTCCTTTGGCTATGAGTTTGGTTCTAACTATGTTCTAGAGAATAGAAACTACAATGACAACATGCATCAAGGGTGGAACAACCAAAGGTGGGAGGAGCCTCAAGGAATTAATCACTCTTCGTGGTAACAACCTCCTCCGGTTTCTTATAGGTATAATTCCATCCCTAATGCATACCAATCTAATGGATGTGGTGATCCTTATTGTGGTTGTCAACAACCACCACCATATGCCTATGAACCACCTCCTCAACATAGTTTTTAACCACCATACTCACAAGCCCCTTACCACCAATCACCTCCATATGACCATAATTCTTACCCACTATACCAACAACCATATGAGCCATATTTAAAGCCACCACCATTTCAATACAATTACCCCCAAGAACCACCTCGATATACATCACCTCCATACCCTTACCAATATGAACTACCTTCCAACTATGGTACCGTCCCTCCAAACATTAAACCCTCTCTTCCACCACCGCCTTCATTGGACGAATCTCTCAACCCCCTAATGCAAGAATAAAAAGATCTCTATTCTCGCCTTCAAAATTAATAAGAAGTGCATAAGGGGTTGGAGGACATGTTGGCCACTATGAAGGAAGCCATTAGTCGCGTAGCCTCCCACCTAAGCTCATGCCTCCCAAGTACTCCCATTGACGAATGTGGAGGATCGACCAAGGAGCATAGGGAGGGAGTAACTTTGAAGCTTCAAGGTGAAGAGGAGGAGCTAAGGAAAGATTTGCATCAAGAGGAGGGAGTTTAGATTACTGATGTTAAGGAAGTGGATAAAGAGTTGAGGAAAATTGATCAAGAAGTGGATTCCATCATTAGTGATTTTTTGTCCACATTGATCAATCCCCTTGATGATCTTGTTGAGCCTTCTTCCGTTGGACTAGAAAGTGATGTTAAGGAGGTTGTGCAACCTCCAAAGTATTTGTTAAGTAATGAAGGATTGGAAGAAGTGGAGGAAATGACAAGTCTTATTATTGAAGATGATTCCGCACCAACCGATGTGTTATTGAAGATTGTCGAGTCATCCTCATTGTGCTGCGAATTTGATGTTGAGAAGGCCAATGCACAACCTCCAACACATGACTTAAGCAATGAGGAATGTGACAAAGAGGTTGGTGAACAAGGAGTTGAAATTGAAGATGCTTGTCAAGAGGTGGAGGAATTTAAAGAAGAGCACAAGGGAGAAAACCTTGCATTGTCAAAGTGTTGGGAAGTCCCCCTTCCTAAGTCACCATCTATTCTTTCATTCTAGTGGGTAAATCTCTCATCTCTATGCTTTATTATCCCACTTTAATATAGTTTGCTTGAGATAGATGGGCAACTTAGAGCTCTTTGTGGCTTTAAGAGCAAAAGGGAGATGATTAGTGGTTAGAAACGTCACTCTAGATTCATTATGGTTGGAAGCTCAAGGTTTAGGGGCAATGGTTGGTGTAGAGTTAGATTGCTTGGGCCTAGGAGAGTGTTTGGGTGCTCAATTGAGAATTTGGGTCGCCTACCACCCGGATGGAATAATGATGATCAACTTGAAGATGGGTGTAGAAACAAGATTTGGGATCTGGGCATATATGAAGATTAATTTTGGGAGCCCTTAGCTTGTGCAGAACTTCATCGATGCTTGGTGCCATCAATTTTAAGATGCGGAGTTTACTTGAAATCCAAGCATTGGTGGAAGTTCAAGGATGAGTACAAGCATAAACCACCTTGACAAGGAGACTCCCAAATGTCCAACTTAAGGACTTAAACTAAAATTGCTAGGTAGGAGACACCATGGTAAACTCTTTCCATTCTCTTGTATATATAATCAATGAATGAATTGAGATGCCATTGTAGGTAGTTTTTCTTATTTTCTATACTCTTATACATTGCTTTGATTGATAGGTTGTTTGTTAAATTCATGTTTTGATTAGATTAGTTGTTGTTAAATTATGTTTTGCTTGAAGTGTAGCTTGTATTTTTTTTTGTATTTGAAAATTTTTCCAAAATCAAAAGATTTGTTGTTATACTTGAATTTTAGTTGTTATATTTGTTTTCATATTCCAAAAGAAAGAAAAAAATTTTTTGTTAGGTAGTCGTTACTTTTATTCTTTAATATGTTTTGTGTTGGGTGCTAGGTTGTTTGTTGCTTTTATGTTTTGAATAAGGATGATTCTTTGAATTTGAGTTTTTGCTTGAGTTGCAAGTTTTCTCAAATTTTGTGAAAAGTCCTCAATAACTCAAAAATTTTGTTAATTTGTATTTTGGTTAGTTTGGAGTTATGGATACTGTAGGGAGAATTTCAATTCTTAAGCCCTATTTTTGTTGTTAAAAAAAAAAAGTATGGGCAGTCACGCGTACGCGTGACCGACGCGTACGCGTCGATGTATCAACACGACCCTCATACATTTTCTAGAGACTTGTGCGAAAGTGGTACTGGAATTGTGCACCCAGCACAATCCCACCTCACGCGTACGCGTGCCTTGCGCATATGCATCACCATGCACTCTCTCCCTTCACACGTAAGCATCGACGACACATATGCGTCGATGCTTCCCACGACCCACCCACACTCATGTGTGAGTGACGCCTACGCGTTGATTCCCTTTCTGTCCATCCACGCGCATGCGTCAGAGACGCGTACGCGTGGATTCAAAATCACTAACACCCCAGACGCGCAAGCCTTAGCCAGTCGCGTCGTTCACCTCTTCTTCCCAATGTCTCTTTCTCTTCGTCTCCCTCCATTACCACCTCCCTCAAGCTCTACAACCAGCCATCCCTTCGGCGACCTAATGATGAGGGAAAATCGATTCTACACAAACTCACCGGCAAGTGTACCGGGTCGCATCGAGTAGTAATAACTCACAGGAGTGAGGTCGATCCCGTAGGGATTGATGGATTGAGCAACTTTAGTATGGTGATGAATTTAGTTAAGCGAATATTTAATGAATTTGGTGAAATTTGACTAACAGAAGTGAAATTGCAAGGAAAATAAAATACAGAAAGTAAATTGCCAGAATCTTAAATTGCAGAAGAAGTAAATTGCAGAAACTTAAAGTGCAATAAATTAAAAGAGCTGAAACTTAAATTGCAAGAAAAGTAAAGAGCTGAAACTTAAAGTGCAAGTAATTTAAATTGATGAATCTAAACTGCTGAGAAACTTAAATTGCATGAATATTAAAGGGATTTGGGTGTTGGGAATCAAAATAGAACTAAAAAAGTAAATTGCATTAAATCAGAAGATCTTCAGATGCAGAAATTTAGAAAATAACTCAATTAGGATTTTAATTTCAAAACAGAAATGGAAAAATTGCAGCAGAATTAAAATGGAATAAAACTTAGATCTCAATTGCTCTCTTATCTAACAGAAAAGAAGAAATTGTAGAGGAAGCAAAATAGGAAGAAAAATTCAGATCCGATCTCCAATTCATAAAAATAGAAACAGGAAAAATAAAAGAAAACTCCATGATGAAGAAATTCAGAGGAATTCTTCAATCCGAAGTCAAAAGACCCAAAACAGCAAGTAACAGTTGCAGAAAAGATAAAGCAAAATAGAAAGGAAAATTCAGATCTGATCTCAATTCTAAAATTCTAAAATAAAAAATTAAAAGAGGGCTCCCTATGAAATCAAATTCCTATCTATATATACAGTTTCCAATTCTGGCTTCCCGTACTTGGAGTGGGCTTTTTGGCTTTGTATTGAAGTGGATCAGAATTGCAGCTTCCAGGGGAACGTTGCGTTCTCTAAGTGAGCGCAGCGTTCATTCATCCACGCATACGCATTCCTGACGCGTGCGCGTTCTTTTGCGCTTTTTGTTCATCGACGCATACGTGTCATGTACGCGTACGCGTCACCATCAATCTTCAAGTCCAAACACGCCCGTGCGTCCCTTTCTCGCGTACGCATCATTGGTAGCGTTCTGTTATTGAGCGCTACGTTTGCTTAGTGAACGCTGCCCCATGCGTGCGCGTCATGTACGCGTGCACGTGTGTAGCGAAATCTCAATTCAGGTTTCAGCGCCATCCTCGCGTGCGCGTGTTTTGTCGCAGGTGACCCATCGACGCGTGCGCGTCAAGCACGCATGCGCGTCGATTGCAAAACTTTGCCTCCAATTTTGAATCTTGCCCAAAAACGCTGGCTTGCCGAACGTAGCGCTCTCTTTTGAAAGAAGCGCCAAACACTACCACGCGTACGCGTCTTGCACGCGTACGCGTGGTTCTTCGAAAATTTCCCCCTGACGCGTAAGCGTCCTGTACACGTGCGCATCGCAAGTGAGTGTGGCATTCATGATTTGAACGCAACGTTATACTGCAGTGCTTCTTCTTTTCTTTATTTTCTCACCTAAAATCAACCAAACAAGCAATCAAAGTCTCACCAAAATCACAAGAATTTGCATCAATCATAATAATCACTTAATTCTTGCATAAATCTCATGATTTCGTATAAAAGAAATGATGTTTGATTGAATCAAAATAACCATGAAATTCCAGTCCAACCACTTACTTATTGTGCAAGAAAGTGCATAAAACCTAATGAAACAAATGAAAAATGCTTGTGAAACTAGCATAAGATAACTTGTCATCACAACACCAAACTTAAATCTTACTTGTCCCCAAGCAAGCACTAAAATATGAGAAGAAATGAAAGAAACCAGAGAAGCATATATGTCCTTATTTAGCAGGTAATTAAATTTGGTTCATGGGTTTTATGCAGACAGAATGCAGCTCAATTATTATCAGCTTCCAATCAAGAAATATCTCTTTGAGTGTTAACTAGAATTGCTGCTATAATGCCTTATTCTTTATTGATCCTTGTTAGCTTTTTCTTTCTTTCTTTTGCTTTAGAAGCTTGTTTTTCAATTGTAGCTAAGTGTTGCAGAAGCTTTTTTTTGGCTCAATTCAACACCTGTTTGCTACAGATACTTGGCTCACAATTCATCCTAAGACATTGATGCCCAGCACCTCTTTGGGTCACTAAATACTTTGTAATTAGGTTGCTCTTGATGGTGGATTTTCGGTTGGTAATCCCGGATTAGTTAATCCAAGTTACCAAGTTTTAAAATACTCCTCGGAACCTAATAATCCAAGTAGATTCTAATACAATAGCATCACAGTCATTTATCCTAGGGTCCAAGCTATTGGTGTCTAGCCTTATTATCTGTTTCTTTCATTTTTGGTTGCCAATTCTTGGCTTTTCTTCCTTTCCTTTCTTACTTTTTCTTTTTTCAAGGATAATTATTAATTGAAGGCTTTACAACAGTAACTAAGTTCACACTGCAAGGAGACATTCTATCATGCAGCTTTTATTTTTGAGCTTACCAACTATCAAACATACATACCACCACTGAACTTTATTATCATTCCTACCATATTGGACATTTACTTCCTGTTTCAACACTTTCTCTTATTCATGCAAACGGATACAAGACACATATTTAAGTGGGATGAAATGAGACAGACACTCAGGCTAGATCACACAATTAATTATGACTATAAACTAGCAAAATGCAGATAGTGGTAAACCTATCAAAAAGGAGTACAATTAAACTTCCAACTGAAACACAGCAATTAAACTTCCAATTGTGGATGTGGTTGTTTGATTGATTGAGTGAAGTACGGTTGTTGATAAGAAATGGGTTTGAAAATTTATTTACTTAATTATTATGAAAAGTGCAACAGTGCTACTCTACGAATTTGCTTCAACTTGTGTTTTACTTACTCTGGTATGTGCAACTGTGCAAGGTCTTTCAATTTTAGTTCTTTCGTGATTTTCCGTTTTAATTAGTGTGTGTATGTGTGTGTTCAGTTGCTTGAAAATCTTAGTTTTATTTTGAAAATAAAATCATTATGCTTCATAATTGATCACTTAATTGACATCTTATAATTATGTGCAGAACCGTAACTTGTAGTGATAATTGGAGTCAGGTAAAAGAAATTTTGTTCTCATTTCTTTAGTTATTATGAATAATTGGCATGATATTTTAGAATTTTAAAATTCTTCAACCAGAATATGTAGAAAAGGATTCAAAACTCAAAAGATATACCCTGAAGAAAGGTGGATTTGAATATAATTAATAATAGGATAACTGTTTGATTAAGTTTACAATTTCATGAGTGGAAGAAACAGTAATCTAATGATTAGTGATATAGTTATCTTGGTCATTGAGTTGTTTTTGCTGAATTGTATGATTTTGAAACTGCAAAAGCATTGATTTAGAATATGAAAATATCATTTTGTAATTGCCATGATGCTAGGATGATTTATTTTTTACTTGTCCCAATTATGCTCTCAATGGCTACTGATCAAGTTTGATTTTAGTATAAAAAAAATATTTTATGTACTCATATTTATCTTGTAGAGCCATTGCATGAGATTAACACAATTCTATATGGAAACTATTTGAATATAAGAAATTAAGAATAGTGATGAAAGTTATCCTTTTTTGTGCTCAAGAGGTGGAGCTACATGAAATTGCTTGATAATAATCACATGATGCTCTTTGCTCGTCGTCTGTAGCTGTGTTTGCTGCCAGCTTACCATCTTCAAAGGTCAATGCTCTGTTTGTGGCTCATTGTAATAGTGTAACATTTTTATTCATTTTTTGCTCTATTCATAAGGGTTATTGATCTTTGAATTATTCTTGAATGATTTGTGTTTTCACTTTTTCATTCATCAATTGTTGATTAGCTCTTACTGCTGTTTGTGATTATTCATGGTAAATGTGCTGTTGTCCTGTTATTCTTTGTGCTTTTGTGGCTTAATTGTGATTAGATTGTGACTGTCTTGATCAAATTGTTGAGGATTGTTGCCTCCAGATTTGGGTGCTCCAATTGAATATCTATAGTTTTTGTTTTCATAATTTTGTTGGTTTGTTTGTGATTATTTAAAATTTGGAATGCTTTGGCTGGGTTGATATTGTTGTTGATTTTGAACCTGGACTTTGGCTTTGTTGTTGTATTTTTATTTGAATTTCTGGATATGGTTGCTCTACAGCTTCAATTTTCATTTCACACGGCCTTCCACTAAACCAAGCTTTCAACATAGATTTTAGATCTTTACCGAAAACCTCCCTAGGAATATGAGATTTCACACTTAGTTGCTTCCTTCTGTTGAATTTACTACTAAGAGATTAACTTGCTATCATTTTAGAACATTGTCAAACATGGGTTTGGAAGGTGAGCTTTTATTCATGAGATTTTATCACAAAGGGAAAGTTATCATATTGTTAAGAGCTATTATTTAACTGATGTACACTTTTATTAGATGGTTCCTATTCATGAGCTTTTATTTAGTTCTCTAATTATCTATGACATAGGATCTATTAATTATTCAATAATTAGTTTCCTAGTTTGAGTATTTAAGTATTAGATTTTGATATCATTATGAATAAAATTTATATGTTTTTGTTTTTTCCTGTGCATTTTTAAAGGAAAAGCAAATCTTATTTTTTAAGCTAGTATTTTTTGTTTGGTGGTCTTTTCAGGTGTGTGACACTTATTAGAACTTCTCCATGAGAAATGAGAAAGGAGCTGTATGAACATGATGAAGTTTGTAATTTGTAGTTTATATTTTGGAGATTTATAATTCCTTATTTTTCTTGTCCTATGTATCTATCTAGTTCATTAGGGTTCTTTCAATGTGTCTTGTTACTTTAAAATTTATATATTGAAGATTTATAAAACAATGTTAGTTAATGAAAGATATTTGAACTATCTATGTTATTATATATTATATAAATGTTGACTTGTTGAGTAAATTAGTTAATATATTAATTAATTAAAAAAATATAATTTGATAAATTATGTGTGTAATTTGTATTAAAAAATTATTCCAAAATAAATAGTGTTTTGTAACTAAAGAAAAAAAATGTTACAAAATCAAGTTACATTTTGTAACAAAATTTTATGATAGGAAAAAATAGATTGTCACAAAAAAATACCTTGAAGATCAAAATTTGTTACCACTTTTGTAACGACTTCTGATTTTTTTGTATCAGAAAAATTTGTTACAAAATATCACTTTGAATTGTAACAGTTCTGTTTTTTGTTACAAAAACTTTTTGTAACGGGACATACTGCAATGGCCCTTTTTTTGTTACAAAATCCTTTTGTTTCAAAATTTTGATTTTTTGTAACAATTTTTTTTGTTACAAATATTGCTTTTTCTTGTAGTGATGTAAACAGTTGAGTAACAATACAACCTTTTGGTATCTTCTTGTTTAATCCTTCATCCTTCTTCTTAGCTATTGTGCTTTTCTTGCTGATGCTATACAATCCTTCCAAAAAGTTGAATAGTTTTCTGCACTGGTAGTGGAAGTTGCTTGTCCCCCAAGCACTTGAAAAAAGGTTAACATGCATGAATGTTTGTAGGCTTTTGAACTTACTTTGGTGTGTGAACACAAAACTTAGTCCCTTGCCAATACCTCTTATGCAACAAATCAACCATATACATGAAACCTTGTGCCTTTACTAAAGGGAGCAAAAACTAAAAACTAGAAAATAGACAATAGTTGAGTAGTTTCCCTGATTGTTTGGAGCCAATAACCATTTATGCAGAGGGTTGAAATGTGTTTTTTTTTAAATAAAATTTTTGGTAGAACACCAAACTTAGTGCCCTTCATTCACTCTTAAATTGTTTTGGTGTGCAACACCAAACTTAGCTCCTTGCAATATAGATAAATCTACTTAACCCTTTTATTGAAATAGTTAGGAAAAGAAAACTACCTTTGGTTGGGTTGCCTCCCAACAAGCGCTTGTTTATCGTCATTAGCTTGACGTTGGTTCCTTGTTAGGGTGGATGATGATTATGGTGCCTCAGCTTGTCCCCTCTCACTGTGAGCCTTCTTCCTATGATTTGATGAACAATCTCTATATGCTCCAGCGAGAGTATCTTATTGACAGTGTAATAATCATCGGATTGTGGGTTTGTCTCCAATTGTTGGTAGATTAGTTTCACTTTGTCTCCTTCTGAGAATCCCTCAGTTGGTATTCTTTTGTTTCTCCACCCTCTTGGACCCTTTTTCTTGCTCTTCTTTCCTTTCTATGGTGGCCCTTCTGTCTTGACAGCAGGCTTTATATCAGGGTCTTTTTTTCTAGTGATCAACTTCTCAATCTCTTCCTGCCTTCTCTTCTCATTCTTTACATCTTCATTCCCCTTTTGTTCTTCTCCCCTGTTTGTCTTTTGCTTCGAAGGTGAGCTGATGAGTGCCTCTTTGGGTTTTTCCTTCCAATGCAAGTCTTCCTCTTCAACTCTCACACAGCTTTTCTCTTCAGCAGTATACTGCATTTCCTTAAAGACATTTAGAGTGATCTTCTCATCATGTGCTCTCAGAGTCATTTCTCCTTTTTCCACATCAATGATGGCTCTTGTTGTAGCGAGGAACGGTCTTCCCAATATGATAGAGTCGCCTCCCTCTTCATCTAAATCCAAGATCATAAAATCTGCTGGAAATATGAACTTATCCACCTTGACTAATAAGTTCTCCACAACTCCATTAGGAATCACCATTGATCTGTTAGCAAGCTGCAGGGTCATCCTTATAGGTTTCACTTCTTCTATGGACAACTTTTCCATCATAGATAAGGGCATCAGATTGATACTTGATCTTAAATCACACAATGCCTTATCAATGACTATATTTCCAATGGTGCTAGGCAGAAAGAAACTCCCAGGATCTTTGAGTTTTGGTGGGAGGCCCTTTTGGATTACTGCACTGCACTCTTGGGTTAAGACCATTGTTTCCTTCTTATTCCAGCTTCTTTTCTTATTGATGAGCTCCTTTAGAAATTTTGCATACAGAGACATTTGCTCCAATGTTTCAGCAAGTGGGATGTTGATTTCTAGCTTCTTAAAAACTTCCAAAAATTTGGGAAACTATTGATCCTTGAGCTGTCTTTGCAATCTTTTAGGGTATGGCAGAGAAGGGATGTAATGTTTAACTTCCTTCCTCTGTTCTTGTGGAGGCTCTATCATGACTTGTTTTCCCTTCTTTGAAGCTTGAGACTCTTCATCCTTCTTTCTGAGCTGTTTCTGGTCCTTCTCTTGAATTGTCACTTCTTCCTTGCTGTTGACCTTATCATCCTCTGTTGGCTTCTTATTAGCTTCTTTGTTATTCTCCAATTTTTTTCACTCCTAAGTTGGATTGCCTTACATTCCTCCTTGGGGTTGGGAATAGTGTCACTTGGCAGTGCATTGGTTGGTCTTTCAGCTACTGTTTTCTTGGACAATTGTCTAATTTGTCTTTCCAGGTTCCTTAGTAAAGCTTCATGGTTCTTGTTGGCCAATTCTTGATGCTTAATCATTTTCTCCATCATTATCTCCAAATTGGAGATTCTTTGAGATTCTTGGGGTGGTTGTGGCTGAGTGTGGGATGTAGATGGGGTATGAAAGTTATTTTAGTTGGTTGATGAGTTATTGGGTGGATAGAAGTTGGATTGGAATTGATTGTTTTGTGGTTTTCTGTATGGATTTTGGTTAGTGTTTTGATGGTTTTAGTGGTTTGTGTTGTGGAAGTTATTTTGGTTAGAGTTTCTTTGCCAAGGTTGCTGGTTTTGATTCTCTCCCCATTTCAGATTGGGGTGGTTTATCCAAGATAAGTTGTAGGTGTCTCCCTGGAAGTCATTTGGTCCAGAACCTTGATTGTGCATGTACTGCACTTGTTTAGGCTGCTGTTCTTCATAGCTTTCCTCCTGCTGTCCCCACACCACTGGTGGTTGGTTATTTGTGCTCACTGCTGCAAGTTGTAATCCATCCATCCTCTTTGACATCATTTCAATTTGCTGTTGAAGCTGTTGGTGCATGAGTTTATTCTGAGCTAATATTGTATCAACTCCCTCAAGTTCAAATAGACCTTTCTTTGGAGCTGCTTGCCTTTTAGAGGAGTAGAAGTACTCATTGTTGGCCACCATGTCTATAAGATCATGTGCCTATTGAGCAATTTTCATCATTTGCAAAGATCCTCTTGATGAATAATCCAAAGCTTTCCTTGAAGGCAAGGACAAGCCCTCATAGAAATTCTGCAACTCCACCCATTCACTGAATATTCCTTATGGGCACTTTCTGATCAAAGCTTTATACCTCTCCCAGGCTTCATACAATGATTCTCCTTCTAGCTGTCTGAAGGTTTGCACATCAGTTTTTAGCTTAATGACTCTATGGGGTGGATAGAATTTGGCTAGAAATTTGCTAACCAAATCATTCCAACTGGTGATACTTTCTTTAGGGAAGGTTTCTAACCAATGTGTGGCTTTGTCTCTTAGTGAAAATGGGAATAACAATAGTTTATAGATGTTAGAGTGGACTCTATTGATTTTGATAGTGTCACAAATTCTCAAAAATACAGAGAGGTGTTGGTTTGGATCTTGAGCAGTACTTCCTCCATATTGACAATTGTTCTGAACCAGGGTAATCAATTGAGGCTTGAGTTCGAAGTTATTAGCATGGACATTGGGGGTTAGGATACTGCTCCCACAATTCCTTAGGTTGGGGATAGTGTATGAGGCTAAAACTCTTCTCTGAGGTTGCCATTGTTGTTAGCCACATCCTCAGGTGGATTTGGGATGCTAGCCTCCATCTCTTGATCCTCTTCTTCTCCAATAACACCTTTCCCTCTTGCTTCTGTTCTTCTTCTCAAAAGTGTTCTCTCTGGTTCAAAATCAAAAGAGGTGGATTATCCTCTTCTCCCTCCTGGCATACAACACAGACAAAACCAGAAAACTAAAATAAAACACTCTACTGCTAGAGTATGGTTAGGATCGGTTGAAACAAAATCTCAAATAGTTAAAATGCTTAACAAAAACAAAGAAAAAGTGCTTAATCTAGATTATCACCTACTTAATCATTGTCAATCTAAATCAATCCCCGGCAACGGCACCAAAAACTTGATGAGGGAAAATCGATTCCACACAAACTCACCGGCAAGTGTACCGGGTCACATCAAGTAGTAATAACTCACAAGAGTGAGGTCGATCCCACAGGGATTGATGGATTGAGCAACTTTAGTATGGTGATGAATTTAGTTAAGCGAATATTTGATGAATTTGGTGAAATTTGACTAATAGAAGTGAAATTGCAAGGAAAATAAAATGCAGAAAGTAAATTGGCAGAATCTTAAATTGCAGAAGAAGTAAATTGCAGAAACTTAAAGTGCAAGAAATTTAAAGAGCTGAAACTTAAATTGCAAGAAAAGTAAAGAGCTGAAACTTAAAGTGCAAGTAATTTAAATTGCTGAATCTAAACTGCTGAGAAACTTAAATTGCATGAATATTAAAGGGATTTGGGTGTTGGGAATCAAAATAGAATTGAAAAAGTAAATTGCATTAAATCAGAGGATCTTCAGATGCAGAAATTTAGAAAATAACTCAATTAGGATTTTAATTTCAAAACAGAAATGGAAAAATTGCAGCAGAATTAAAATAGAATGAAAACTTAGACCTCAATTGCTCTCTTATCAAACAGAAAAGAAGAAATTGTAGAGGAAGAAAAACAGAATGAAAAATTCAGATCAGATCTCCAATTCATAAAACTAGAAACAGGAACAATAAAAGAAAACTCCAATATGAAGAAAGTCAGAAGAATTCTTAAATCCGAAGTCAAAAGACCCAAAACAGCAAGTAACAGTTGCAGAAAAGAGAAAGCAAAATAGAAAGGAAAATTCAGATCTGATATCAATTCTAAAATTCTAAAATAAAAAATTAAAAGAGAGCTCCCTATGAAATCAAATTCCTATCTATTTATACACTTTCCAATTCTGGGTTCCCGTACTTGGAGTGGGCTTTTTGGCCTTGTATTGAAGTGGATCAGATTTGCAGCTTCCAGGGGAACGTTGCGTTCTCTAAGTGAGCGCAGCGTTCATTCATCCATGCGTACGCGTTCCTGATGCGTGCGCGTCCTTTTGCGCTTTTTGTTCATCGACGTGTACGTGTCACCATCAATCTTCAGCTCCAAACACACCCGCGCATCCCTTTCTCGCGTACGCGTCATTGGTAGCGTTCTCTTATTGAGTGCTACGTTTGCTTAGTGAACACTGCCCCATGTGTACGCGTCATGTACGCGTGCCCGTGGGTAGCAAAATCTCAATTCAGGTTTCAGCACCAGCCTCGCGTGCGCGTGTTTTGTCGCAGGTGACCCATCGACACGTGCGCGTCGATTGCAAAACTTTGCCTCCAATTTTGAATGTTGCCCGAAAATGCTGGCTTGCTGAACGTAGCGCTCTCTTTTGAAACGAGTGCCAAACACTACCACGCGTACGCGTCATGCATGCGTACGCGTGGTTCTTTGAAAATTTCCCCCTGACGCGTAAGCGTCCTGTACGCGTGTGCGTTGCAAGTGAGCGTGGCGTTCATGATTTGAACGCAACGTTATACTGCAGTGGTTGTTCTTTTTCTTCATTTTCTCACCTAAAATCAACCAAACAAGCAATCAAAGTCTCACCAAAATCACAAGAATTTGCATCAATCATAATAATCACTTAATTCTTGCATAAATCTCATGATTTTGTATAAAAGATATGATGTTTGATTGAATCAAAATAACCATGAAATTCCACTCCAACCACTTACTTATTGTGCAAGAAAGTGCATAAAACCTAATGAAACAAATGAAAAATACTTGTAAAACTAGCATAAGATGACTTGTCATCACCTAACCGCCGCTGAGAACCACCCTCTTCTTTCCCTTTTCTTTTCTTCTTTTCCTCTTCCTTCTACTTCTCTCTTTTCTCTGTTTCACTCTCTGCTCCCACCAGCAACCGCCACGGCCCGCCATTGTTGCCGGTGAACCACCATCTGCCACCACCAAATTTCCCCTTTCTCCATTTCACTTCTCTCTACTAGCTCTCGCCGGAACAGAATCTGGTGCCTTGTTCATTCCATTCGGCACGTCAAGCTCCTGCTATCGCCGAACCACCGTGGGCCACTGTCGCTGCTTCTGTGGTGACATTGTTGGTCCCTGTCCTTCTTCCCTCCCTTCTAGTTCCCGTTTTGGCTTACTGAAACCCTTCCAGGTTTCCCCTGTTCTCCCCTGTTTCATTTCTGCTTTTGCTTTTATTTCTCTTTTAATTAATTTCATGTTAGTAGTAGTTGTTAATTTAGTTTTTGTTTAGTTTAGTTAGATTAGAAATGCATATTAGTTGCTTAGGTTGTTAGAGAATCTGGCGTGGATAGTGGATTTAGGTCTGCTTATTTGCTATTCATGCTGTTTGAAATGGTTGATGTTCATTGCTTGTTTGGTGATGATGATGTTGATGTTTTGTGAATTGTACATGTTGCTGTTTGTGCCAATTCTGGGTACTACTGCTGTTTGCTGTGTTCTGTTTCATAATGATCAATTCATATGAAGTTATTGTGCTTAGTTCTTGTTTAGTTCTAACTCAGGTTCATATGGATTGAAATGGCCGCTATGTTGCATATGCACCTTAGTTCATATGACATTTTGACTATGGAATTTGTTTGAATTTTTGTGAGTTCATATGAGTTTGTTTTTGCTACTGCTTGTTATCCGGGAACGTCCAATTTACTGCCGGAATGCTGCCAAAATTTTTGGAAATTGTCCTATTTTGAACTTACAACCTATGGATTGAATTTGATATTTTCTTTTGATTTGGAACTCATTTGGCTTACACCAAATTCATTTCATAGGTTAACTGGCTAGCATTTCCGCATCACTTTTAGTTCCCTTTATTCAATTTGCATCATTGATGGAATCAAGGAACTAATTGATGGAATTCTGTGTCAATTAGGACCTTGATTGACCAAATCATTTTGAACCCTTCTATGTTTTAAATTGCTCAAGTTAGGTACACATTTCTATCCTTCATGGTCATATTTCAAATGTGTCTCTAATTGACCATTGAAGTTGTTTTCCTAAACCTTCAAGTGGCCTATCTTGTTCCTTTTAAAAGAGGATCTTTTAAGTTGTAATTATTGGTGCAATTTCACTCATGTAGCCATTTTTATTATCCAATTTGCCTTGGGTTACATAAATGCAATCTTAATTTTTCAACACCAATTTTTGCACTTAAGTGACCAATCACATTGATGATGACTTGCATTCCTCTCCTATGCTTTTATGCATAACATATTTCCTCATCAATGACTTGCATCATCCTCATGAATGTGAGTGTGCTTGTTTCATAAATTCTTTTGAACTTCTCTTGGTTAAGTCAGTAACTGTCATGCCACTAAGCTTTAACCTAGTTTCATGACTTTTGACTTGATTGACCTTCTGACTTTCTTTTAGTTTTCAAATTAACTCTTTTTGTTTCCTTTTGAGGCATGATAGTTGTTGTTGCTTAACAAACAAGCACCTTTACCATCATTGCAAAAATTCTTGGTTTGTGTTCTGATCGATGTCTGAACTCTGTTTTCTTGCACTCCAAGATTTTGCTTCTTTTGACTAACTTCATGAATGTGTTTCAATTTCCCTCTGTTGCCTGTTTTCTGTCTGTTGCCTATATCCTTGTTTTCCACTCCTCTGTTTTGTTTAATGTGTTGTGTCCTGTGATTTCTGCTTCCAGGATGTCTGATAGAGACAAGGGAAAGGCAATGGTTACCTCCAGAAAAAGGAGAAGATCTCAGTCGTCTTCTGCATCAGTGACCACCGGCTATTCTGTGATACACCTCTCTGACAAGGAGAAGGCAGATCAGTTTCGCTTTCCGCTTTTTCAGCAACGGAAGCTCAACCTGGAGAAGAAGCTGGCTATTTCTTCCAATTTGAGGTGGTCTATTAAGCTTTGAATTGAGGGCATGGGCTTGTCTTTCGTGGATAGGGAGCTAGCCAGGGTAAACGAGTCTTGGGTTCGTAAGTTTTACTGCAACTTCTTTAGACCGACCCTTGACTCGGTTCACTTGAGAGGCGGACAGATTCTGATAACAAGGGCTGATATTGAGGAGGCACTCCACTGTCAGCCCAAGGTCAGTGATAAGGATGCTTTTCAGCAGGCTGAGGTGGAGATGCATTGTTTGACATATGATTATGATGCATTAAGGAGTGTAGTTGCACAGCCGGAGGCCCCTTGGGAGATGGATGCCTGATAAAACACTATTTTATGGTTTATCTTATGCTAATTTGAGTGCTTTTTATCAATTCTTTACTCACTTATTCATATAATTTGCATGGTTTTACAAATCCTTTCTGATTCTGTGATATAATTGAAAACATGTTTTCTAGGCCTTTAAACTGTCAATTTTAATTATCCCTTATTACCATTCGATGCCGTGATCTGTGTGTTAAGTTTTTTCAGGCTCTATAGGACAGGTATGGCTTAGAGGATGGAAAGAAAACGTGCAAAAGTAGAAGGAATGCGAGAAAATGAAGTTTTGAGAAGCTGGCAGCGATGCGCACGCATGGGTGACGCGTACGCCTGATAAGGAATTTTGCCAAACGATGCGCACGCGTGACCTACGCTTACGCGTGACATGCGCCATGTGTAGAAACTTGCAGAAGACGCTGGGAGTGATTTTTGGGCTCATTTTGGCCCAGTTCTAAGCCCGAAAAATACAGATTAAAGGCTACAGAGTGGGGAATCAAAGGGAGATTGACACAACATTTATTCATACAAATTACATTCACATAATTTTAAGTTTTAGATGTAGTTTCTAGAGAGAGAGAGAGAGGTTCTCTCCTCTCTCTAGGTTTTTGGATTTCTCTTAGTTTTAGGTTTATTTCTTCTCAATTCCAGGTTCAAGGTTCCTTTAATTTAGTTTCTCTTCTACCTTTAATTGTCTTAGCATTCTAGTTTATTTATCTTTCCAATTGAATTTATGAACTCTTCATGTTAGATTTGGTTTTCTATTTAATGCAATTTGAGGTATTTCATATTTATTGTTTCTTCTATTATTTGTTAGTCATTGATGTTTGTAATTGGTTGTTTGGATTTAATAGTCCTTGCTAGTTTTCTATGTTATTATGTTATGCCTTCCAAGTGTTTGATAAAATGCTTGGGAGGATTTTAAGTTAGATTTTTATATTCTTGGCCTTGGTTGAGTAATTGGAGACCCTTGAGTTATCAAACTCTTTTGTTTATTGATAATTGAAAGTCTCTAATTGACTTGAATTCCACTAACTCTAGTCTTTCCTTGGGAGTTGACTAGGTCTTGAGGAATCAAATTGATTTATCCACTTGACTTTCCTTCATAGTTAGAGGTTAACTAAGTGGGAGCAATGATCAATTCCCATCACAATTGATAAGGATAACTAGGATAGGACGTCTAATTCTCATAACTTGCCAAGAGTTTTCTTAAATATTAATTTACTTCCTTGCCATTTTATTTCGTTACTCCTTATTTCAAAAACCCAAAAAGATACTTTTCCATAACCAATAATAACTACACCTCCCTGCAATTCCTTGAGAAATGACTCGAGGTTTAAATACTTCAGTTTATTTTTATTGGGTTTGCTTAAGTGACAAACAAGCTTTTGTACAAAAGGATTCTTTGTTGGTTTAGAAACTATACTAGCAAAAAGAATTTATTGTGAATTCTTTACTAGCAAAAATCCGTTCGTCAATGCCAACAAAATGAAATCCAAGGGGATGATGTTTAACTATTTGACGAAGGAGGCGAAGTTATGGCAGCAGATTCTTGCTCACTATGTCATGCCTACCACGCACTTCACTGAGATCCCAGTTGACATGCTGGTCATGATTGGGTGCATTATTAAGGGGAAGGAGCTGTATTTTCCCCGACTTATCCGTAAGTTCATGTGGCGAGCCCATGTCAGAGGCACACTCCTGTTTCCTAGTTTGGTCACAGAGATGGCTCAGTGGACTGGAGTACCATGGTTGGCAGATGATGAGTCGCCACCTGCGGTCCACGGAAAATAGAGAGTTATTCCGTGGGGGACCTGGGTGAGTGACAGACCAGCCCCGCATAGAGCTCGAGCCTCCTCAACAGCGTCATCTGGGTCATCTTCCTCTTCAGCTGCAGTCGGAACATCCACCGCACTATCTACATCTACCAGGCAGTTACCACCACCATCAGCACCCCAGCCGACCTACCGACTCGTTCAGCACCTCATTGAGCGAATGGATCGGAGTGAGTGTTGCCACTAGCGACGTTTTGAGCGCTTGAGTCGGATGCTGGCATCACTGGGCACCGTCATGCCCTCTGACTCAGACACTTCTTTCGACCAGTCTGAGGTGAAAGAGGAGGATCGAGAGGAGGAGGCCAGGCAGGCAGAGGCACCTCCACAGATTCAGGCTCCCACAGAGCCACAACCACAGCCACAGCCCCAGTCCCAGCCAGATGCAGATGTTGACCCTCTCACCCAGTCTCACTTGTAGCATCGGGGACGATGCTTCCTTCTAAGTGTGGGGAGGTCCCATCGTCAGCGAAATTTCTATTTTGGGTGACCATTTCAAACTCCTGTTTTAGTTTGCTTTATTTTGTTTTCAGTACTTGCACATTTTTACTTTATTGCACTTTGGATTATTGTACATATTAGTATTTTGGATACTTTTAGTTTGTTGCATTTGACATCTTTGGTTTGTATATATATATTTTTAGTTTGATTTGCACTTTTAGTTGATAGTATGTATATATAGTTATTAGTTGTGATTGAAAAAAATTGTGGATTATTGAGCTTAGTTTACCCTTTTTGCATATGAGATTTGGTTTGACTGAAAAGGGAATTAAACTAAGGAATCTTTACCTTTCTCAATCACAACATTGCATTTAGGATATATATATAATAAGCTTAGTTAAAATAATAAAATTTCCCAAGGAATTTACTTATAGGACAACCACCCCAATTGATGAAAAAAAAATTTGTATACATGCATGAAATAATTGTTGATTGTTAGTTGAAGAACAAGTCTTAGAAAGCATGATTTGGAGAGAATTGAGTGAATCAACCCTATACACTTGAGTGATTAGAGCGGATACACATCCGGTGAGGGTTTGATTGCTCAATTACATGTTTTCACCATGATCATCTTTTTTCTTGCAAGTTGTTAAAATTCTTTTCAATAATTCAATTCAATTGTGGGTTGATATGGTTGTTTTAGCCCTTATGCTTATATATGTTTTCTTGGAAATTGATTTATTTTGACCAAGTACTTGCATCCATTTAGATAGTTGCATTTAGATAGGTTGCATATAGTTTATTTTCATTGAATAAATGATGATACCCTTTGTCTCTTTCTTAGTTTAGTATGAGGACATGCTTAGTTTAAGTGTGGGGCGGTTTGATAAACTCGAATTTTGTGATTTATCTTGTGCATAATTTAGGGGATCTTATCAACTTTTCTCACATTTATTCAATAAAATAGCATGATTTTGTAATTCTCCCTTAATTTGTGCTTAAGTGTAAAAACATGCTTTTTAGGTCTTTAATTTTGCTAGTTTTAATTCACCTTTGATTCCACTAGATGCCTTGATGTGTTTGTTAGTGAACTCAGGTTGAAAAGGATAGGAATGGATCAAAGGAGTGAAGAGAAAAGCATGCAAAGTGGAGAATTCATGGAAAATCAAGGATTTGGAGTGCATTCATCGACGCACATGCGTGGAACGATGCGCACGCATGAATATGAAGTCACATGGCGACGCGTACACGTGACATGACGCGTACGCATGAAAAGTAAAATGCCAAGCGACGCGTACGCGTGACCCATGCGTACGTGTCGCAGTTCGCACGTGACCTCATTAAAGTGAAAACGCTGGGGGTGATATCTGAGCTTCCTAGGCCCAAATCCAACTGACTCCAGGGACTATTTCATGCAGAATTGAAGGTTGGACAAGGGGGGAGCACTTAGTTTAGTAATGATGAGCCTTTAGTTAGTTTTCTAGAGAGAGAAGCTCTCTCTTCTCTCTAGAATTAGGTTAGGTTTAGGTTAAATACTCTTAGATCTAGGTTTAATTCCTTGTTTTCATCTTGTTTTCTCTTCAATTTCTTGTTGTAGTGTCTTGATTCTCCTATGTCTTCTTGTTAATTTCTTATTTTGGTTTCTTTTTATGTTGTGAACACTCTTGTCTATTTCAATTTCTTTTAATGCAATTTGAGTAATTCATGTTCAATGTTGTTTAATTGAGTTGTTGTTATTGTTTCCTTGCAATTGGGTAGTTGTAGATTTAATGTTCTTGTTGTCAATTTACCATACTTTCTTTTTGTACCCTCCAAGTGTTTGACAAAATGCTTGGGAGGATGTTAGAGTAGATTCTTGAGCATTCTTGGCTTGGAAAGAGAAATTAGATAATCTTGAGTCATTAATACCCAATTTAGATTGGTGATCTAGGGTTATTAGTTAATATTGTTTCCATTGACTCTTATCTCTTGCTAATTTAATTAGTAGGTTGATTAGGACTTTTCGATCGAGATTAACTAGTCTTAATTGACTTTCTCTCATGTGAAGATAATTTTGTACCCTCTTCCATTGTTAGGGACGACCAATTGAGATAAACTCTTGATAAATATTGTATGATCATTAATGACTTGGATGGAAAGCTTAACTCTCAACCCTTGCCATGAATGTCTCTCTTTAGCAATTGTTTCTTTAATTGTTTGATTTACATTTCTTGCACTTTTATCTCCCTAACCCCTTTTTGATACCATAACCAATAATACGCATATCTCACTGCAATTCCTTGAGAAGACAACCCAATGTTAAATACTCCAATTATTTTTATTGGGGTTTGTACTTGTGACAAACAAATCAAACTTTGATTTGAGCATTACTTGTCGGTTGGGAACTATACTACCAACGAGGATATTTTTCTTTTACCGAGACAAAATTCTTAGCCAACGGTTTTGCTATTACCATCTATCTTGACCAAATGTGTGAACATTTTAATGGACATTTCCTGAGCATTGATTTGTACCTTCCCCAGGCATTGTAGAGAGACTCGCTATTTTCTTGCCTAAAGGTCTGAATATCCTTTCGTAGTTTAGTCAACTTTCTTGGGGGGAAATATCTATTCAGAAACTTGTTGACAACCTTACTTCAGGTGTCCTAGCTCTCCTTGGGTTGGTCATTTAACCAGTCCTTTGCTTGATCTCTCACAGCAAATGGGAAGAGGATCAGCATGTAGATGTCAGGATCTACTCCATTGGTTCTTACAATTCAGAAACTTGTTGACTACCTAACTCCAAGTGGTCAGGCTCTCCTTGGGTTGATCATCCAGCCAGTCCTTTGCTTGATCTCTCATAGCAAATGGAAAGAGCAGCAGCTGTAGACATCAGAATCTACTCTATTAGTCCTTACAGTATCACAGATCTGTAGGAAGTTGGAGATGAGTTTATTGGGATCTTTCTGAGGGTGTCCGTGGAACTGACAGTGTTGATGCACTAAAGTGATTGATAAAACACTATTTTATGGTTTATTTTGTATTGAATTGAGTGGATTTTGTCAATTATTCTCACACTTATTCATATAAATTGCATGGTTTTGTGAATCCTTCCTAATTTGTACTTAAAAGTAAAAACAAGCTTCATAGGCTTTAAAATTGCTAATTTTAATCCTCTCTGATTAACATTCGATGCCATGATATATTTGTTAAGTGTTTTCAGGGTTATAGAACAGGAATGGCTTAGAGGATGGAAAGGAAGCATGCAAAAGTGGAAGGAACACAAAGAATTAAAGATTTGAGAAGTTAGCCTAGACGCGTATGCATAACTGACGCGTGCGCATGACCAAGTACAGCGTCCACTTGACGCGTACACGTGACCTTGTGCAAAGTTCAACGATGTGTACACATGGCTGATGCGTATGCGTGACAAGTAGCACGTGCCTCATTGAAGAGAAAAAGTTGGGGGCGATTTCTGAGCTGATTTTTGGCCCAATTTCAAGCCCATTTTGCAGATTAGAAGCTAGGAGTGAAGGAGGATGGAAACCATACATCATTCATTCATTACACACACTAGTTTTAGATAGATGTAGAATTCTAGAGAGAGAGAGGCTCTCTCCTCTCTCTAGGTTTTAGGGTTTTTTAGTTTTATTTCTTTTAGATCTAGATCTTAATCTTCTTTCAATTTAGCTTTCCTTTACTTTTCATTGTTCTAGTATCTTAGTTTATCTTCTTCTCTTGTTAATTTCCTTATATTGTCAATTTTAGCTCATGAACTCTTTTGTTAATTTCATTTCCCTTTTAATACAATTTTATATTTTCATGTCCTTGATGTTTATCTTAGTTCCTATTATTGATTTCTTGCTTATGTTAGTTATAGCTTTCATTAATTTTTGTATTTAATGATGTTTACTTTTATTGCATTCTAGGTGTTTGATGAAATATTTCTTTTAATTAGGAGTTAGATTTTCCTATTCTTGTCTTGGGATAGTAACTTGGGTAGCCTAGAGTTACTAATGTCCAAGTGTTTGATAATTTGTTGCCATTGACTCTAGTTTCTCACTAAATTAATTAGTGAGTTAGCTAGGACTTATGGACTAGGATCCATTAAGCTCACTTGACTTTCTTCTAATTTTGGGGATGACAAAGTGGGAGTGATCCTTGTAATTATCATGTTATGGTTAGTAACAAGGATAGTGATCCTTAACCATCAACCCTTGCCAAGACCCTTTTACCATTTGAGTTTCATTTACTTTCTTGTTATTTACATTTCTTGTCTATCAACCCAAAACACAAAAATATACAACCCATGACGAATAATATGCACACTTCCCTGCAATTCCTTGAGAGACGACCCGAGGTTTAAATACTCTCAATTTTTATTGGGTTTGTACTAGTGACAAACAAATTAAACTTTGATTGAGGGTTGTTTGTTCGGTTTGGAACTATACTCGCAATAGAATATTTTTTGAAAATTCCGAACTAACAATAATCCTCCATCAAGTTTTTGGCGCCGATGCCCGGGAATTGCAATGGTGTTATATTATTGGTTATTGTACATATGTTAATATTGTAGATAGCTTGATTTTTGGCTTCTTTGTTAGGTTTTGCTAGTTTTAGTAGTTTATTTTCATTACCTCTTATTAGTTGTTTTTATTTTCTCTTTTTATTATGAATTCTTAACCTTTTTGCTATGAGTTTGGTTATAACTATGTTGCAGGAAATGCAAGCTTTAATGATGATATGTGCTATGGGATTGGAAATCAATCAAGGGAGGAATTGCATGCTCATGAACAAACCTTTTGGTATCTATACCAATTTCCTTCGACTGATAATGATCCTACTCCATCCTATAATACATATCCCTATGAACCAAGACCTCAACATTGTTCTCAACCTTCCTCACAAGCCACAGTTTACCAAACACCATCCTATGATCCATATCCCTCATACAACCAATCACCTTTACCTCATCCTTGTGATCATTATGAAAGAAAACCCATAGAGCCACCATAATTCCAACACAATTACTCCCAAGAACTACTATTCTCATATATACCACCTCAATACCCCCACCAAAATGAACCAAATTCCTATTGTGAACCTTTTCACCCATATGATGAACCCTCCTATCCACCCAATCCTCAATGAACAACATTCTCATTTCATATCTCTAAGAGCAAAGGGAACTATATACCATCCTTTAAGAGCGACGTGAAGCTCAAAGGAGGCAACTAGAGTTCATGGCTACCTTGACCGGGTAGTAAGTCGATTAGCTTCCCAACGTTTGGGCATTCAAAAAACTCCCATGGCCTCATATGAAGAATTTAATGAAGAGTGGAGCATGAAAGAAAAGATTAGAAAGTCTGGTGGAGAACAAGGAGTGGGAATTTATACTAGAACAAGTGGAGAAAGCTGAAATTATTGAAGAAGAGGAAGTGGTTGAAGATTTAGGAGATGCTGAACCTCCATGGGAATTTAGGATCAAAGAACATTCCTCCAAGAAGATTGAATTTAATGTTGAGGAGGAGAGTGCACAACCTCCAAGGCATGTTTTGAATGAAGAATTAGAAGGAATGGAGCAAGAATTGAGTTCCCTTGGTGATGAAAATCATGCATCGAGTCCTATTAGTGAAGAATTTGCTTCTGCGAATGAATCCTTTGAATTTGAAGAACCTTCTCTGGATGAATTTGAAAGTGATATGGAGGTAGACTTCTCTAAACCTCCTATTTATGATTTGAGTGACGGAGAAAAGTTGGATGAATTTGGTGAGGAAAAGCTGAAGAATCCTATCAAAAGGTGGAGGTCCTTTGGAAAGGTTGGATGGGAGTTGAATATGCTTTGTCAAGATTGTTGGAGACTTCTCTACCTAGGTTTCCATCTAATCCTTCATTTGAGTGGGTAAAACTTGTTTCTCTTAGCTTTATTGTCCCATTTGAGTATGGTGTGCTTGAAACGGATGGTCAACTTAGGGGGCTTTGTGGATTGAAACGTAAGAGAAGTATGTTTAATGGTTGGCGTTACAAATCAAGACTCATCAAGGTTGAGATTTCAAGAGCTAGATGCAAGGATTGGTTTAGTGCTTATTTTCATGGGTCTAGAAGAAGAGTTTGGTACCTCATTGAGAGTTCATCTTGCTTACCACCCGAGTGGAATTACATGGATCAATTTGAAGATGGGTGTGAAAATAAGATATGGGATCCTGGATTACAACATGAATGCCAATTTTAGGAGTTCATATCTTGTGAAGAACTTCACCCAAGCTTGGTGAAGTCGGTTGGAAATTCTGACAACCGTTTGAGGAGCGAGCATCCTTGGAAGTTAAAGGAGCATAAACCACCTTGACAAGGAGCTTCTCAATTGCCTAACTTAAGGACAATAAGTAAAAGTGCTAGGTGGGAGACACCCCACCATGATAAACTCTTTCCATTTCTCTTGTAGATATAATCAATGAAAGAATTGAGTTGCCATTGTTAGGTAATTTTCTTTCTCTTTACACTCTTGTATATATTGCTTTGATTTCTAGGTTGCTTGTTAGATTCATGTTCTGATTCGAATAGAGTTTTTGAATTGCATTTTTGTTGAATTGTAAGCTTTGTTTGAATTTCCTTTGAAAAAGATTTCAAAAACTTAAAGATTTTAATTAAATTTGAATTTTGGTTGGTATAGAGTTGTAGATAGTAAGGAAAAGTGCCCTATTTTTATTCTATGTTTCTTAAAAATAAAAAGGAAAAAAGGGAGGCTGTCACGATTACGTGTCGATGCCTCAATTATGATGATGCAAAAACCATGCTGATATGCTGTTGCTGCATGCTCCGAAAATAGAGAGTTGTGTTGGAACCATGCAGAAACTGTGCGTTGGGCACGAAAAGCCCTCACGCGTACGCGTGAGCAACGCATACGCGTCGATATCATTTTCTTCATTTCACGCGTAAGCGTGATGGATGCATATGCATCACCTGTATTTTCCTCTTTGTCACATGCACGCGTGACCCATACGTGCTCCTTGTCACCCCCCTTCTGCTTTCCACGCGTGCGTGTGGACGACGCATCTACATCGCTTCCCTTCTCCCTTTTCTTTCTTCTTTCTTCTTTCTTCTTTCTTTTTTCCTTCTTTCTCCTTTCTCCTTCCTTCTTTTCTCCTCTCCATCTCTTTCCTTCCTCTTCCAAAAATTTTACTTTTCCCCTCTCCTTCTTTCTACTTTTCTTTTGCTTGTTACACGTGTTTACTTTTTTGTTGTTAATTCCTATTTAGTTTGTTATTTATAGTTAGTTCCTTTTCTTTATCTTCTTGCCTTGTTATTTTCACATGGGTGTTTGGTGCATGAAATTGGAAATCACAATTCTTCACAAATTCGCACAACTAACCAGCAAGTGCACTGGGTCGTCCAAGTAATACCTTACGTGAGTAAGGGTCGATACCATGGAGATTATTGGCTTCAAGCAAGCTATGGTTATCTTGTAACTCTTAGTCAGGATATAATATCAATAATAATTTTTAGTTTGAATTGTAAAAAAATAAAAGGGCAGAACACAAATAATACTTGTATGCAGTAATGGAGAATATGTTGGAGTTTTGGAGATGCTTTGTCTTCTGAATCTCTGCTTTCCTCTATCTTCTTGTTCACGCACGCACGTTCCTCCTATGGCAAGCTGTGTGTTGGTGGATCACCGTCGTCAATGGCTACCATCCGTCGTCTCAGTGAAAATAATCCAGATGCGCTGTCACCGCACGGCTAATCATCTGTCGGTTCTCGATCATACCGGAATAGGAATTGCTATCCTTTTACATCTGTCACTACGCCCAGCACTCGCGAGTTTGAAGCTCGTCACAGTTATCCAATCCTGGAATCCTACTCGGAATACCACAGATAAGGTTTAGACTTTCCGGATTCTCAAGGATGCTGCCAATGGATTCTAGCTTATACTACGGAGATTCTGATTATGGAATCTAAGAGATAC
Organism: Arachis ipaensis; assembly: GCF_000816755.2. Classification (NCBI taxonomy): domain Eukaryota; kingdom Viridiplantae; phylum Streptophyta; class Magnoliopsida; order Fabales; family Fabaceae; genus Arachis; species Arachis ipaensis. Next base: position 52,829,197 of record NC_029786.2, on the reverse strand, counting down.
TCATTCAATCTAATGTAGAACGGAAGTGGTTGTCATGCACACGTTCATGGGTTGAGGAAGGTGATGAGTGTCACAGATCATCACCTTCTCCATAATTAAGCGCGAATGAATATCTTAGATAGGAACACGCATGTTTGAATGGAAAATAGAAGTACTTGCATTAATTCATCGAGACGCTGCAGAGCTCCTCACCCCCAACAATGGAGTTTAGAGACTCATGCCGTCAAATAGTACAAAGTTCAGATCTAAAAATGTCATGAGATGCAAAATAAGTCTCTAAAAGTTGTTTAAATACTAAACTAGTAACCTAGATTTACAGAAAATGAGTAAACTATGATAGATAGTGCAGAAATCCACTTCTGGGGCCCACTTAGTGTGTGCTGGGGCTGAGACTAAAGCTTCTCACGTGTTTGGGCTGTTTTGGGAATTCAACGCCAGGCTGTAACCTATTTCTGGCGTTGAACTCCAACTTGTAACGTGTTTCTGGCGCTGGACGCCAGACTACAACATGGAACTGGCGTTGAACACCAGTTTACGTCATCTATCCTTGTACAAAGTATGGACTATTATATATTTCTGGAAAGCCCTGGATGTCTACTTTCCAACGCAATTGGAAGCGCGTCAATTGAACTTCTGTAGATCCAGAAATTTCATTCTGAGTGCAGAGAGGTCAGGATCCAACAGCATCAGCAGTCCTTTTTCAGCCTGAATCAGATTTTTGCTCAGCTCCCTCAATTTCAGCCAGAAAATACCTGAAATTACAGAAAAACACACAAACTCATAGTAAAGTCCAAAAATATGAATTTTGCCTAGAAACTAATGAAAATAAACCAAAAACTAACTAAAACATACTAAAACTATATGAAATTAATCCCAAAAAGCGTTTAAAATATCCGCTCATCACAACACCAAACTTAAACTGTTGCTTGTCCTCAAGCAACTAGACAAATAAAATAGAATACAAATACGTTATGAAGCAATAATATTTCAGAGTTTTTGAGTGAAGCTCAGATTCTAATTAGATGAGCAGGACTAGTAGCTTTTTGCTTCTGAACAGTTTTGGCATCTCACTTTATCCCTTGAAGCTCAGAATGATTGGCATCTATAGGAACTTAGAATCACTGATGCTCAAAGCCTTGGATCCTTTTTATTACCCTTGCCTTTTGGTTTTAAGGGTTATTTGCTTTTTCTGCTTTCTTTTTTTTTTTTTGCAAGCTTTGTATTCACTGCTTTTTCTTGCTTCAAGAATCATTTTTATGATTTTTCAGATTACCAATAACATGTTTCATGTTTATCATTCTTTCAAGAGCCAACATATTTAACATTCAAGAACATCAAATTCCAAAGACATATGCACTGTTAAAGCATTCATTCAGAAGGCAGAAAGCATTGCCACCACATGTAATTAATCAGAATTTCTTGTATTAAAAACTCGAAAAATATTGCCTCCTTATCCTAAAGAAAATCTTCTATTTTATTCATGTTTAATGATGATGAGAAAAATAAATTTTAGCTTAATTGGAGATAAATTAACTACTAATTACTACTATAACTACTAAGGTAGAACTCAAGTAAGAACAATTATCACAGAGTTAAGGCTAAGATTAGGGCTCAACAACCTTGAGTTTGGGATGTGGATGTTCCTCTAGTCTGTGGAGTGCTTGGTTGTTCAAGAGATAACTTCTGACGCTTCAGTTCCTTTAAGTCACGCCCTTGCTCTTCTTGTACCCTGAGCAGTTTGCAGAGCATACTGTTTTGATTTTGCTGTTCTTCCTTTATTTGGTCCATAGATTCTTGTAACTTGGTAACAGATGCTTCAAGCTGTTCCCAATATTCAAATTGAGGGACTTCTAGGAGGAATTCTTGCGCCCTCCTCTTGATGGGATCATCCTGAACTTGTTGTTTTTCCATTGTGATTTTAGTGATTGGCTGCTCCTCTGAGATATACTCTGTTATTCCCATCTTTACTCCAGCATCTTTGCAGAGCATAGAGATTAGGCTTAGATAAGCCAACCTGGCATCCTTGGAGTTCTTGTTTGTAAGTATGTAGAATTCAGATGGGATTAGTTGATGAACTTTTACTTCTTTTCCCCACATAATGCAATGGATCATCACTGCTCTTTTAACAGTGACTTCAGAACGGTTGCTGGTGGGCAATATAGAACACCCAATGAAGTCCAGCCATCCTCTGGCGACTGGTTTGAGATCTTCTCTCTTGAGTTGATTTGGGACACCCTTCGTGCTGGTGGTCTACCTGGCTCCAGGGATGCATATATCCTCTAGAATCTTATCCAGGCCCTTGTTTGTTCTCATCATTCTCCTATTGAAGGAGTCTGGGTCATCTTTCAGCTGAGGTAGCTTAAAGATCTCCCTGATTTTGTCAGGGTAGATGTGAATAATCTTTCCTCTGACCATAGTCCTATAGTCATAGAGGGCAGTTCCAGATATTCTCTGCCTGTCTGTTTGCCACAGATTAGCATAGAATTCCTGAACCATATTCCTTCCCACTTTCGTTTTAGGATTAGCTAGGACTTCCCAGTTCCTGTTTCGAATCTGCTCTTGGATCTCTGGATATTCATCTTCTTTCAAATCGAACTTGACTTCCGGGATCACTGATCTTAGACCCATTATTTTATAGTAATGGTCTGAATGTTCTTTGGTTAAGAACCTCCCTTGATTCCAAAGTGGTTTTGGAATACTCTCTTTCTTGCCTCTTGGAGTGGGTTGTTTTCCTTTAGGAGCCATGATCTTAGTGGGTATGGTTTAGTGAACACGGATAAACACACCTAACTTAGAGGTTTGCTTGTCCTCAAGCAAAAGAAAAGAAAGGAGAGAGATAGAAGGTGAGCTAGTGTTGAATGGTGGATGAGAGGAGGGAGGCCGAATGTGTTTTTAAAAGGGAAGGGGGGGTGGGTTTTCGAAAATAAGGAGAAGGATAAGATAGAAGATATGATTTAAAAAAAAATAAGTATGATAAGAAAAGATATAATTTAAAATTAAAAAGATATGAAAGATATTTGAAAAAGATAAATTTGGATTTTGAAAAAGATAATATGGAGATTTGAAAAAGATATTGATTAGTTGAAAAGATTTTAGAATGAAAAGAGATAGATTTGTTTCGAAAATTTGAAAAAGAGTTGAATTGGATTGAAAAAAAAAGGGATTTGTGCTTATGGATTAAGATACATTTGATATTTTTAAAGTAGAATTTTTAGAAATTAGGGATTTCAGAAATCAGGATTTGTAACATGTTTATGCAAGAAATCATGAATTGAAACATGAAAATTAAAATTAAAATGAAAAATATGAAGTAAAAATGAAATTACCTCCTCCCCACTATCCTGGCGTTTGAATGCCCTAATGCTGCATGTTTTGGGTGTTCAACGCCCAAATGCTGCTTCTCCTGGGCATTGAACCCCCAGCTGTTGCTTCTTTCTGGCGTTGAACGCTAGGAACTCCTTTGTCACTGGGCGTTTTTCTGAACGCCCAGGACGCTGTAAATCTGGCGTTAAATGCCCAGAAGGAGCTTCTTTCTGGCGTTCAATGCCCAGAAGATGCTTCTTTCTGGCGTTTAACGCCCAGATGGCTATCCTTACTGGCGTTCAACGCCCAGTGGATGCTTCTTTTGGGCGTTGAACGCCCAAAACAGACTTTTACTGGTGTTTCTTGCTAGTGAGCTCTTTTTCTCTGTTTTGTGTGCTGAATCCTTCCGTAACCCTGTGAACTTATACAATTGATTCTTTACCTTAGTATCAATGAACTTTATATAAATAAATAAAATCAAGAATAGGGCAAAATGCTTAGAGGAAGTGATGCCAATGGCTGGGTTGCCTCCCAACAAGAACTTCTTTATTGTCTTTAGCTGGACCTTGCTGAGCTTTTAATCTAGCTTCAGCCTAGAGCACTATTGCTCAAGATTGCCTTCACGATAGTGCTTGATTCTCTGTCCATTAACAATGAACTTCTTATCAGAATCAATGTCTTGAAGCTCCACATAACCATATGGTGATACACTTGTAATCATATATGGTCCCCTCCACTGGGATTTCAGTTTCCCTGGGAATATCCTGAGCCTAGAGTTAAACAACAGAACCTTTTGTCCTGGTTCAAAGATTATAGATGACAGCTTTCTGTCATGCCACCTTTTAGATTTCTCTTTATAAAGCTTGGCATTTTCGAAAGCAGTGAATCTGAATTCCTCTAGCTCATTCAGCTGGAGCAATCTTTTTTCTCCAGCTATTTTGGCATCAAAGTTTAGGAATCTGGTTGCCCAGTAGGCCTTGTGTTCCAGTTCCACGGGCAGGTGACAAGCCTTACCATACACAAGTTGGTACGGAGAGGTCCCTATAGGAGTCTTGAATGCTGTTTTGTAAGCCCACAGAGCATCATCCAAGCTTCGTGCCCAATCCTTTCTACGGGTACTTACAGTCCATTCTTGGATTCTTTTCAGTTCTCTGTTAGAAACTTCAGCTTGCCCATTTGTCTGTTGATGATATGGAGTCGCCACCTTGTGGCGAATCCCATACCGGACCATGGCGGAGTAAAGCTGTTTGTTGCAGAAGTGAGTGCCCCCATCACTGATTAGTACCCTAGGGACACCAAATCTGCTGAATATATGTTTCTGGAGGAACTTCAGTACTGTTTTAGTATCATTGGTGGGTGTGGCAATGGCCTCTACCCATTTTGATACATAGTCAACTGCCACCAGAATATAAGTGTTTGAGTATGATGGAGGGAAAGGCCCCATGAAATCAATACCCCATACATCAAACAACTCAATCTCCAAGATTCCTTGTTGAGGCATGGCATAACTATGAGGAAAATTACCAGCTCTCTGGCAACTGTCACAGTTACGTACAAACTCTCGGGAATCTCT